>NC_041387.1:662830845-662835872 GCF_002162155.2 Triticum dicoccoides | reverse complement strand
TTGGAGCCACCACCCGGTACTAAAGACGGTGCACTGGCTCCAGGCGGTGCGCAAGTTTAGTCCCACCTCGCTAGCCGAGAGGCTATAGCACTGGTTTATAAGCTCCAGTGCGGTAGCTCTCTCGAGCTCCTCTCCTAGTCAGGCCTACTGGGCCTACCTATCCTCTTCGCCTAGTGGGCCTACTGGGCCTTTGCGGGCCTGCATCCTGGCCCAACAAAAGATTGTGTTCCTAGTCGTATGCAGGCCGCTTTGGCCCAGTAGGTGGGCTTTTTTATTTTCTAAATTTTTTTGCTTTATTTATTTTTGTTTTATTTATTTTGATTTGTTTTTTGCTGTATTTAGAGTTTCTTTGGAAATATTTTTTCTTTAGGTACAAAGAATTACAAACTTTCTGTTAGTGCCGGTAGTTTTCAAATTTGAATAGTTTAAATTTTGAATTATTTGAAATTTGTGTGAATCACTAGTTTGTGAATAACTTAACTTTGAAAAAAGTTTTTTCAGTGATTCTTTTTTCTTATGTTTAATATTAGTGTGTTTTATAATTATATTCAATTTGGTAATGCTTAGGTTATTTAAAAAATGAAATGCCTTTGTAATAGTTCAGTTTTCGGAAACACTGATACTTCAAAAGAGATTGTCCATTTTGTACACGAAGTGCATCCAGTTTTTGCCATAACCCTCTCTACTTTCTTGCACATGCTATTTGTATGAAATTATGATACCATGCCAACTTTCAACCTTTTCTGAGTTCATTTGAAATGGTTTTCAATTTCAGGGTCATTTAGCTGGAAAAAATCAGTAGATGCATGAAAAGAATTTGTTTGCACATAAAAATTCTTCACGTTTCAAATGCCAAAACACATAACTACCCTAACTATTACAGACATTCCCTCCTGGGTGTGAAACACAGAAGAAAGTTCAGAATACTCAACGGACAGTTCTTTCTCATGGAAGTAATGCTCCTCCTTGGCACTCACCATGAGGGGCAATCGATCAGAAATCTTGGTAATGTTCATGTACCATTGATGCAATTCATACATTCTCGTTGGGAGGTTCTTGACCTTGTCTGGCTCGACCAAAGGTTGGCCCCGGACATATTTCCGTTTTATTTCATCCTCTCTAAGCACAGGCATGGGCTCGATCTCGAGGAGTTGTCCAACAGTGATTTTGAGAACTTCAGCCTGCATTATATGGTCCTCCGTTATTACCACATTGCCCACCTCAGGAACGTAAACTGTTTGCCCACAATAATATTGGGCGCGCGTACTGTCACGTGTTGTTGGCACAACAAGCGAGGGGATCGATTGCGCTGCCTGTTCTCCCAGCTGGGGAATGGTTTTCCCGCATTTTTTGACAGCTGCTTCTTGTTTGCTCGATCCCGAGCTCGCCTCCTTACGTAGACGTGCTCGATTTAACTTCCTGATGTGGCGCTCATAGTCTGTGTCAACAGGCTTGGGAGCTGGTGGTTGAGCCATACGAATGAAGTGGTCAATCGTTTCCTCAGGCACTTACTCCCTTGGCGGCGGTGGCGGTTTCGGTGCAAAATGGGCTTCCACCTCGGACTTCGATATGGCTGCGATTTCCTCCTCGGACCTGTCATAAGCCCTCTGCGGAAGAGGCGTGAGGCTTGGACCATATTTATATCGCTTGCCTCCGCCTATACTTCCTGTACTACCTCGACTCGTACCGCTACGCACCATAGCTGCGGGGTGTCTATTCTGCGATTGCTGAGGCGACGGAGATGACTGACGGGGCTGAGTTGGACGAGGAGGAGTGGCCGCCTGAAGCTGTGCCGGACATGGAGGAGGAGTGGCCTGAGGTTGTGCCGGACTTGGAGGAGGAGTGGACGTCTGACGCTGTGGCGGACTTGGAGGAGGAGGAGTGGCCTGACACTTTGCTGGACTTGGAGGAGGAGTGGCCTGACACTTTGCCGGACTTGGTGGACTTGCAGGAGCGGGAGACTGCTGACTCGATGGCGGACTTCGACGAGGAGTCGGCTGACGCGGTGTCGGTGGCCTTCGAAAGATGATGCAATCCTTTTTCCATAGGATGATACGATGGTTGGCGTCTCCGAGAAAGCGCGCGTCGTCACCTCCAGGAATGTCAAGCTCTAGCTCCGAATATGGGTCCACCACCTCATCAACCAAGACACGAGCATAGCCCGCTGGAATCGGGTTGCAATGGAAGGTTGCCTCGGGGGGATTTGTGAAAGCAACGGCGTCCGCCACCTTCATGGATATGTTCTTCATTTTGACGTGTAGCTCACAGCTAGTGTTCTCCGTGATGTCATCCACGTGGTATCTACCCAGCATTGCGTCGTCCGGGGTGGAACCCACGCTGCTTCTCGGCATGGATGGGGCGGTGCTATCCAATGCTGGATCATTCGCTAGCTGCTGCAGCTGCTGAGACCCCCTTTGCTGGGTAAGTGAGTCGATCTGCTCCTGCTGCCGCTGGAATTTCACTACCAATTCCGCTTGACTTGCTTCTAGGCCTTGAAGGCGTTCATAGTCCCGCTTCCTTTGCTCCTCCTCCATCTTCCTCTTCTTCTCCTCCGCAATCTTCTTTCTCGCACGGGTTCTGTAGTCGGTGTTCCAGTCTGAAAACCCCTCATACCACGGAATAGCGCCCTTGCCTCGTGTTCTTCCCGGGTGTTCAGGATTTCCCAGGGCACGTGTAAGCTCGTTGTTCTCTCTATTGGGCTGGAACACCCCCGATCGTGCCTCTTCTATTGCAACAAGTATCGCATCGTCGGCTCCCTTCAGACTTGCCCTCGTCGAAACATTGCCTGTCTTCGGGTCCAACTCCCCCCATGCGCATAGAACCAAGTCCTGACCCTGGGGGGCCAGCTCTTAGTAACCAGAGTGGCACCTGCATCCTCCATCTCTTTCTCAGACTTATCCCACTTAGGCATTGCCACCGCATAGCCACCTGGCCCCAGCTTATGGAACTTATCCTTTTTTCGGCATTCTTCTTGTTTATTCTCGACCGTTCCTTAGCTAATTCCGAATCCTTGAATTTCATGAAATCGTCCCAATGAGCACGTTGGTTCTCTAGTGTTCCCTCGAATACTGGAGTCTTCCTTCCTCCCTTGACGTACTTGTCCCATTCACGATTCTTGTGGTTCTTGAATGAAACCACCATCTTCCTAAGAGCAGCGTCCTTGACTTTCTGCACATCTGCTTCTGTGAAATGATCTGGTAGGGTGAAATGTTCCATGAGAGTATCCCAAAGCAGATCTTTTTGATTCTTGTCGACAAAAGTAACATCTGGACGTGGAGCAGCGTCCTCTTTGCCTTTTTGTCTTTTGTCTTTTTCTGGCTCTCTCCATTCTTGAAGGGAGATCGGGAGTTGGTCCTTCACAAGAACTCCGCACTGACGAATGAACTTGTCCGCAATCTTCTTAGGCGCTAATGGTTCGCCATTAGGTCTGACTGCCTCAATATTGTACTTTATGCCCTCCTTCAACTTTTTGTTCGGGCCTCGTTTCGTCCTTTTGCCTGAAGATTTGCTCGATCCGGATGGCTGAAAGAACAAAGATCGATTCGTTAATATATCTTCAAGTCATTTAAAACATGTGATGATCACCAGATACCTGCTTATATAAATATATATACCTCGCTAGTCTTTGTTGTTTCAGGATCAACATGTTCTTCGTCATCGTCATAATCGTAGTTCATGACTTCATCAATTCGGTCGTCGCGATCGAATATCATATCACCCTCTCCGGTGTTGTTTAGAAATTCGGAGCCGTCATAATCTTCTTCATTCTGATCATCATCTGGCCCGCGTATCATATTGAACATGGTCTGTTCTCCCTCTCTGTCGGTATTGTCTGCCATAGCTTTTATTTAACTAATTCAAAAGAAATATAAAACAATTTAGTATTCAAATTACATCCTCTCGAATAATAGATATAATCTCGAATACTTCGTCTAGAATAATAGATATAATCTCGAATACATCGTCTCGAATAATATATAATATTGAATAGTACATCACTGGCTAGCTAATTAAAGATCGAATACTACAGAAGAATCTAGGACACTCGCGGTTCCTGCGGTGCGGGCGGTGGACACCCAAAGAGAAGGAACCCTCACAGGATCATAGCTGAAGTGAGATCCCCGAAGATACTGCCAGGTATTGGAGAACCTGCCGCCCTCTAACGCAACCATGTAGCGATGGACGTGCTCGTCCTCCTCCCTGACACGGCGACGTACCACCTCCGGCGGGGCCGGGTCCCTCCGTACCGAAACTGGCCCACGCGAACGCCACCAAACGAGATCAGGGTCGACGACGGGACCCGTGGCCGGGTTCCTCATCAAGCGGCGTGCCCCTCCAGGCAGCACCTCCCAGTGCCAGCCCGGCGGAGCCCAGTCCCGGACATGGGTCGGCTGGACGTCGTTGCGGACGGGTCGACGGCGAGGATGCGGGCCGGGCATCGCCGAGAACAAATACTAGCTATATGCCCGCAAAAAGTAATATTTTTTTAATGATTGGATTTTGATAACTAAAATTTCTAACATTTCTACTATTTCAAAAATCTATATACTATTTCATACTAATTAAGCATCTAACACTAAAAACAGAAAACACAACTTCTATACATCCATTAAAAAACTGAAAAACAACATTATATAAAAAAATTCCATACTAATTAAACACTAATTATATCCATCTAACATGCATTCATACATATATAATAGTGAAAAAATAATAATCTAAATAATCTAAACTAATTAAACATACAAAATACGTATATACTTATTAAGCATTAATAAGTATTAATTAAACTAATTAAACTAATTAAACTAATTAAACATGCAAAAACTAATTAAACTAATTAAGCATTAATTCATACACATGTGTGTGTGTGTGTGTTCATCATGCTTGTGTGTGTGTGTATGGGCTCGGGGAGGGGCGGCGCCCATGGTGGCCGCCGGGGGCGAGGGAGAGGGGTTAGAGGGGGAGAGCTCACAGCGGGGCGACGGCGACGGCGAGGCGACGGCGAGGCGACGGCCGCGGGCGGT
>NC_041387.1:662812236-662830318 GCF_002162155.2 Triticum dicoccoides | reverse complement strand
CGGCGACGGAGACGAGGGCGGCGACGGGGACGGGGGCGGCGATGGGGATGGGGGCGGCGACGGAGACAAGGGCGGCGACGGGGACGGGGGCGGCGACGGCGACTAAGACGACGGAAACAGAGGAAGAAACAGAGGGGTAATGAAATTTTCGAAGTGTTGTATATATAGAAGGCACCTTTAGTACCGGTTGGAGCCACCAACCGGTACTAAAGGCCAGTTTTGGCCAGCCCAAACGGCGAGAAGCAACCCCCTTTAGTACCGAGTGGTGGCACAAACCGGTACTAAAGGCCCCCCTTTAGTACCGGTTGGTGGCTCCAACTGGTACTAAAGGCCTCGTGCTGCCACCCCAAAGTTTAGTCCCACCTCGCCGGGCGAAGGGCAGCCGCACTGGTTTATAAACCCAGCCGCGGCTACCACTTCGAACTCCTCTGTAGAGCAGGCTTGTGCGCCTAAACTCTGCGCGCTGCCATGTGAGTCTGCTGGGCCTTTAAGGCCTGTAATTACACACCTGTGGCCTATCAGGCCCACAGGGCAGCGCCCCAATTTTTTTATAGTTTTTTTCTTTTCTTCTTTATTTTCTTCTATTTATTTTTGCGTAGTTTTTTGTATAGTTTTTTCTTTTCTGTTTTATTTTCTTCTATTTATTTGTGAGTAGTTTTTCATCTAGTTTGCCAAAATTCAACATTTTCAGAGTTCATTTTGTAGTGATTTTTAATTTCACGGTCATTTTGTAAACGATTGAAAAATAGCAAATATAATTTTTTTTCTTTTCTGCTTTATTTTTTCTTCTATTTATTTCTGAGTAGTTTTTTCTTTTCTCCTATATTTATTTTCTTCTATTTATTTTTGAGTAGTTTTTTTATATAGTTTTTTTCTTTTCAGCTATAGTTTTTCTTTCTTTTCTGCTATTTTTTCTGTTAGTGCCCGTAGTTTTCAAATTTGAATAGTTTAAATTTTGAATTATTTGAAATTAGTGTGAATTTGTTTGCACATAAAATTTCTTCGCGTTTCAAATGCCAAAACACATAACTACCCTAACTATTACAGAGATTCCCCTCTCGGTGCGAAACACAGAAGAAAGTGATGATAGCTAGTGAAGCCGATCACATCCCAGATCTTTGGGTGTGAAACTTTTTCTTCGCATGTGTCCCTTTGCGCCGTAACCATGGAAAATCTTCATCATTTAACGGGATGCTCGGGTCAATATTCACTGTGAATGGAGCAATTTCATCAAACTTTTCATAATCTTCTGACTTGTCTGTCTTGTCATCCACTCCCACGATGTTTCTCTTCCCAGAAAGAACTACGTGCCGCTTTGGCTCATCGTATGATGCATTCGCTTCCTTATCTTTTCTTTTTCTTGGCTTGATAGACATGTCCTTCACATAGAAAACCTGTGCCACATCATTGGCTAGGACGAATGGTTCGTCTGCATACGCAAGATTGTTGAGATCCACTGTTGTCATTCCGTACTGCGGGTCTTCCGTTACCCCGCCTCATGTCATATTGACCCATTTGCACCGAAACAAAGGGACCTTTAAACCACGTCGATAGTCAAGTTCCCATATGTCCTGTATATAACCATAATATGTTTCCTTTCCAATCTTGGTTTCTGCATCAAAGCGGACACCACTGTTTTGGTTGGTGCTCTTCTTATCTTGGGCGATCGTGTAAAATGTATTACCATTTATCTCGTACCCTTTGAAAGTCATTATATTCGAAGATGGTAACTGGGACAGCAAGTACAGGTCATCTTCAACAGAGGTGTCATGCATGGTACGTGTCTGCAACCAGTTGGTGAAACTCCTGGTTTGTTCACGTGTAATCCAGTCATCAGACCGCTCCGGGTGTTTGGAGCGTAGCAAATTCTTGTGTTCATCCATATACGGAGCCACCAAGGCGGAATTCTATAGAACTGTGTAGTGTGCTTCAGTGAGAGAATGTCCGTCCATACACATTATTTGTTCCCCTCCTAGCGTGCCTTTTTCATCCAGTCTGCCCTTATGCCGCGATTCAGGAACACCAATCGGCTTAAGGTCAGGAATAAAGTCAATACAAAACTCAATGACCTCCTCATTTTGATGGCCCTTGGAGATGCTTCCTTCTGGCCTAGCACGGTTATGAACATATTTCTTCAAGACTCCCATGAACCTCTCAAAGGGGAACATATTGTGTAGAAATACAGGACCCAATACGTTAATCTCTTCGCATAGGTGAACTAGGACGTGCATCATGATGTTGAACAAGGATGGTGGGAACACCAACTCGAAACTGACAAGACATTGCACCAAATCATTCTGTAACCTTGGTATGATTTCTGGATCGATTACCTTCTGAGAGATTGCATTGAGACATGCACATAGCTTCACAATGGCTAATCGAACATTTTTCGGTAGAAGCCCCCTCAATGCAACCGGAAGCAGTTGCGTCATAATCACGTGGCAGTCATGAGACTTTAGGTTCTGGAACTTTTTCTCTGCCATGTTTATTATTCCCTTTATATTCGACGAGAAGCCAGACGGTACCTTAATACTGAGCAGGCATTCAAAGAAGATTTCCTTCTCTTCTTTGGTAAGAGCGTAGCTTGCATGACCCTGATGTATGCCGTCTTCTCCGTGCATACGTTGCTGGTCCTCCCGTGCCTCAGGTGTATCTTTTGTCTTCCCATACACGCCCAAGAAGCCAAGCAGGGTCACGCAAAGATTCTTCGTCACGTGCATCACGTCGATTGCGGAGCGGACCTCTAGGTCTTTCCAATATGGCAGGTCCGAAAATATAGACTTCTTCTTCCACATGGGTGCGCGTCCGTCAGCGTCCTTTGGAACAGGTTGTCCACCAGGACCCTTTCCAAATATCACCTTCAAATCCTTGACCATATCATGTACATCAGCACCAGTACGGTGGCGAGGCTTCGTCCGGTGATCCGCCTCACCTTTGAAATGCTTGCCTTTCTTTCTTACGGGATGCCTGCTCAGAAAAATCGACGATGTCCCAGGTACATATTCTTCTTACAACTATTCAAATATATACTGTCGGTATCATCCAAACAGTGCGTGCATCCGCGGTATCCCTTGTTTGTCTGTCCTGAAAGGTTACTGAGAGCAGGCCAATCATTGATTGTCACGAACAGCAACGCCTTTAGGTCAAATTCTTCCCCCATGTGCTCATCCCATGCACGTACACCTGTTCCATTCCACAGTTGTAAGAGTTCTTCAACTAATGGCCTTAGGTACACATCAATGTCATTGCCGGGTTGCTTAGGGCCTTGGATGAGCACTGTCATCATAATGAACTTCCGCTTCATGCACAACCAAGGAGGAAGGTTATACAAACATAGAGTCACAGGCCAGGTGCTATGGTTGCTGCTCTGCTCCCCAAAAGGATTAATGCCATCTGCGCTTAGACCAAACCATACGCTCCTTGCGTCATCTGCAAACTCCTTCCCGTACTTTCTTTCGATTTTTCTCCACTGCGACCCGTCAGCTGGTACTCTCAACTTTCCGTCTTTCTTACGGTCTTCTCTGTGCCATCGCATCGCCTTGGCATGCTCTTTGTTTTGGAACAAATGTTTCAACCGTGGTATTATAGGAGAATACCACATCACCTTGGCAGGAGTCTTCTTCCTGGGGCGCTCGCCCTCGACATCACCATGCTCATCGCGGCTGATCTTATAGCGCAATGCACCGCATACCGGGCAAGCGTTCAAATCCTCGTACTCACCGTGGTAGAGGATGCAATCATTAGGGCATGCATGTATCTTCTGCACCTCTAACCCTAGAGGGCAGACAGCCTTCTTTGCTTCGTATGTACTCTCGGGCAATTCGTTGTCCTTTGGAAGCATATCCTTTATCATTACCAGCAACTTTCCAAATCCCTTGTCAGATACACCATTCTCTGCCTTCCATTGCAGCAATTCCAGTGTGGAGCCCAGCTTTTTCTTGTCACCTACGCAATTCGGGTACAACAATTTTTTGTGATCCTCTAACATGCACTGCAACTTCTTCTTCTCCAAATCACTTGCGCAGTTTCTCTTTGCATCGGTAATGGCCCGACCTAGATCATCAACGGGCTCATCGGATGCCTCTTCTTCAGCTTCTTCCCGCATTGCCGACTCAGCTTCTTCCTGCATTGCCGGCTCAGCTTCTTCCCCCATTGTTGTATCATCGTATTCAGGGAACCCATGGCCAGGATAGCTGTCGTCGTCCTCTTCTTCTTCATTGTCTTCCATCATAACCCCTCTTTCTCCGTGCTTGGTCCAAACATTATAGTGGGGCATGAAACCGGACTCAAACAGGTGGACGTGAATGGTTCTTGACGTAGAGTAATTGTGACCATTCTTACAGCCAGCACATGGACAAGGCATAAAACCATCTGCCCGCTTGTTTGCCTCAGCCGCAAGCAGAAAAGTATGCACGCCCTCAACGAACTGGGGAGAGCATCGGTCATCGTACATCCATTGCCAGCTCATCTTCATTACACAACACCGAATAGACCAAATTAATACAAGTTCATACATAAAGTTCATACAACACTTAAATGCAACAAACAAATAACTCTCTAGCTAAAGCATTTAAATGCAACAACAAATGCGATTAAGATCGCAACTAAGGTAACAATTGATCCAACAGCATAATGATACCAAGCCTCACTATCAATGGCATATTTTCTAATCTTTCTAATCTTCAAGCGCATTTTCTCCATCTTGATCTTGTGATCATCAACGACATCAGCAACATGCAACTCCAATTCCATCTTCTCCCCCTCAATTCTTTTCAATTTTTCTTTCAACTACTCGTTTTCTCTTTCAACTAAATTTAACCTCTCGACAATAGGGTCGGTTGGAATTTCCGGTTCACATACCTCCTAGATAAAAATATCTATGTCAACTTGATGGGCATAATTTGTCATAAACACGAAATGCAACAAATAGTTTTAAAAGAGAATATACCACATCCGAATCATAACAAGGACAAGGGCCGACGGGGACGGATATCAAAACCATGGCACTATGTATAACAAACAACGTACGGGTAAGATAATTATTATACGAGTAACTATATATCCAAATCACACAAACATCAATTTTTTATATAAAATTTCATGAACAAGAGGCTCACCACAAGGTGGTGCCGGCGACGGGACGGTGCGGGCGATCGACGGTGGTTACGATGGAGATTTAGAAGGCACTAAGTAAACCACACCTACATATGCAAACTAAGTGTTATTTTGACCTCAAATTGCATATAAATCAAATACTACCACATATAATTCCACCCAAATTACTAAAACCCACAATTAATCACTATATAAACCAATGCAAGAGCTAATATAGCAATGAGAGATGAAAGGACAAAGTTGCTAACCTTGGTGATCATTTGAATGGATGAGGGCCTGCAAATCTTGACAAATTTGGGGCAAATTTTGTGATGAACTCGAGAGGAAGAAGGGAAGAACAGAGGAGAGGGAGAGTGGAAAGGGGGAAGAACAGAGTGCGGGTGGACGAAGGATTTATATAGGACGACCTTTAGTACCGGTTCATGCCACGAACCGGTACTAAAGGTGCTGGAAGGGCCCCACTCTGACAACATCCTGCCACCACTCTCATTAGTACCGGTTCGTGGCACGAACCGGTGCTAAAGGTTTGCCACGAACCGGTACTAAAGAGCTCCTCCCGGCTAGCCGTTGGAACCGACACTAATGGACACATTAGTGCCGGTTCTGTTACAAACCGGGACTAATGTGTCTCACATTTGACCCTTTTTCTACTAGTGCTCCTATATCCTATCATATACACCTAAATAGTTGATCCCCACCAACTCAAATTCTCTCAACATGCAACTATACCACCTCATCATGCCACATATGCATGAGAAAACACTTATATTAACATGCACTATGCATGTCACTCATATTCATGCCACCTTACCATGGCATCATGCAAGAGAAAACACCCATATCAGTATGCACTATGCTTGCTACTCATATCAAGAAATATTCTACAACCATAGAATAATCAAATGCAATAAAGTTGTATTTTAGTTTCAGTTCACATATTGTTAGTCCAAATACTAATGTTTCATATACCTAATTCTCACTAAGATAATTGTAACATATTCTTGCCACAACGTGCGGGGTATAATCTCTAGTTTACCTAGTTGACCAAATGCCATTTCCGTCAGGTGAGGCCAAGGTTGTCAGAATCGCGATTCTGTTACACGATTCTACGACTTTACGATCCAAACTAACCCCTACGATTCTACGATTTTAGTTCATAGAATCTGCGTTTCTACGATCCTGATAGTGAAGATTCTACGATTTGCGATCCTACCGTCGGAGCTCCGATCCGATTCAAAATCGCGATTCTAACAACCTTGGGTGAGGCCACCATCCAATGCTGCCCGCATACATTTCAAACAACTTTTTGACTAACTAAACGAAATTCATCCAAACACGGCGGATTTTCATATAAACAGACGAGATTCATGCAAACACGATGGAATTTCATTACAATTAGAACAAAAAAAGCATTCCAACACTAAACTTATCCTACTGCGGCGGCTGACATCCACTTCCTTTGTATTCTGCATCGACGACCCACCATCTGCCATCTCCATGAACAGCGGCGAGGTTCAAGACCCGTGAAGTGAAGGTGCGGTCTCCAGTGAGAAAGAGTAGAACCTTGGAGACGGACCGGCCCACTTGGGACACAATGCCCTACTGCCTCCCATGCCCTACTCCTCATCGGAGGTGTCAGCGACCTGTCCGTTGCCAGAGCCGGTGAACGTGAGGTTGATGATGGACGTGGACGGTCCATCACTGTCGGCCGTCCACATGCGCCCAAAAGTTGGACGGCGGCGCGTAGGACGCGCAGCTGGTGGCCGCGTCTGCGTTTGGCTGCGATGAAACTTTGTTGCGAGTGCGTGAGCGCCCTCGTAGAGCGTGCTCTGCTCCGCAACAAAGTTCGGTTCACCGCCACCATGGTAGCCATGGCCTCCTTGCTTGCGCGTGCGCCGTAGATTTGGTCCTCCGCCATTCGTGTGCTGCTCGAGGAGGAATGGGTTGTACCTCTACTCCTCATGCGCCTGCCGGAACACCGACAAAGGAGCCCGCACAGTCCACTCCTCCTTGGCCGTGTCGATGTCGTAGTGCGCCTGCACCTGCTCCATGGTCAGGTCAGCATGCACCAGCGCGAGCTCCAACGTCGTGTCATCATTGGAGATCTCGGGTGAGCTGGCCGGCATGCCTTGCTCCATCCGCCTGGCACAACGGGACAGCCAGGCGGCTTCAACGGCGGCTACCTCATGCTTCATCTCCGGCGACAGACTTTTCGACAAAGTGTTCCCGCTTGGGGTCATGGTTCATTTGGAGCAAAGGAGTAGGACGTATTGTAGTGTGGTAGCCAAGTGTGGCCTTCTTCAAATAGCGGATTCCGATGTGGACAAGCGTCCGGGTTTCTCAATAGGTGACGCCGGAGTTGGTTCCTCGGCTGGCGAGCCTGCTTAATGGCGGCATACGGACAAACGGGCATTGAACGGGCGTGGTAGATATTCGTCCCGTCTCGTGCAACAAACGTCGCTCTGGCATTTAACAGGCATAGACACCGGGGACGCGGCGCAGGCGGCTCCCTCGGTCGGCGTGATGCTTCAATGTCGGCGCCAGTGAGAGGTCGCATCCGATCTGGGCCTGCGTCGTTGCAGAGCGGCCACTCTAAAATGACATGAATGCACGGGCAGCTGGCGCCGGGTGGAAACGCACACGGGCGAGGGTAGAGCGTTTTGGGTGGGCCAGGGCGATCAGACGAGAGCGCGGCAGTAGTCCGAATGCCCGCAACGCCACCCTCCCCCCATTTAGCTCCGGTTTGCAGGGGAAAACATGTTCGAATCGCCGAGCGGATCGATACAGGCCTGCGTTGGATGACACAACATGTCTGGACCACGCGGTCCGGGCGTATTCAGGCGGTTTTAGGTTCGGCGTTGGAGATCCATTAAGCTAGGCTATGCAACACCTCCATATTTGATGCCATTCTTACAACATCTATAATAGTATACGCATGGCGAGGATGATATGTGTGACGACCAATGATAGAATATGATAAATGTACTATCTATAATATATTATCGATATGTTTGTCCAGCCAAAAATTTCATGGGCTCTTCATCCAATTTTTCCAGGGCGCTCCAAGCGATAGTATCGACGATGATCCAATCATTGTTGATTAGATAGCCTCTCTTAGTATTAAGCACACTTTCATTAACTTGTGCATGAAGCTAGGAAGTGTAGGTAGGAGTGTGTACTTCTCTCTCTACCAAGTTTATGTCGCGTCCACGCAATTTGAGATTCAAAATTAGACCGTAAATGTGACCAATGAAATGTAGTTTCCATGATAGAAATTTAAATATATTGACTTTGTATTCGAGAAAAGTCTTCAGTTGTATAATTGATGACCAAAGTTAAAATCTCAAATGCGAAGGCACTTGAAGGAATGTAGATTTTTTTTTTTTGAATGTTAGGAATGTAGATAGTACATGACATTCATGGGAGTGAAGATGGAGGCAAGAATGAGGGCCATGCTTGATTGCTTGGCTGTAAATGGACCACGCCTGAACAAAAAGGACGGATAGAGGATAAATTAAGGATACATATATAGTTGGATGGTGATGATGCATGCATGATTGGTAGCTGCATGGCCTTGTCTGGCGTCTGAGATCATGCATAGATCTGGTCAGATGAGCAAGAGAGAGGTGCATGCGCTGTCGAGCGCACATTGAACGTTAGGCACGCACTGCACGTACTACTCATATCTTGACATAGAAATAGGAGTCTAGCGAGCTAGCAAATGGATCCATCAATAGGCGTAGCTCGTGAGCACTGCAGGAGACATCGGGAATGCTTGCCTGCTGCCAGCCTACGTATAATCGTACATGCATGCACGTGCATGGACCCGGCCGACTACAGAACACGTAGGTACTGAAACGGGCATTGCTTGTTCCCCACTCCCCTGGAAACCCATGTGATCAACAGTTAGGGCTTACTTTAATTTAGAGATATTCTATAGGATTTTTTGAGGATTGAAATTTTTCTACGCTGATCCTTTGATTCATATGATTGGATCCTATTGAAACTTTTTCTATAGAATTTTTTGTCCTACGTTTCATGGAAAATATAACATCCACTCTAACATTTTTCTATACTTATTCTATTTTTCCTGTGGCATTAAACACTCATTACTAATCATATAAGATTCAAGTGGACATATCACTTCAATCCTATACTTTTCATATTCCCGTGTTTTCAGAATCATGTGAATGAAAGATGCCTTTATTAGGGATAGGGTAGGGGCAAAACTATTTTTGGACCAGTCGATTCGTTTTGAGCAGTCCGATGCAAAACCTATGGCTAGGCCATCTTCAACCTCATGCCTTCCTTGTTCATCTTCTTCCGAAACCCTCCCACTAACACCCAGCCGAACCGCCGGCCTCACCGACCCGTCCTCCCCACCGTCGCCCACCGCTGTGCTGACACCTCCCGGGCCATTCCTCTAAGCTAATAAACCGCTAAATTTGTCCGTCGAGCGTGCACCCGCCTTCCCACCCGAACTGGCAAATCAGACTCGCCTTCCCCGGCTGCTGCCGGCTATGGCTCGCTCCCGGCCGAAGCCTTGCCGGTGTCCCAGGGCCTCGCTACCGCATGCTGCGACGCCGCGCTATTGATGGCCTTGGTGCGCTGCCGCACGTTCTTCCTTCTTCCCATCAAAATAGACAGACCAAATAAAGTTTTCAGGCAGCTTACTTCACAAAACTAAAGTAATTAACTGGACAAAACCTCTTACAAGTGTTAGTTATCTTATATAAGATGTCAGCAGCCTCTATGCGTTTTTTATTACGTTCTCGTGTGGAACACCAATGTTATCACACTACAAATCATGGTACCTGTTACTGAGAAGTGACAAGTCAGGGAGGATAGCCTAGATAGATAGATTGCCACCCAGCCAGGAGGCATTACCTCGACATATGTAAAGCTTAATTTGTACCACCTGCAAAGAGTGCTGAATCAATCCAACGTAATGTAGGTAAATGCTATTATTGCCAAAAAAAGTGACTGCTTTACAGGTCGGCTGCAGTAAATTAAGCCTCCTTCTCCCATTGTCATCGGTCGATCTTCTCTCGTGGATGTACGGATGGATGCTTTTTATATACATAAATTACATGAGCTAATTGTCACTTTCGAAGTGCTGAAACCTCACCAAAATATAAGTTGAACTACAAAAACATCTTATATTTTCATAGAGGCAGTACTTAGGGCATCTCCAACCCGGGCCCATAAATTTCCTCCCACATCCGTCCACGGACACGAAGAACCAGTCCGCGGACACGGATGCAGGAGGTAGCCATCCAACACTGCCTACATACATTTCAAGCCGGGTTTCAACTAAGCGAACAAAATTCATGCAAACCAGCCGATACTCATCAAAGTTTCGATAGAAAATAGTGCAAATCATCCATACATAGCATGCAAATAAGTCTAGTACAACAATGTCTTAAATTCGAAGAGATTAACCGGATGTCCAATAAGTTTTCATCAACGGATCATGTCGTCCCACACATACTAACCCATCAGCTTCATCCAATAGTATGTGTATGTAAATGGCCGTCTCTCTGTCCTGTGGTACATCACTGCAGCGCATGTGGGATACATAATGTGTAGACCAACATAGAGTGAATGAATGATTGAACAAGTTGAGAAGGAAGAAGCAAACTTACGATCCGCTCCTCTAGCGCGCGCAATGGCCACCTTGCCTCCAGCTGACCAACCACGTGACAAAACTTGGTGACGATGGTCTGGATGGCATACCAGCGATACGATAACGACCCATATTGCGTTCCTGAATGGTGTGCATGTCGTAGGGCGCACTATACTTTTGTGCGTGAAACGATTCATGCACTTGCTACTAGAAGGTCCCCCCTCTGCTCCTGCTACGAAATCCGCATATATGACCAACACGCATGTGACACCATCTCATCCTCCATGGTCGAGTACCCTGCCATCCTTCGTACTCTGAAAAACCGACACGGCATCCGAAATTAAGCTAAATGTCATTTGGCCGAACACCTGTCGGGCGTGGTATCTGCCATGGAGGTCGCCGATAGGGGGGGGGGCGGAGTGTACCCGGGTACAAATGGCTCAAGGGTGGACATCACCGTCGTAAAAGGTGCGTGGGCGCGTCGGTGCTGGTTGCGGACGTCCGGCAATGTCTCTGTGGCGGCCGAAGAGGTACAATGGCGGTGGTGGAGGTGGAGGGTGTGGATGAAAAGCAAGGGGGAGATGGGGTGGAGTGGATGGAAATGGTACTGGGAGGGGGAATTTAATGGGCCTCGGGTGTTTGAGTCCTATGTGGCAGCGGTCCGGACTCCCACAACCACCCCCCCTCGCCATTCTGTAGACCCACTTGTTCTTCAAAATTTTCTTACCCTTGGGCAACTTCACCAACTCATTTGTACGATTCTTATGCAAGGAATCCATCTCTTCTTGCATGGCCTTTTCCCACTCCTTCTTGTGCTCATCTTCCATTGCATCTGCAAAGCATTCAGGTTCTAAACCGTCAGATAATAACACCGTGTATTGATCTGAGGGATACCTGCTGGAAGGAATTCGACCCCTATTGGATCTTCTGAGTGGAGTAGCTGGTGGACTTTCTGGTGCTGGTGCTTCCTGCTGATCCGGATCATCAACTTCAGTATTATACTCTTGCTGCTGCTGTTGTGGAGCATCTTCTTTACCTGCACCACCATGTACATCACCATGTACATCTTCTGCATCTGCTTCAACTTGCACATGAGCTGGAGCTGCAGGTACTGGGTCAGAATCAATCATGTCTTGCTGCTGCTGAGGAGGAACCTGCCCCTTTGTCTTCACAATATCCTCAATTGTTTGGTCTTTAACAAACACAACATCACGGCTTCTCACAACTTTCCTTGCTATAGGGTCAAACAGCTTGTAGACAAACTCATCACCACCATAGACAAGAAAGATAGATTGTCGTGTCTTCAGATCAAGCTTTGACCTTTCATCTTGAGGAATATGAACAAAGGCCTTGCACCCAAAAACCTTCAGGTGGTCATATGAGACGTCATTGCACACTAGACCCTCTTAGGTACATCTCCCTACAAAGGATAACTTGGTGAGAGATTAATAAGATAAACTGCAGTCATCAAAGCCGCACCCCAAAAGTATTTACGTAGATTTGCACTTGACAAAAATCATCTAACTCTCTCCACAATTGTCCTGTTCATCATATCAGCAAGACCATTCAGCTGTGGTGTCTTCGAGGGAGTAAATTGGAGCCTAATACCTTGCGGCTTGCAATATGCATCGAATGGCCCAGTATACTCTCCTCCATTATCAGTGCGAATGCGCTTGATCTTCTTCTCAGTTTCTCTCTCAACCGAGGCTTGGAATTTCTTGAATGCACCTAGTACTTGATCTTTGGTCCTCAGAGTGAAGGCCCAAACTTTCCTGGAGAAGTCATCAATAAAAGTCACAAAGTACTTAGCACCACCAAGAGATCTTACCGACATTTTGCAAACATCGGAATGTATCAAGTCCAGCTTCTCGGGATTCTTGTGAGGAGGTAGAGTCTTGAAGGCAACTCTGTGTTGCTTCCCTGCTAGGCAATCTGAACATTTCTTAATGTGAACTCCTTTCACACCCTTCAACAAATTTTTCTTCACTAGCACTGTCATCACCTTCTCACTCATGTGCCCAAGTCTCTTGTGCCATAAAGCACAATTATCATCCTTCTCTAGTGCATTGACGGAAGCACTAAACAACTTAGCATGAACATGATACAAAACTGAGACCATTTTACCTCTTGCAACAATCATGTTGCCTTTGGTGAGCTTGTACTGCCCTTTTCCAAAACTGCTCAAGTAATCATCTCCATCAAGAAAACCAACTGAAAAAATATTGAGACGAAGTCCCTCAATATGCCTCACAGATTTGAGGATTAACCTTGTACCATTTGCGGTCTCCAAATGCACATCTCCTTTTCCAATGATGGCTGCTCTATCACTGTTCCCCATCTTCACAACACCAAAATCATCTGATATATAGTTAGTGAAGACCTCTCTGCGAGATGTAGCATGAATGGTAGCACTGCTGTTCGGTATCCAAATCATCTCGTTACCATCCACAAGGTTGGTGGTTTCATCAGAAACAACATTGATCCTTTCCTCAATAGTGGAACCAAATCTGCCCTCATTTTCTTCATGCATAACAAGCATGATGTCCTCTTCTACTGCAGTAACTCGGTTGCCCTCTGTGTCACTATCATTGTCAACTTCCTTCTGATCTTGCTTCTTCTTTTTCTTTTTGTCTTTCTTCCACTTGTCACATTGCCACTTAATGTGGCCCTTCTAATGGCAGTGATGGCACTCGTAATCAGCATACTTGCTTTTTGATTTGCTCCTACCACTTTCTGCCCCTTTACCTGGACCTCTGCTCTTGCTTCTCCCCCTGGACTAAGTGACCAACACCTCTGAATGTGAGGAAGAACTAGCTTCAGCCACCTTTCTGGACTCTTCATTTAGTACCCTGGTTTTCACAAGATTCCAAGTGACAACTCCATTAGGTGCTGAATTGCAAACTGTGACCTTAAAGGTCTCCCAGTTGTCCGGTAATGAGCCTAGTAGCAGCAAAGCTATCACTTCATTTCAAATGTTATTCCAATTGAAGAAAGCTGATTTATAATGCCTTGGAATGTATTCACATGATCTACAATTAGAATGCCCTCTTTGTACCTCAAGCACATCAATTGTTTGATCAAGAACATCTTGTTTGTACCTTCTTTCCGGGCAAACAACTCTTCCAACTTCTGCCATAAGGTGCGTGCATGTGTCTCATCAATGATATGGTTCAAAACATTGTCATCGACCCATTGCCGAATGAACCCACAAGCTTGGCAATGAAGTACCTTCCACTGACCTTCCTCAATGCCCTCCGGCATCTCAGTGGAGAACATTGGCTTCCAGTATTCTTTCACATACAACAAGTCCTCCATCTTGCCCTTTCATGCTTGATAATTTGTACCATTCAAAGATATCATTATGCTGGTATTCACTTCCATCTTTCACCACAAGAAACTCAGCAATTTGCACAAGCAAACCAAGGCTCTGATACCACTTTGTTGGGGCTGGACAGCAACAATGCGCTGCACAAATTCACCAACACGGCAAATATGCATACTACACAACCCTCTCTACTTGCGATAAACTTTTAGGACAGCTTCAGCCAACAAGTAAGCAGTGGAATAACATAAACAACATGCACAAGTGACGCAGGATTTAACGTGGGAAAACCTCCTCAACTTGAGTAGTAAAAAACCACGGTTGTGGACCGACCGGTCCATGCAACTTCACTATGAGAATGATGAGTACAAAGTCTTCTCTAGAACCTCTAGAAAGATTTACAACACACTCTCCACGTTGCCAACCGGCAATAGCAACAATAGCCACACGAGGCAAGATTTCAGCAAAGCAGAGTTTACACAGCTTCTGTACCCTTCAGTGTTTTGCAAACTGCTCTTAAACCGCTGAACCAAACAACACCAAATTTGGCAGACAAGTAGACACATGAGTTCTTGACATCCCCTCCAAATTTCAGCTCAATCGGACACCGTATGCCTACCCAAACTGTCCGTCTCCCAAAACTACTATGTTCTGAAACTACATCAGTCAGAGCTGACAAAACCACTCTCAAATCTAATGCTCCACTGACCCGATCCTCAAACCAGCTAACCAGATCGAAGTATTCAAAGTAAGGAATGAGCTCACCAAGTTTGTGGTTGATCCAAGCACGTTTGAGCCTCCAACCACCAGCTTGAACACTGTCTAGTCAGATGCAGCAAATCTGGAAAGAACATCTTCTTCTTCCTCCTCTCTCTCAGGTTGTGTTTTCTCTTGTGTGCTCTCTCACTCACTCTCACGAATGACAGCCACCACCAGCAGGGGTGGAGTGGCTAGGGTTTTCTCCTTGCCTCACTTCCCTTAGAAGCGCTCTCAATCATTGGAGGCAGCGAAGATTAACGGCTGACATGTGTTGGACTTATGGGCTGATGTTGGGCTGCCAACACACCTCCATGTGGAGGGACACAGCCCAATAAGCCTCACCGACCTGTCCTCCCCACTGTCGCCCACCGCTGTGCTGACACCTCCCGAGCCATTCCTCTAAGCAAATAAACCGCTAAATTTGTTCGTCGAGCGTGCACCCACCTTCCCACCCGAACTGGCAAGTCAGACTCGCCTTCCCCGGCTGCTGCCGGCTATGGCTCGCTCCTGGCCGAAGCCTTGCCGGTGTCCTAGGGCCTCGCTACCGCACGCCGCGACGCCGCTATAGATGGCCTTGGTGCTTTGTCGCACGTTCTTCTTTCTTCCCATCAAAATATACAGACCAAATTCAGTTTTCAAGCAGCTTACTTCACAAAACTGAAGTAATTAACTGGACAAAACCTCTTACAAGTGTTAGTTATCTTATATAAGATGTCAAGAGCCTCTATGCTTTTTTTATTACGTTCTCGTGGAACACAACGTTATCACACTACAAATCATGGTACCTGTTACTGAGAAGTGACAAGTCAGGGAGGGTAGCCTAGATAGATAGATTGCCACCCAGTCATGAGGCATTACCTCAACATATGTCAAGCTTAATTTGTACCACCTGCAAAGAGTGCTGAATCAATCCAACGTAATGTAGGTAAATGCTATTATTGCCAAAAAAGTGACTGCTTTACAGGCCGACTGCAGTAAATTAAGCCTCCTTCTCCCATTGTCATCGGTCGATCTTCTCTCGTGGATGTATAGACGGATGCTTTTTAAATACATCAATTACATGAGCTAATTGTCAGTTTCGAAGTGCTGAAACCTCACCAGAATATAAGTTGAACTACAAAAACATCTTATATTTTCATAGAGGTAGTACTTAGGGCATCTCCAACCCGGACCCATAAATTTCCTCCCACATCCATCCACGGACAGGGAGAACCCGTCCGCGGACATGGATGCATGAGGTGGCCATCCAACACTACCTACATACATTTCAAGCCTGGTTTCAACTAAGCGAACAAAATTCATGCAAACTGGCCGATACTCATCAAAGTTTCGATAGAAAATAGTGCAAATCATCCATACAAACCTTGCAAATAAGTCTAATACAACAATGTCTTAAATTCGAAGAGATTAACCGGATGTCCAATAAGTTTTCATCAGCGGATCATGTCGTCCCACGCATACTATCCCATCAGCTTCATCCAATAGTATGTGTATGTAAATGGCTGTCTCTCTGTCTTGTGGTACATCACTGCAGCGCATGTGGGCTACATAATGTGTAGACCAACATTGAGTGAATGAATGATTGAACAAGTTGAGCAGGAAGAAGCAAACTTATGATCTGCTCCTCTGGCACGCGCAATGGCCACCTTGCCTCCAGCTGACCAACCACATGACAAAACTTGGTGACAATGGTCGGGATGGCATACCAGCGATACGATAATGACCCCATATTACGTTCCTGAATGGGGTGCATGTCGTAGGGCGCAATATACATTCGTGCATGAAACGATTCATGCACTTGCTGCTAGAAGGTCCCCCCTCTGCTCCTGGCTACGAAATCCGCATATATGACCCACACGCATCGCACACCATCTCATCCTCCATGGTCGAGCAGCCTGCCATCCTTTGTACTCTCAAAAACCAACATCGCATCCCAAATTAAGCTAAATGGCATTTGGCCGAACACCTGCCGAGCTTGGTATCCGCCATGGAGGTCGCCGACAGGGGGGCGGAGTGTACCCGGGTACAAATGGCTCCAGGGTGGACAGCACTGTCGTAAAAGATGAGTGGGCGCGTCGGTGCTGGTTGCGGACGTCCGGCAATGTCTCTGTGGCGGCCGAAGAGGTACAACGGCGGCGGCGGAGGTGGAGGGTGTGGATGCAAATCAAGGGGGAGATGGGGTGAAGTGGACGGAAATGGTATCCGGGAGGGGGGATTTAATGGGCCTCGGGTGTCTGAGTCCTACGTGGCAGCGGTGCGGACTCCCACACCGATACAGGACCGTGTTCGATGACACATCACATCCGAACCTCGCGGTACGGACGTATGCGGGCAGTTTGAGGGTCCGCATTGGAGATGCCCTTACTACATAGTCTCCCTGTCTCGGACTACATACAATCAGCAGCAGTTAATTACCTAGCTTGAGCTAGGCAACTAGCTAGGTTGCCGACATACTACGGTACAATACTGGAAAAGAAAACACACATCCACAGCCACTGTCACTCACTGTATACAATCATCCATATTATTGTTCACTCGTCAATAAGGAGGGACAGTATTGGTAGGGTTTCTTTTGAACAACTTGTTCTCTCGGACCACCGCCTATCAAAGTCAGCATGACACGCATACTACTGTCGAGCAAGAGGAGGCTAGCATAAACCAGTTTAGGGCCAATTTGACAATTGAGGTAGAGAATGTGTATTAACTATTAATGTACAAAGTTTGAAAAACAAATATGTTACATGAGCATTTCCTCAAACAATATAATTCAACAGTAGTAAATAACAAATGGCGAAGCTAATCCCAGCAGGCCGCTAGTATAATTTTCACTACACTCAGTTCTTCATCTCTAAGTTAACAATAATTAACACTAATTTACCATTGGTTGCAATTTTCATTGGGTTCATGTGCCGCCCCTCAGGATAATGCATGCTTTGTGGACAGGATCTAAATGGATTAAGGATCTCCGCCACAATAAAAAAGGCGACGTGCTTTCTCCGCAAATCACTCTCATGTGCATTGTTCATTGTAAACGTTTTCACACACCTTTGAGTTTCATACAAATAAATACATCATGAACATATAAATTGTGCATCTTGAACGTTTTCACACGCTTTTGAGTATATATATTAAATAAATACATCATGAACATATAATTTGTGCATCTTGAACGTTTTCACACGCTTTTGAGTATGTGTGTGTGTGTGTCTATATATATATATATATATATATATATATATATATATATAAGCAGTGGTAGT
>NC_041387.1:662781447-662811827 GCF_002162155.2 Triticum dicoccoides | reverse complement strand
GAACTAGGCAGGCCGGACAAGACTGATTTTTTACACTAGTAAAGAGCGGGCCGTCTCTTGCACTGAGAATTTTATCACCCATCAGACCAGGTGGATTAGTGATGTATGAGTCGCGTTGGAAATATGCGCGTTCATAAAAAGGAGAAACCAAGTCATGTTTAAGATGTTGTGCGGCACCCAAAAGAAATGTCGGTGCCCACATAGCTTCTTCAAGGGCATTTCAGCAATCCACTCACTTCAATGTGTCTACCAGCAATGACATACAGGGTCTCGCTTTTGTGATTATTAAATTAGTGACTGAATTGTTCTTAAAGTAACACAAACAAAATTTAGATTTGCATAAAAATATGCGTCCCTGTACTTCAAAAAAGGACAGTTGTAAATCACTTAAAGAATGTGTGCTACTGATTTTCCTGACAAAAGAATAGAACTTTCTTCCATAGATCATTCAGAAACCACTTTCAGACATATTGCACCCCGTTACCTCAAATTAAGTACTCCCTCCATAAAATAATATAAGACCGTTTAGATCACTAAAGTAGTGATCGAAATGGTCTCATATTAGTTTACAGAGGGAGTACCATGCATAAAGAAGCGTATCAAAGTTAAAGGTGAATGGAAAAACAATATTCAACTATCTCAAATTCTTGATCATATTCGGTTACACAATGGCTGCATGCATCATACACATATTCAACTATCCGTCTTCTCTAAAAAAATATATATATTCGATTACACAAAAGAAAAGTGCTGCATCGATCGACAGTGGATGCATGCATGGGAGAGCAAACACATCCGTCGTTGCTTCTCCTAGCTACTATATGCATGTACTATGTGCATAAAAAATTAAAATTATTCACTAGCTATCCACTCATGGAGGCGCATATTTCCAACGCGACTGATGCATGGGGATTAATTAATTACGACGATCTTGATCAACTGAAACTTGGACGGTGTGGATCAATATTCCGGTTCGTAGGTTTTGCCGATCTTGAAATCGGTGGAGAAGACCTCGTCGAAGACGTTCTTCATGCCATTCTTGGACAAGAAGCGGAAGTTGAAGGGGCCAACCAGCGGCTTGGAGCACGAGACCTCCCACACGTCGCCCTTCTTGGTCAAGGGCTCCCACTCCTCTGAGCCGTGCTGCCGGAGCTCCACCTCTGACAGGCTGTCGTTTGGCCTTGTGTAGTCGATCTTCAGCGCCAGCTTCTTTTTGTCCGACCCCTTCTGCACCGTCAACTTCACTTTCACGGCCATCGCGCTGGCGAACAGCGCCGCCAGCACCGCCACCGTGAGCATCCTGGAGGCGGAGGCCATCTTCTCGATAGGTCGAAGACTGGTTGAAATTTGATTGTTGTGTGTAGTTGCTGCTGCGAGCTTTGTGGATTCCGACGGATGAAGAACCTGGTATTTATGGGCGGAAGAGACCGCGCGACGAGCGGTGCTCCCGGGATCTCGCTGGCTGGCCGTGGCCGGGCTAGGCCGTTGCTGCGTATGCGGCTGGCCATCACCATCGGAGAAACAACTGAAGAGCATTGTCTCTGACGGTATGAATGAAATTCAGAGGCCGTGCATGCTTAGTTGGGCCAAATCGGTCCTGCCTATTTTGTTGCTTCGCTTATGGAGCCAAGCAAGGGCAATATGACAAGGTCCTCTGATTCTAAATACTCGAGTACTAATAATCAACACTACTTTGTAAATTCTTCAGTTCTAAATATGAAACAAAATTTGGAACACGGCTATGAACGTGCGAACATATATAAGCCGATAAATAGAGCGAGTACCACACAACAATTCAACACAAAAGACTATATCTTGCTCGCCTACAGACCTCCCACAAGTCAGTCGGCCCAACAAGTGGTTTTCCTTTTCACCCGCGCTTTCCTCGCTGTATTGTCCTGGGTTTTTTTCCTCTTCATGCGAGCCTTCTCACAGGTCTTGTATGTCGGCTTTCCTTTTCCTTTCATTTATATTTTATGTTATACGTTTAATTTTCTATCCTTTTCCGCTTTTCCATTCTTATCTTTTTTTATTCATCCTTTTTATTTTATTTTTCTCATATCATTTTTTCTTTTCATTCTTCCATTTTTAGTTATTTTTTCCTTTACATTTCCATCATGTATTTCTTATTATTTGTCATATTTTAGTTTTTTAGATAATAATATAATGTTCAATAATAACAAAAAACTGTATACAGTCAACTTAGTTTTAAAACATAATGTATTTTAAGAATTTTCATCATGTACTTCAGAAATGTTCATCATGTAAAAAATATTTATGATGTACTTAAAAATCTTCACCATGTAAGTTTATTAAAAATCTCACGCATATTAAAAATATTCGTAGTTTACTGCAAGAAAGAGTTAGATTACATTTCAAAATATTTACCATCTAATGTTCATAGTCATGCTAAAATGTTTGATGTGTATTTGAAAAACGTTCAGGGTGTATTTCAAAGATGTCCATCATATACTCCCTCCGTTCCTTTTTACTCCGCATATAAGATTTGTGTCGAGTCAAACTTTATAAACTTTGACCAAATTTGTATAAAAAATATCAACATCTACAATATCAAATGTACATAATACAAAACTACATTACATAATGAATCTTTTTTGCATCGAATCTTGGAGCTTTATTAATGAACTAGAATCCAGTTACAATCTGCCCGGGGGCTGCTAATAAGAAAACTCGGGGTCTCATCAAGCCAGCTCTCCGTCCCCTCTTGAGCAGCGCTCGACGGGCACAAAGATGAGCCAGGCGATTGAGAGACCTGCCAACATGGAAAACCGAAAAGGAAACAAAATCAAGAACAATCTCCTCTAATTATGCTAAGATAGGCGCTGCAATAGACCGGTTATTGCCTCTCGAGCTCCATAGGTTGACTAGCTCAAGGCAGTCCACCTGTATGATCACATGAGAGTAACCCCGGAGGCGCGCAAAGATCACCCCTCCCAGAATGCCATCAGCTCGGCAATGAAAGGATCGGAGATTGCAGGTAAATTTTTACTCCACGCGGCAAGGAACGCTAGGTGGGAGCGAATGACTCCGCCAGCACCCCCCTTCATAGCATCCCCGTTGATTGCTCCATCACTGTTAATTGTAATCCACCCCGGGTCAGGTTGCTTCCAGCACTGATCAGCAGGATGTTTCGAGCGTCCTACTGGCAAATCCAGTAGTGTCAAAGTCTCATGCACCCATTTTATCGCCTAAACTGGGTCATAACCATCCCTGTCATGTGTCCAGTTATTCCTATGGAGTGCATAATGCACTAGTAGAAAAAAGGGCTTTGGTTGAGGCCTAGGTAAGGGCATTAATCCCGGTTCACTCACGAATCGGGACCAAAGGGGGCATCAGTCCCGGTTCGTGAGGCCAGGGCGCCGGTCGGGCCTCGGGGACCATTGGTCCCGATTCGTCTGACCCCTTTGCTCCCGGTTCCAGACACGAACCGAGATCAATGGGCCTCGCTCCTGGCCCACCACCTTTAGTCCCGGTTGGTGGCTGGAACCGGGACCAAAGGTTGTCCTTTAGTTCCGGTTTTGGCCACAAACCGGGAGTAAAGAGAGGCCTATATATACCCCCGCCCCTGCCCGAGAGCAGAGCCAGGCTCTGTCTTTTTGGCCGGCCGTGGGACAGTTTTGTGGTGCTCTAGCTCACCTCCTATGCACATGAGGTGTTCGATGAAATGCCCGAGCCACACTTAAGCTTTCTCCTCCAAGCTCCATTTTCCTCAAGATTTGTCTAGGTTTGGCTGTCTGTCCTGTCCCGTCCCTGTCCGCCCCGCCGTCGGTCGCCCGCACCGATCTCGTCGCCTGCACCACCGTTGTGAGCCTCTTGTTCTTACCTTCTTTCTAAAAGAAAAAAAAATCTTACTTCTATGATTTAGATAGATACTTGTATAATTTTCTTACTTTTATTTTTGTTTGTTATTATATAGTGCGATGGTTTTGGTATCCGCCTCCGCCGGCCCTCGTCATGTCTATGATTCAGATGTGGTATATATTATATTTTATAACTGTTTGTTTCATTTAGTGTTTATGACAATTATGCCGACCAACATGACATAGATGTTTTTATCTAGGAGGTATGTGAACCGGAAATTTCAGTCGACCCTATTGTCGAGAGATTAAATTTAGTTGAAAAACAAAACAATTAGTTGAAGAAAAAATTGAAAAGAATTGAGGAGGAGAAGATGAGATTGGAGTTGCATGTTGTGGATGTCATCGATGATCACAAGATCAAGTTGGATGCAATGCGCTTGAAGATTAGAAACATTAGAAAATATGCCATTCATACTGAGGCTTGGTATCATTATGCCGTTGGATCAATAGTTACCTTAGCTGCGATTATGATCGCATTTGTTGTTGCATTGAAATGTTTTACATAGTTTCAATGTGTTGTTTAATTAGATGCTCTAGAGAGATGTATGTTGTTCAATGAGAACTATGTATGAACTTAATGTGATGATGAACTTCTATTAATTTGGTCACTTCTCTATTCATGATGTTCTGTAATGGTTTTTGACACACTTAATTATATGTAATGCACACAGATGAACCGGCAATGGATGTACGGTGACAGACGCACCTATGAGTACCTTAAGGGCGTGCATAATTTTCTCGAAGTGGCCGAGGCAAACAAGCAGAATGGTTTTATGTGTTGTCCATGCCCTATCTGTGGGAATACGAAGTCTTACTCTGACTGGAAAACCCTTCACGTCCACCTGCTTGAGAAGGGTTTCATGCCACACTATAATGTTTGGACCAAGCACGAAGAAAGAGGGGTTATGATGGAAGACAACAAAGAAGAAGAGGATGATGACAACTATCTGCCCCCTGAATACGGTGATGCTGCAATGGGGGAAGCTGAAGATCAAGAGGAACCAGACGATGGGCCGGATAATGAAATTCACGAAGAGACAATGCCAAAGTGAAAGGGAGAAGTTTAAGTTTGATCGCATGTTAGAGGATCACAAAAAAGGGTTGTACCCAAATTGCGAAGATGGCAATAGAAAGCTTGGTACCACACTGGAATTGCTGCAATGGAAGGCAGGCAATGGTGTATCTGACAACGGATTTGAGAAGCTACTGA
Organism: Triticum dicoccoides; assembly: GCF_002162155.2. Lineage (NCBI taxonomy): Eukaryota > Viridiplantae > Streptophyta > Magnoliopsida > Poales > Poaceae > Triticum > Triticum dicoccoides. Next base: position 662,806,736 of record NC_041387.1, on the reverse strand, counting down.
AAATATTGAAGAAGAAGCTTCCAAAGGATAACGAATTGCCCGACAGTACATACGGAGCAAAGAAGGTTCTACGCCCTCTAGGATTGGAGGTGCACAAGATACATGCATGCACTAATGACGGCATCCTCTACCGCGGTGCGTACAAGGATTTGATCGCATGCCCGGTATGCGGTGCATTGCATTATAAGATCAGACGAGATGACCCTGGTGATGTTGACGGCGGGTGCCCCAGGAAGAGGGTTCCTGCCAAGGTGATGTGGTATGCTCCTATAATACCATGGTTGAAACGTCTGTTTAGAAACAAAGAGCATGCCAAGTTGATGCGATGGCAAAAACAGGACCGTAAGAAAGACGTGAAGTTGAGAGCACCCGCTGACGGGTTGTAGTGGAGGAAAAATGAGAGAAAGTGGGGGGACTTTGGAGGTGACGCAAGGAACATATGGTTTGGTTTAAGCATGGATGTCATTAATCCTTTTGGGGAGCAGAGCAGCAATCATAGCACCTGGCCCATGACTCTATGTATCTATAACCTTCCTCCTTGGTTGTGCATGAAGCGGAAGTTCATTATGATGCCAGTGCTCATCTAAGGCCCTAAGCAACCCGACAACGATATTGATGTGTACCTAAGACCATTAGTTGTAGAAATTTTACAGCTGTGGAATGGAAAAGGTGTACGTGTGTGGGATGAGCACGACCAATAGGAATTTGACCTACATGCATTGCTGTTTGTAACCATCAATGATTGGCCTGCTCTCAGTAACCTTTCAAGACAGACAAACAAGGGATACCATGCATGCACGCACTGTTTAGATGACACCAAAAGTATACATTTGGACAAATGCAGGAAGAATGTGTACTTGGGGCATCGTCGATTTCTTCCGACCAACCATCATTGTCGAAAGAAAGGCAAGCATTTCAAAGGCGAGGCAGATCACTGGAAGAAGCCCGCCATCCGTACTGGTGATCACATACTTGCTATGGTCAATGATTTACAAGTAACCTTTGGAAAGGGTCCCGGCGGATTATCTGTTTCGAATGACGCTGAGGGACGCGCACCCATGTGGAAGAAGAAATATATATTTTGGGACCTACCCTATTGGAAAGACCTAGAGGTCCGGTCAGCAATTGACGTGATGCACGTGACGAAGAATCTTTGCGTGAACCTGCTAGGATTCTTGGGCGTGTATGGGAAGACAAAAGATACACCTGAGGCACGGGAGGACCAACAACGTGTGCATGAAAAAGACAACATGCCTCCAAAGCAGTATGAAGGTCCTACCAGCTACGCTCTTACCAAAGAAGAGAAGGAAATCTTGTTTGAATGCCTGCTCAGTATGAAGGTCACGTCTGGCTTCTCATCGAATATAAAGGGAATAATAAATATGGCAGAGGAAAAGTTCCAGAACCTAAATTCTCACGACTGCCACGTGATTATGGCGCAACTGCTTCAAGTTGCATTGAGGGGGCTTCTACCGAAAAACGTTCGATTAGCCATTGTGAAGCTATGTGCATTCCTCAATGCAATCTCTCAGAAGGTGATCGATCCAGAAATCTTACCAAGGTTAAGAAGTGATTTGGCACAATGTCTTGTCAGTTTCGAGCTGGTGTTCCCACCATCCTTCTTCAATATCATGACGCACGTCCTAGTTCATCTAGTCAACGAGATTGCCATTCTGGGTCCTGTATTTCTACACAATATGTTCCCCTTTGAGAGGTTCATGGGAGTCTTAAAGAAATATGTTCGTAACCGTGTTAGGCCAGAAGGAAGCATCTTCACGGGCCATCAAACAGAGGAGGTCATTGGGTTTTGTGTTGACTTCATTCCTGACCTTAAGAAGATTGGTCTCCCTCAATTGCAGTATGAGGGGAGACTGGCTGGAAAAGGCATGCTAGGAGCAGACTCAATAATATGTAGGGACGGGCATTCTTTGTCTGAAGCACACTACACAGTTCTACAGAATTCTACCTTGGTGACCCCGTATGTCAATGAACACAAGAATATTCTGCGCTCCAAACACCCGCAGCAGTGTGACGACTGGATTACATGTGAACACATCAGGACTTTCGGCAGTTGGTGGCAAAGACGTCTCATGGGTACAACACTGTTTCTGATGAGCTGTACTCATTGGACAGGGGACCATCTTCGACTGTATTGACTTACAAAGGGTACGATATAAATGGGAATACATTTTACAAGATCGCCCAAGATCAAAAGAGCACCAACCAAAACAGTGGTGTCCTCTTTGATGCAGCAACCAAGAGGGGAAATGACACATATTATGGTTACATAGTGGACATATGTGAACTTGACTGTGGACATGATTTTAAGGTCCCTTTGTTTCAATGCAAATGGGTCAATCTGTTAGGAGGTGGGGTACAGGTAGACCCACAGTACGAATGATAATAGTGGATCTGAACAATCTTGGGTACACAGACGAACCATTCGTCCTAGCCAATGATGTGGCACAGGTTTTCTATGTGAAGGACATGTCTATCAAACCAAGAAAAAGAAAAGATAAGGAAGTGAATACATCATACGATTTGCCAAAGCGCCACATAGTTCTTTCAGGAAAAAAGAGACATCGTGGGAGTGGAGGGAAAGACAGACATGTCTGAAGATTATGAAAGCTTCATGAAATTCCTCCCTTCAAAGTCAAGGCTGACCCAAGCACCCTATTAAACGATGAAGATTATCCATGGTTACGGCGCAATAAGCAAAGGACACAAGCGAAGAAAAAGTGAATACTTTCTCTCCACAACTATTATGATGACGCCTTTCATCTAGAATATCACTGCAGTTACATGTGAAGAAATGAAATGCCTTTTGTAACAGATGAGTTTTCGTATGAAACCCTGATACTTCGAAAGAGATTGTCCATTTTGTACACGAAGTGCATCCAGCTTTTAACGTAAGCCTCTCAACTTTTTAGCATATGCTATGTGGGTGAAATGATGATACCATGCCAACTTTCAACCTTTTTAGAGTTCATTTGTAGTGCTTTACAATTTCAGGGTCATTTAGCTCAAGAAAATTAGTAAATGCATGGAAAATACCAAATGAAGTCAGAAAGAGTTGAAAATTGATGATGTAGCTTTGAATGGTGCATTTTGAACACACAAAAAGTCTGGAGTTCAAATAAGTTCAAAAAATGTAATCCCTTTGTAACAGATGAGTTCTCGTCTGAAACCTTGATACTTCAAAAAAGATTGTCCATTTTGTACACGAAGTGCATTCAGCTTTTGTCATAACCCTCTCAACTTTTTAGCACATGCTATGTGGGTGAAATGATGATACCATGCCAAATTTCAACCTTTTCAGAGTTCATTTTTAGTGCTTTTTAATTTCAGGGTCATTTAGCTCAAAAAATCAGTAAATGCATGAAAAATACCAAATGAAGTCAGAAAGGGTTGAAAATTGATGATGTGGCTTCGAATAGTGCATTTTGAACACACAAATAGTCTGGATTTCAAATAAGTTCAAAAAAATGAAATCCCTTTGTAACAAATGAGTTTTCGTCCGAAACCCTGATACTTCGAAAGAGATTGTCCATTTTGTACATGAAGTGCATCCAGCTATTGCCGTAACCCTCTAAACTTTTTAGAACATGCTATGTGGGTGAAATGATGATACCATGCCAACTTTCAACCTTTTCAGAGTTCATTTGTAGCTTTTCAATTGCAGGGTCATTAAGCAAAAAATCAGTAAATGCATGAAAAATACCTAATGAAGTCAGAAAGGGTTGAAAATTGATAATGTGGCTTCGAATGGTGCATTTTGAGCATACAAAAAGTCTGGAGTTCAAATAAGTTCAAAAAATGAAATCCCTTTGTAACAGATGAGTTTTCGTCCGAAACCCCGAGCCTTCGAAAGAGATTGTCCATTTTGTACACGAAGTACATCCAGCTTTTGCCGTAACCCTATGAGCTTTTTAGAACATGCTAGGTGGGTGAAATGATGATACCATGCCAACTTTCAACCTTTTCAGAGTTCATTTGTAGTGATTTTCAATTTCAGGGTTATTTAGCTCAAAAAAATCAGTAAATGCATGAAAAATACCAAATGAAGTCAGAAAGGGTTATAAATTGATGGTGTGGCTTTGCATGGTCCATTTTGAACACACACAAAATCTAGAGTTCAAATAAGTTCAAAAAATGAAATCCCTTTGTAATAGATGAGTTTTCGTCCGAAACCATGATACTTCGAAAGAGATTGTCCATTTTGTACACGAAGTGCATCCAGCTTTTGCTGTCCCTCTCAAATTTTTAGAACAGGCTATGTGGGGTGAAATGATGATACCATGCCAACTTTCAACCTTTTTAGAGTTCATTTGAAGGGCTTTTCAATTTCAGGGTCATTTAGCTCAAAGAATGAACTAATAGCAAAAAGAATGAACTAAAAAACTTTTATGAAACCCTAATAGCAAAAAGAATGAACTAAAAATAATCAATTAAGATATTCTATTATGATCAACTAAAACAAAACTATATTCTTCAATAGCAAAAAGAATCAACTAAAAAACTTTTATAAAACTCTAATAGCAAAAGGAATCAACTAAAAAGATTTTATAAACCTCTAGTATTTTTTAAATTACAATTATATAAAATTTATGCAACTAAAATTATCAAAGTATTTTTTCTTCAAAACATTAATAGCAAAAAGAATTTTCATAAAGAATTTTTTTGTTAGAAACTTTAATAGCAAACTAAAATAACAAAATCTGTTTTTGATTAAAACAGTCATTTAAAATAACCTAAAAATTACAAAATTGAATAAAATTATTAAAAACAGTAATATTAAATAGCAGGAAAAAGAATCACTCAAAAATCTATTTTTATAGTAAAGTTATACACAAACTAGTGATTCACACAAATTTCAAAGAATTCGAATTTAAACTATTCAAATTTGAAAACTAATGGCACTAACAGAAAGTTTATAATTTTCGTGACCTAAAAGCAAAAAAGGATCACTGAAAAACTGTAAGTAGAAATAAAAATAAAATCAATAAAGCAAAAAATGAAACAAAAAACTGGAAAAAAATCCGCCTACTCGACCACCACGGCGTGAACACGACTAGAAACCCAACCAGCTAGTTGGGTCAGGATTCAGGCCCGCAGAAGGCTCAGTAGGCCCACAGGCTGATACAATGTGTTTAGGCCCGCAAGCCTGCATTTGAGAGGAGCTCGACAAGGAAGGCGCAGACGCGCTTATAAACAAGTCCCGACGCTTCTCAGCTAGCGAGGTGGGACTAAACATCCACCGCACTGTGGTTGTGCTAGGCATAGGCTATTGGTCCCAGTTGGTGGCTCGAACCGGGACCAATGCCCACCTTTGGTCCCGGTTAGTGCCACCAACCGGGACCAATGCCCACCTTTAGTCCCGGTTGGTGCACCAACCGAGACTAAAGGTCTCTGCTTCCCGCCCTTTGGGTTGCTGGAAATTGCCCTTTGGTCCCGGTTTGTGGCACCAACCAGGACTAAAGGTGGGCATTGATCCCGGTTGGTTCCACCAACCGGGACTAAAGGGGTTGCTATATAAGCCAAGACTTAGGAAATTTCCCCCCACCCGCCATTCTTCTCTCGACGACGCTGATGTCTACTACACAACTTGTTCTTGTAGACTCGTGTTGGGCCTCCAAGCGCAGACTTTTGTAGGACAATAGAAAATTTCCCTCAAGTGGATGACCTAAGGTTTATCAATTCGTGGGAGGCATAGGATGAAGATGGTCTCTCTCAAACAACCCTGCAACCAAATAACAAAGAGTCTCTTGTGTCCCCAACACTCCCAATACAATGGCAAATTGTATAGGTGCACTAGTTCGGTGAAGATATGGTGATAAAAGTGTAATATGGATGGTAGAAATATATTTAATCTGAATAAATAAAAACAATAAGGTAGCAATCAATAAAAGTGAGCACAAATGGTATGGCAATGCTTGAAAATGATGCCTAGGGTCCGTACTTTCACTAGTGTGATCTCCCAACGATGTTGACATAGTTGAATCATATGCAAATCCCTCAAGTGCGGTGTATAGTTCACTCCAAAATTACTTGTTGTATAGAAATTGTTGTCGGGCACGAAACCACCACAAAGCTATTCTTTAGAATAACAACTTAAGATGCAAATCAACCAAAGACCTGATGTCACCTAGATGTTCCAATGTCACCACAAATATCTGTGGGTTTGGTTATACGATAAGCATCACACAATTTCAGATTCATCTATTTGATTCCCACGGAGTGCCCCAAAATATCTATTGGAGACTCAAGATGAGAACGTGCGCCGACCCCTATGCATAGGCCGTAAAGTCACGGAACCCGCAAGTTGATCACAATAATATACATCAAGTAACTCAATTAGATATCCCAATGTCACTACAGATATCCTCATGCAAAACACATATTAAGTGCTCTCAAATCCTTAAAGACTCAATCCAATAGGAAAACTTCAAAGGGAAAACTCAATTCATCATGAAGACAGAGAGGGGAAAAACTCCATATGATTCATCTATGTCAACAAAGCCCACATTACATCAAGATCGTTCCATCTCAAGAACACGAGAGAGAGAGAGAGAGAGAGAGAGAGAGAGAGAACACATAGCTACTGGTACATACCCTCAGCCCCGAGGAAGGAATACTCCCTCCTCATCATAGTGGCCACCGTGATGATGAAGATGGCCACCGGTGATGATTAGCCCCCTCCGGTGGAGTGCCGGAGAAGGGCTCTAGATTGGATCTCGCGGTTCTGGAACTGGCGGCGCCTGGAACAAAATTTCCCCGACTTCCCTAGTGTTTTTGGAATATTTGGGAATTTATAGAGCGAAGAGGAGGTGCGGGAGGCCACCGAGGTGGGCACAACCCACTTGGGCGTGCCTGGGCCCTCAGGTGTGCCCTGGTGGGTTGTGCCCCCTCGGGGCACCCCCAGGTGCTTATCTGGCCCACTAGATGTCTTCTAGTCCAAAAAAAATCTCCAAAAAGTCTTGCTGCATTTGGACTCCATTTGATATTTATTTTCCGTGATGTAAAAAACAAGCGAAAAACAAAAATTGGCACTGGGCACTATGTCAATAGGTTAGTCCCATAAAATGATATAAAGTTGATATAAAATGATTGTAAAACATGCAAGAATGATTATATAACAACATCGAACAATCAAAAATTATAGATATGTTGAAGACATTTCAGCATCTCCAAGCTTAATTCCTGCTCGTCCTCGAGTAGGTAAATGATAAAAACAGAATTTTTGATGTGGAATGCTGCCTATCATGTTCATCACATATTCTTTTATTTTTAGCATGGACATTTGGACTTTTATATGGTTCAAAGCAATGGTCTAGTTTTTACATCAAGATTTCAATACTCAAGCATATCAACACACACCATGTCTTTCAAAATACAACACTAAAGCAAGTTATCCCTAGCCCATTATGCTCAATCATTGATCCATTCATGAAACACACTCGCATATTAGCTACACTCAATGCTCAATTACGATCATAGTGCCCCTTAGTTGGTGCTTTATAAGAGAAGATGGAGACTCAAGTAAAAATAAATATTGCATAAAGTAAAAGAAAGGCCCTTCACAGAGGGAAGTAGGGATTTGTAGAGGTGTCAGAGCTCAAAGCTTAAATTGAGAGAAAAAACTTTGGGAGGCATACTTTTCCCGTCAACGAAAACGACTAAGTAATTCCCAACACTTTCCATGCTACATATATCATACGCGGTTCCCAAACAGAAAATAAAGTTTATTCCCTTTTCCACCATACTTTCACACTCCACGGCTAGCCGTATCCATGGGTACCGTCCATACCAACACTTTCCAAGGAATTTATTATTTGACAACATAAAGTAAATCTCTTTTTCGTTTCTGGACTGGGCATCCCTAATACCTTTGCCATACTCTCGTGCAATGACAAGTGAATAAACACTCATCTTGAGAATAACACATCTAGCATGTAAAATATCGGCCACCCCCTGCCGCTTCATGAGCGGTACGAGCACACAAAAAGGAAATTATTTTGAAAATTAGAGATGGAATATACAAATTTGCTTAGAACGGCACGGGAATACCGCATATAGGTAGGTATGATGGACTCATGTGGAAAAACTGGGTTTAAGGATTTTGGATGCACAAGTAGTAATTCTACTTAGTACAAGTGAAGGCTAGCAAAAGATTGAGAAGCATCCAACCAAGAAACAAAAAATCACATAAGCGAGCATTAAGCATAACTAACACCGAATAATGCACCACAAGTAGGATGTAATTTCATTGCATAGCTATTGACTTTCGTGCTTCCATAGGGAATCACAAACCTTAACATCAATATTCTTACTAAAGCATAATTACTCATTAACATGACTCACATATCACTATCATCTTATTGCATAACTAACAAAAAGAATCAAGTTTATTTTGTCCAATGATCTTCATGAAAGTTTTTATTATATCCCTCTTGAATATCTATCACTTTGGGACTAATTTCATATGTTGATTTTGATAGCTCAAACAAATTTAAGTGAAGAACATGAGCATAAAATCTTCTTCTCTCAAAATAATATAAGTGAAGCATGAGAGAGTATCTTCAAAAAATGTTAAATCACACCGTGCTCAAAAAGATATAAGTGAAGTACTAGAGCAAATAACAAGCTACTCCAAAAATATATAAGTGAAGATCAAGAGAGTAGTTAAGTAAATTGGTAGCTAATTGTGGACTCTCTCTTATTTAAAAACTTTTAGATCTAAATATTTTATTCAGACAACAAGGAAAACAAAATAAAATGATATTTCAAGAATAGCACATCTCATGTCAAGAAGCAAAAACTTAGGCTCAACCGATACTAACCGATAATTGTTGATGAAGAAAGGTGGGATGCCTACCGGGGCATTCCCAAGCTTAGATGCTTGAGACTTCTTGAAATATTATCTTGGGATTCCTTGGGCATCCCAAGCTTGAGTTTTTGTGTCTCCTTAATTCCTTTTATATCACGGTTTCCCTAAATCTTAAAAACTTCATCCACACAGAACTCAAGAAGAACTCATGAAATACGTTAGTATAAATCAATGCAAAACCTTATCATTCTCTACTATAGAAAATCAGTGAAATTATTATTTAATATTGCATACTAAATGCCTCTGCATATTTATACTCCTATCCGCAAATAGAATCATTAAACAAGCAAACATATGCAAACAATGCAACCAGAAAAGCAATCTGCCAAAATAGTGAAGTCTGTAAAAATGCAAGAACAATCATACTTCTGGAACTCCAAAAACTCTAAAAAATTTCCACAATGTAGAGAGTTTATCGAAGCTTATTTTGCAAAAAATTTCAACATTTTATTACATTCTGACTTTTCTCAGGAATTTTTGCAACAGAGATAAACTTCCTGTTTTGAAACAGCGATATGTAGACTTGCAAAATAAGCATGGTAAAGGCTATCCTTGACATTTTTATTGAAAAGAAAGATGAAAAACATTATTCTAAATAACAAAAAGAAAATCCTAACAAAAGGAAATGATGCTCCAAGCAGAACACATATCATGTGATGAATAAAAATGTAGCTCCAAGTGAGGTTACCGATAATGTTGGAGACGAAAGAGGGGATGCCTTCCGGGGCATCCCCAAGCTTAGTTTCTTGGATCTTCCTTGTATATTACCCTGGGGTGGCTTGGGCATCCCCAAGCTTAGGGTCTTTTCACTCCTTATTCTCCTCATATCGACATCTCACCCAAAACTTGAAAACTTCAATCACACAAAACTTAATGGAACTTCGTGAGATAGGTTAGTTTGATAAAGAGCAAACCATTTCACTTTGGTACTGTCAAAGACAAGATTCATAATTGTTTCCACACAATGCCTACTGTATCATATCATTTCCATAATTTTTGGAGCAATATAAGCCATAGAAACTAGGAAACAAGCAAACTATGCATTGAAAACAGAATCTGTCAAAAACGGAAAAGTCTGAAGTGATATGTACTCCAACCATACTTCTGCTACTCAAAGTTCTGAAAAGTTAGGACAACGTAGATAATTTGTATATATATCACCTGTAAAAAATTCAGATCAAAAGCACATTCCAGTGAATTTTCAAAATTCCTGGACCGAGTGCAAAAGTTTCTGTTGTTGCACATATTCAAGTCAACTATCATCCACACTATCCCAAAGGCTTTACTTGGCACTTTATTGAAACAAAAGCAATAAAACATGATTACTACAATAGCTTAATCATGTTAAGACACAGAAACAGTAGGGCTAAATGTTGGGTTGTCTCCCAACAACCGCTTTTATTTAAAGCATTTTAGCTAGGCATGAAGATTTCAATGATGCTCGCATAAAAGATAAGAATTGAAACACAAAGAGAGCATCATGAAGCATATATCAAACAAATTTAAGCCTAACCCACTTCCTATGTTTGGGGATTTTGTGAGCAAGCAATCCATGAGAACAATAACCAACTAGCATAGGAAGGCAAAACAAGTACAACTTCAAAACAATCAACACACAGAGAAGAAACTTGATATTATTGAGATATGTAAGAGCATATGTTCATCTCTCATAATAATTTTCAGAAACATCATGAATGGATTCAACAATATAACCATCACATACATCACTCTTTTCATGATGCACAAGCATAGAAGATTTTTTACTCTTTGTGGCATACATGTCATCATCATAATCATCATAGATAGCAACTTTATTGTCATAGTCAATTGAAACCTCTTCCAAAATAGTGGATGTATCACTAAATAAAGTCATGGCCTCTCCAAATTCACTTTCATCATTGTAATCATCATAAATAGGAGGCATGCTATCATCATAACAAATTTTCTTATCGAAAGTAGAAGGAATCAAAGGTTCCTATTCATTACGCAAAGAATCCCCAAGCTTAGGACAAGCATTATTTCCAGCAAATAAATCTTCAAACATTTCATACTCATCAAACATAGCATCCCCAAGCTTGTGGTTTTGCATATTATCACAATCATTCTTATCAATATCATGAATGGCACCAATAGTATAGCAAACATTATTATCGTATTCTTCCAAGCAAGTGCTAAAAAGATTTTCAAGATCATAAAAGACACCATTGTCTTCCCAATCATAATCATTACAACAAGTAGTAGACATCACAAAATCATACTCAATATCATCATCCTCCATCAACATATTTGATTCGCTTTCATGAGTCACAATGGTGATAGGAGCAATATTACTTGGGAGAGTTACCTTTTTACCTATACTTCTCCTTCTTTTCCTTTTCTTCTTCACCACCTCACCTATGGGTTTAATCAATTTTTTCGATCTTCTTGTTGAAGAGATTGCTTGGATCGGAAGCTCCTCCTCGTTACCTGATTCATCATGATAAACACTAGGAGGGTATTGGGAAATATTTTTCCCTTTCATTAGTACTCTCTTCATATTCTATTTGTTTTCTTGTATTTAGATTGTTGGCAATATAAGGATTCTCAATGCAATTTACCGCACAAAACATATAAATTTCCTCTAGATCAAAATCAAGAAATCTTTTGAGATTGAATTTTGGAATACCCTCAGTTATACATTTCATTTCTTCATACCCCAAAAGAAGACTAAGCTCTTTATGATGATCAAGGCTAATCAAGTTATCACAATTTTTGGATACCATTTGATCATGAAACAATTTGCACTGGAGATTTAAATGACCATGTTCATTGCAAAGTTCACAAGGATGGCGAGAAAAATTAAATCTTTCAGCACAATCATCTAGCCTCTCTTGCAAATTTTTTGTTTCTAAATATTTATTCTTCCTAAAAAATATACCTTCCCTTTTTGGTGTGCATTTGCACTCCCAATTCACTCCGCAAAAATTGACATTCTTATAGGAGACATCATTATCATGACTAATGCAATCATCATTAACATCATGGATATTCAAATCATACTAGCCATATTGCAATCATGTCCATCATCCAATAAATTTTGTTGAATTCTTTTTCTAGCAATTGAGCATAATTATCGGAATCCTTATTCTCAAGATAGACATTATAAAGTTAAAGAACAACCTGAGGTAACCCAATCTCCATTTTTTGTAGTTTTCTATTATAAAACCAAACTAGATAATTAACCCTATAAGGGTCAGTTCTCCCAAAGTTACTCTTTACTTCCCCACTTAAATCTCAGGAAGAGATCAATACTTATTCCCATTGCTTTGAACCCCTTTCACCCTCTATTTCAGGCAACAAACGATTGCCTACCCGGTTGAAGCTTCTTATTGCACCTCCTTATCTTGTTCTCGATGAATTTCTTGAATTTCGACTCGAGAGGTGCCTCTATGCCATGTTCACTGAGATAGCCCCTATGTACCTATCTTGTGATGAGCTTCGTCCTTCCCGAGTCTTCCCCCCTTACTCCACCCCTTAAATCTCGGGACGAGATTTCTTGTAGTGGAGGAGATTTGTAATGCCCCCAGTGTCATGCAACAGTAACCCTCTGTGATTAAACTTATCATTTTTCCAAACAGTGCTTAATCACCCTTTGTTCAATATCCCATTTGAAATTCCAGTCAATTCAAACTCAAGTGAAATTTGAAGTTGCACAAAAGATGCTGGAAAAATGTTCACCATTTAGCAAATATTCCAAAACAACTTGTTGTTAAGGAAAACAACATCACCATCAAGTCAAAGTGGGCCAAAGCATTTAAATCAGTGCCAAAACAACACTATAAATGTCTAAATTCATTTTTGGAAAATGCCAAAGGATTCCGAAATTTCCCAAACATTCTGGGGCAATGAGGAATATACCATAGTATTTATGTGACCAAGGTTCACATTTTTACTAAGTCATTTGATGGCTCAAATTAATGCAAAACTATCACTGGAAATAAAGCAGAGATAAAAATAAAAAAGGGCCTAGACTACTGCTGGGGACTGGGCCTAAGTGCACAGTGCCTGGAGCCCAGCCCACCACAGCCACCTCCTCCTCCCCCCTGTTCTCTGTTCAAGCGACCGAGGCACGCCCACTGTCGCCGCCGAACCCACCTCGCTGACAACGCCTCTACATGTGCCGCGGGTGGATAAAGATCCACCTCTCCTCCTCCCTAGCGTCCTCATCCGCTGAACCTGTCGGTGAGCTCCGCCGGGGTCGACTCCTTCGACTGGTGGCCTCAGCTGGAGCTCGGAGGCACTGCAGCACCGGAACCCCTTCGTCCCCATCTCCGACGGCCGCAGCAACTCCGGCGCGCGCTTCTGCTCCTAAGCCGTCAAGAGCTTTCCGTAGCCGCGCGGTGAGCCACCACCTTCCTTGTCCCTCTCTTCGTCTGCCCTTGCACGGTCCCAAGCCGTCTCTCCCACCGTGGCCGAACGCGACGCCGTGCGAGCTCGTCGCCAGCGTCCTTCCGGTGAACATTCGGTCATGGGGTCACGCCCATTAGACTCGCCGCTCCGTGCAGATCCTCACCATCCTTTCCTTTTGCTCCGTAGCACGCCGTAGCATCTTTAGAAAAATAGACACGATGTCGCTTTATTTTATCGCATTGAAAAAGACTATCCGTATCCTATGTACCTAACCCTTCTAGGGGATTCTGTGTCAGAAAGCGCGAATATTTATTTCATTCCATTAAAAATAAGAAGCCAATTCTGTTCATAAGAAGAAAGAGAAGCAGATCTATTCTATACTCGATAAGTGCCAATATGCAATGGGTAACTTGGCCAATTTGGAAAAAATGAAGAATAGATCGCTACCCCTCTTTGTTTAGCATTCGAATCACCCATTCTTTTTTCTTTATTCAATCTGTCTTACATTTGGCTGCTCCGCCGCAAAACTCGTTGCCGGCGACATTTCCGGCCAGTTCCGGCGATGCCGCCAACACTACTCGACGCGCGGTCGAGTGACCATTCGAACGCACCCACGCATGCCCGAAACCGAGCCCCATAGCGTGATTCCGGCCAACTCCGGCGAGGCGCCGCCATTGTTTTGGTCGCTGGAGTCACTCCGGTGCCGGTCGCCAATGTGGCTGGCCTGGGGCCACCCCAGAGCCACTGCCAGTGGGCCCCGTGGGTCCCAGTTGACTGGGTTGACCCAGTCAACTGCTGACCAGGCAGCCCAGTGCCACTGACACGCGAGCCCCACTGCCTATTTTAATTAATTAAAATGTTTTAATAATTAAAACCTAATTAGTTACTAATTAGAGACTGGCATGTGGGGCCCGGTAGCATTTTAACCTCAGATTAGTTTAATATAAACTCTGTTATTTATAGTGGGCGCCACTTGTCTGGTTTGACTGGTCAGCCGACCTATTGACCTGCTGACATCAGCATTGCATCATGCTGATGTCATATTTCCCTTTTCTGTTAATTTAAATAATTCCAGAAAATGGTTTAAACTTTGAAAATTCATAGAAAATAAACCGTAGCTCGGTTGGAAAAACTTTATACATGAAAGTTTCTCAAAACAACGAGACGAACCCGAATACGCTAACCACATGCCTGTCATATGCTTCTAACTATCTGAACATGGAACATTTCCCTCCAGTCATCTGTCTGACACAGGTCCGGAACCGGGAATACATTCCCGGTTGAATCCCCACTTCACCTATATCGTGCAGCCATACGTTAGCTCACACCCGGCACAATATGTTTCCACGTTATGCTTTGTGATGCTATATTTGCTTTAAATTTACTGTTTCTTCCCCCTCTTCTCTCCGGTAGATAACGAGACTGATGCTGCCCCTGTGATCGACTACGTCAATGACGACCCCTCCTTGCCAGAGCAACCAGGCAAGCCCCCCTTTGAGCATCCCAATATCGCCCTTTTCCTTTCTCTCATGCTTGCATTAGATTTTGCTATTGTAATTGTTTGCTCCTATTCTGATGCATAGTCTGCTTTTGTATCTGCTATTGTACCTTACATGCTTATCCTAAACTGCTTAGTAAGGTTGGTTAGTGATCCATCAGTGACCCCCACCTTGTCCTTGTTGCCCCTGCTTCATCACCGAAGACCCGATCAATGAGATCGAAGACCAGGCCTCGGCACCGCACATCACTTTCCCCTTAGTTGCTCGACACTGCTGGGTTACTATCGAGTGCCGAGGGTGAGACCTCTACATCACTTCTGATGTTAACCCTGCAGTGTAGTTATTCAGTCGTGGTCATCGAGGGTGATTCCGCCTTAACCACTTCCAATACGACTTTGTCGTGCAACCCCTCAAGTGTGAACCTTGGGGGTGATTCCTCTTACGTTCACCTTGATGATTACATCGAGTGGAAATCACCGGGGGTGATTCCTCGGGTTTTCCCCTTGATGTTTGGACACACAGTTACTATGGTTACTATGACTTTACACTGAACCATGTTACTAAAGACGGGTCGACCCTGAGGGGTACCCGCGCGAGCATAATTGCGAGTGATGTGGAGTCGGGTTGACCTGGAAGGTGCCCGCGAGATAATTACGAGGCGTGGCCGGGCATTCTTAGCCCTTGCCACAAGTCCTCGAGACGGGGCAACGGGGTCACATCTTTCGTGAGTCTCTGCTTGTTACCGCGTGTTCCTAATCCACTACGATTTGGATATTTGATCCGAGGGGCCTCTGGCCTGATAGCACTAACCATCACGTGGGCATAGTACGGGTGTTCTGCGTCGTATACATCAGCCAAAGCTTATTAGACGTCATGCGACTGAGCGGCGCACGCCGGGTTGGACTGCGTAAGCACCTGCCTTTTTGAAGGAGGTAGCTAGGTCTGCTCACCGGTCGCGTTCGCAACATGCAGGAGTTTCCGGGGAGATGGCCCATGACCCCTGGGGGCATAGGTTTTGTCCAGTGTGCTGACCTCTCTATTAAAGCCTAGGTCGGGTTGCGGCGTATTGTTTGGCCGAGGCTGGGCATGACCCAGGAAAGTGTGTCCGGCCGGAGTTAATCGAGCATGGTGGGTAAGTTGGTGCACCCCTACAGGGAAAAAAACATCTACTGATAGCTTGTCCTATGGTAACGGACACTTGGAGTTGTATCCCGATCGATACAACTAGAACTGGATACTTGAGATGAGACATGAATATGAGAAATGGATAGTATGGCTCTGGATTGCTTTCTCGCAGGGAGTCGAGAAAGGATCTCTAGCCGAGGTTGATAACACTTCTACTACTTTACTTTATGCTACTCTACTCCATCCTGTTTGCTGCAAGATGGTGGTAAGATGCTAGTCTTCAATAGGACTAGGCCTTCTCTCTATTCTGGCATTTCTGCAGCCCAGTCCACATATACAGCCTTCTTTGATAATGTTGCATATGTAGTGTAGATCCTTGCTTGCGAGTACTTTGGATGAGTACTCACGGTTTCTTTGCTCCCCCTTTTCCCCCTTCTTTCTTCTTTCTGGTTGATGCAACCAGATGCTGGAGCCCAGGATCCAGACGACCCCACCGATGACTACTACTACCCCGAGGGTGCCTACTACTACATGGAGACCGCCGACGACAAGGAGTAGTTAGGAGGCTCCCATGCAGGAGGCCTTGCCTTTTCGATCATTGTTCCTTTTGTGCTAGGCTTCTTAAGGCAAACTTGTCTAACTTATGTCTGTACTCAGATATTGTTGCTTCCACTGACTCTTGAGTATTCGAGCTTATGTATTTGAGCCCTCGAGGCCCCTGGCTTGTAATATAAAGCTTGTATTATTTTAATTTGTGTCTAGAGTTGTGTTGTGATATCTTCCCGTGAGTCCTTGATCTTGATCGTACGCATTTGCGTGTATGATTAGTGTACAATTGAATCGAGGGCATCACACGCAGTAACGGACGTTCATTCCCGACAGAGAGAAGGACGAGCTGGCAGAGGCCCTCGGGAATCCTGAGCACCCTAGACGAATGCTACCTCTTGAGCATGCGTTGGTTTTCCCTTGAAGAGGAAAGGGTGATGCAACAAAGTAGCGTAAGTATTTCCCTCAGTTTTGAGAACCAAGGTATCAATCCAATAGGAGACAACACACAAGTCACCTAGTACCTGCACAAACAATCAAGAACCTTGCAACCAACGTGATAAAGGGGTTGTCAATCCCTTCACGGTCACTCGCAAAAGTGAGATCTCATAGAGATAGTAAAGTAAATATTTTATGTATTTTTGTTGTATAGATTGGAAAGTAAAGATTACAAAATTGTAAACGAGATGCGATGTAAATAAAAGAGATGTAATATAATAGGGAAGTGACCCGGGCGGCATAGGTTTCACTAGTGGCTTCTCTCAAGATAGCATGTATTACGGTGGGTGAACAAATTACTGCCGAGCAATTGATAGAAAAGCGCATAGTTATGAAGATATCTAAGGCAATGATCATGAATATAGGCATCACGTCCGTGTCAAGTAGACCGAAACGATTCTGCATCTACTACTATTACTCCACACATCGATCGCTATCCAGCATGCATCTAGAGTATTAAGTTCATAAGAACGGAGTAACGCATTAAGCAAGATGACATGATGTAGAGGGATAAACTCAAGCAATATGATATAAACCCCATCTTTTTATCCTCGATGGCAACAATACAATACGTGCCTTGCTGCCCCTACTGTCACTAGGAAAGGACATCGCAAGATTGAACCCAAAGCTAAGCACTTCTCCCATTGCAAGAAAGATCAATCTAGTAGGCCAAACTAAACTGATGATTCGAAGAGACTTGCAAAGATATCAAATCATGCATATAAGAATTCAGAGAAGAACCAAATAATATTCATAGATAATCTTGTTCATAAATCCACAATTCATCGGATCTCGACAAACACACCACAAAAGAGTATTACATCGAATAGATCTCCTAGAACATCGAGGAGAACTTTGTATTGAGAATCAAAGAGAGAGAAGAAGCCATACAGCTAATAACTATGGACCCGAAGGTCTGTGGTAAACTACTCATGCTTCACCGGAGAGGCAATGGTGTTGATGTAGAAGCCCTCCATGATTGATTCCCCCTCTGGCAGATCGCCGGCAAAGGCCCCAAGATGGGATCTCACGGGTACAGAAGGTTGCGGTGGTGGAAAAGTGGTTTCGTGGCTCCCCCTGATGTTTCTAGGGTATAAGAGTATATATAGGCGAAAGAAGTACATCGGTGGAGCTGTGAGGGGCCCACGAGGGTGGGGGTGCTCCTACCCCCCTGGGCATGCCCTCCTACCTCGTGGCCTCCTCGTGGAGTTCCAAACTTCAACTCTAAGTCTTCTGGATTACTTTCGGTCCAAGAAAGATCCTCGCGAAGGTTTCATTCCGTTTGGACTCCGTTTGGTATTCCTTTTCTGCAAAACTCTAAAATAGGCAAAATAAAAGAAACTGGCACTGGGCCTCCGGTTAATAGGTTAGTCCCAAAAATAATATAAAAGATCATATTAAAGCCAATTAAACAGCCAAAATAGATAAAATAATAGCATGGAACAATCAAAAATTATAGATACGTTGGAGACGTATCAACGAACACGAGGCACACCAGGCTCCGTTTCGTGGGTGGTTGGGTTTCCCGATAGCGGTGGTTACAGTAGCCGAGAGAGAAAGAGGAAAGCAGAAGTGAGCGAAATGCAGAAGCTCAATGCAAGAATAGCAAAGCTAGAGGAACTTGCAGCTATCAGCCAACCATGTCAACAGCATGAAGATCCTTGCTTCAACGCTACCCCAGAAGCTACCCCACCATCTCAACGGAGAAGCAGTGTGGCTTCCACGAAGCTCGCTCAGCCTGATTTCATGGCTCCTTGCTACCCCGTGGATACTATCACGGAGGCTCAACATTGCGAGCTAATGACGAAATTGCAGAACCTGACTTTGAAGGCGGTTGTCGGCTCTATTGCACCTCCTCAAGCTGATGGAACTTTTCACTGTCGTCTGATTCCACATGGCTATGTTGTTGTGACGGTGGACGAAATAATGGAGGGATTTGAGGAGCTAGAGCTTGACTACCCTACAGGTGAAGGGGAGAATCATCTGGTTTATGCTTTGAGGAGTACCTATCTATGGAGGAACGAGTACATCAAGCTTGCAAACTGGACGCCTCCTCCTCCTCCTCCTCCGGCAAGTCAGGGCACTCCGCCTCCTCCTTCGCCTCCTTCTCCGGCGAGTGATCAGGGCACTCCGCCTCCTCCGGCACGTCGAAGCACTCCGCCTCCTCTAGCACGTGAGGGTACTCCGGCTCCTCCTTCGCCTCCTCCGGCATGTCAGCGGACTCTGCCACGTCAGCAACGATGGAAGAGAGACGTCGTCGCTCCGGTGGCTAACAGTACAAGCAGAGGCGGGAAGCAATTCAAATACGTTCCATGCCTCAAGGCTCCGGAAAAGTTACCATATGAGAGGACCGACAAGGAAATCGAGGACATCTGTGCTGCCCAAGTGAGGGATCATTTTGCACGGAAACCTCCACCTCCGAAGGAAACATTAGATCCGGTGAAAGTGAAGCGCACTCTGGATGCACTTAAGCGACCACCGCCGCCTCCGCCGCAATACAACTATGAGCGCATTATTGAAAGGAAATATAAGGAAGCGGAGCGGTCGGGAAGTACTTCCAGTGATGCAAGATTAGCACAACGAAGAAGTGGGAAAACAATTCCCCAGCTCGGCGAACAGGCGAAGCAATCATGCCCCCTGCTCAGGGTGTCTAGTGATATCGCCGCTAATCATCCGGGGCTAGTGCCCGGTACCAATCCTGCTGATTACCTGAGCGACAATGTAGAGTTTGAAATAATGGAGGTGGACATCTTCAGATATGAGTACGGGAAGCCTCTCGTCAAACCTGATCCTCCTCCTCTAACAACGATGATGCGAAGATTGTAGGAATGGTACATGGATACCTGCATGAAGTCTGGGAAGGATAGTTTGATGCTGAGAATTAAAGAGGAGCACAACCTCGTTAGAGTCGAGCTGTTGCCTGTTGAATTTGTGGAGTTATTCCAGTTATACAATCAAGCGGCCCTCGAAAAACATCTCATGACTTGCTACTGTCTGTAAGCATTACTTCCGCAATTAAGTCTCTATAGCTCAGCTCTTTCATTGCATGTATATATATTTATCCTCACTATATTATGCAGATTGAAGATCGTCGAATGCAAAATAGCACAAATCTATGACATTGGGTTCATTAACCCAAATACCATAAATGAATGGTCGGTTAAAAACAGAGTCGAAGATACCGAGGAGAACTTGCTAGAACTGTTGCTACGAAATCAAAACAAAGGGAAAATACTCTTTCCTTACAACTTCAAGTGAGTGTTACTGTCTTGTGCATATTCGGTTTCCCTTACTCGAGGTTATAGTAATGTAATTCATGAGTTATGCATGCGTGCGCAGGTTCCACTTTATTCTGCTAGAGATTAAGCTTGACCGGGGAGTAGTAACTGTCTTAGACTCGAGATGAAAAGATCCCATGGAGTATGCGGACATGACAGCAATGCTCCAGAAGTAAGTTCAATCGATCATTATCGCACCATATCGGCAACTTTGTTCATTTCCTGATATATCAAGTAATTATTTTCTTTTTCTGGCAGGGTTTGGAAAGAGTTCACCGGAATTGTTCTGGGACTGCCGAGGGAGCTGCGATTTACACACCCGAAAGTAAGTACTACTAACTAGTTCCGTACATCTCCCATTGATTCTAGTTTCATCAATACCAGTTATCCTGCTTGATTATCAGTTTGATTGAACTCTATTTCTCGTAAAGTGCTTGTGGCAGGAAGCCGGGAATGATTTTTGTGGATACTACGTTTGCGAGTCCATCTACAACGCGACCTCCCAATGGGGCTACTCTGGAAAACAATATGAAGTACATAAACAATAATATTCACAATTTTATTTTATTACCATCATTTGTGTTGAGTTTCATTCATATATGTTTTGACCCCATTCTTTAAATTAGATGTGGCGGACGCGGGATGAACTCCTATCACATGATCGCATACGAGAAATTCAAGAGGAATTGGCGGGATTCTTTCTTGAACATGCCATAAATAAGAAGGCAGAATACCATGTGGAAATTGAAATGGATATTAGATGTTAGGGATTGTAAGAGATGTTATATTGTATATATGTAGTAGCATCGATATATGAAAACTTGTTGTTCGACCAATCTCTCGGAGAAAGAGAGGTCACTTCACTCTCTATATGTTCATGACGATCTTGTGTAATTAATGGTTCCTTCATTTGCTTACTCTAGCTAGCGTGTCGAGTTCTATCTATATGTATAGTACCTAGCGTCGACCAAGCACGGAGAAAGAGAGGTCACTTCTCTTATTACCTAGCTAACACAATATGAAACCCCTAAATTAACCCTCCAAAACCCCTAACCCCCCCCCCTCCTTAAAAAAACAAAAACCCCAGTGCCTGCAAGCTGCTGACGCGTGGCAGCCTTTTGGTCCCGGTTGGTGCTGCCAACCGGGACTAAAGGTTCTCCTGCCTGGGTGCCCCGCAGTGGCCATGTGGAGCCCCTTCTGCCCGGTTCCTAAGCGAACCAGGACTAATGGTTTTGGGCTTTAATCCCGACCCTTTTGTCCCGGTTCCAGAACCGGGTCTAAAGGCCCTCTGGAACCGGGACTAGTTCCCTGTTTTCTAGTAGTGATGGTGATGATCTTGCACCTTGTGTCATCATTGAACATGTGATCAAGCAAGATGTCTCTAGCCCATGTATCTGGATGTAGTCTCGGTAAAGTGAACTCGAACCTATCCTTCGCAGCAATCCAGAATTTCTTCACATGCGTGCACTCAACTAACGTGTGCATGAGGTCCTCATTCATAGCTTTGCACATATCGCAAATGCCTAGATGTTTAATATGTCGGTATTGCAAGGTGACCGAGTCCGGGAGAATACCACGCAACACTCTCCACCAAACGACTCTGACCTTTGGTACCACATGAAGCTTCCCAGAGCAGTCCACAGCTGTTTATTTGACGACGATGATTCCGTGATTGTCCCTTCCTCTAGAGAGCCAAGCTCGTTATGAGTCACAAGGAAGGGATACGCGGATTTTACAGAGTAGATGCCCGATTTTTCAAGAGCCCAAGCTAGCGAGTCCTCTCCTCCAGCAGGGTTTAAAGGGATGTTCAGTATAGCCTCTGCGTCGGGGTGAAGGAAGTTTTGTCGCACAACATCCACATTCCAATTCCTTGTGTAGTTGTCGACCAAGTCTGAAACTCTGTTAAGTTGAGCAACACCGGTGCATCCCATTGGCTTCATAGTGACACTACTCAGAATCTAAAAATCCGTCCATGTCGCTCGATGTGCCATCTTCAACATGTTTTATAAGGCCCATGTCCAGAGCCTTCCTGCCTGCCACAATAGCCTTCCACGCACTAGATGATTGAGCTCGTGCAGTGGCATTTTGAAAATCTGTCAGCAGGAAATACTTTCCTTTTAGAACTCTCGAGCAAAGGGTCTCTGGGTGGGTAATTAGTCTCCAGCCTGGCTTCCCTATAGCTAGATTAAATAGATGCAAATCTTTGAAACCCATTTCCGCCCTTAATTTTCGGTGTTGCAAGGTTCTTCCAAGACACCCAATGCAAGGATCGTTTGTCCAGAGACTGCCGCACCAATACTTGGCCATGCAGGATGTCAAGCCCTTGCATAGCTTTTTTGTTAGCAAGAAACAACTCATGCTGAAGGTCGGTATTGATTGAGCGACCGATTTGATCAAAGTTTCTCGAGCTGCGCAAGCCATATTTCTCGTAAAGTGCTTGTGGCAGGAAGCCGGGAATGATTTTTGTGGATACTACGTTTGCGAGTTCATCTACAACGCGACCTCCCAATGGGGCTACTCTGGAAAACAATATGAAGTACATAAACAATAATATTCACAATTTTATTTTATTACCATCATTTGTGTTGAGTTTCATTCATATATGTTTTGACCCCATTCTTTAAATTAGATGTGGCGGATGCGGGATGAACTCCTATCACATGATCGCATACGAGAAATTCAAGAGGAATTGGCGGGATTCTTTCTTGAACACGTCATAAATAAGAAGGCAGAATACCATGTGGAAATTGAAATGGATTTTAGATGTTAGGGATTGTAAGAGATG
This sequence comes from Triticum dicoccoides, assembly GCF_002162155.2. Classification (NCBI taxonomy): domain Eukaryota; kingdom Viridiplantae; phylum Streptophyta; class Magnoliopsida; order Poales; family Poaceae; genus Triticum; species Triticum dicoccoides. The sequence goes on along the minus strand of NC_041387.1, from coordinate 662,783,729 downwards.
TTATATTGTATATATGTAGTAGCATCGATATATGAAAACTTGTTGTTCGACCAATCTCTCGGAGAAAGAGAGGTCACTTCACTCTCTATATGTTCATGACGATCTTGTGTAATTAATGGTTCCTTCATTTGCTTACTCTAGCTAGCATGTCGAGTTCTCTCTATATGTATAGTACCTAGCGTCGACCAAGCACGGAGAAAGAGAGGTCACTCCTCTTATTACCTAGCTAACACAATATGAAACCCCTAAACTAACCCTCCAAAACCCCTAACTCCCCCCCCTCCTTAAAAAAACAAAAACCCCAGTGCCTGCAAGCTGCTGACGCGTGGCAGCCTTTTGGTCCCGGTTGGTGCTGCCAACCGGGACTAAAGGTCCTCCTGCCTGGGTGCCCCGCAGCGGCCATGTGAAGCCCCTTCTGCCCGGTTCCTAAGCGAACCGGGACTAATGGTTTTGGGCTTTAATCCCGACCCTTTTGTCCCGGTTCCAGAACCGGGTCTAAAGGCCTCTGGAACCGGGACTAGTTCCCTGTTTTCTAGTAGTGATGGTGATGATCTTGCACCTTGTGTCATCATTGAACATGTGATCAAGCAAGATGTCTCTAGCCCATGTATCTGGATGTAGTCTCGGTAAAGTGAACTCGAACCTATCCTTCGCAGCAATCCAGAATTTCTTCACATGCGTGCACTCAACTAACGTGTGCATGAGGTCCTCATTCATAGCTTTGCACATATCTCAAATGCCTAGATGTTTAATATGTCGGTATTGCAAGGTGACCGAGTCCGGGAGAATACCACGCAACACTCTCCACCAAACGACTCTGACCTTTGGTACCACATGAAGCTTCCCAGAGCAGTCCACAGCTGTTTATTTGACGACGATGATTCCGTGATTGTCCGTTCCTCTAGAGAGCCAAGCTCGTTATGAGTCACAAGGAAGGGATACACGGATTTTACAGAGTAGATGCCCGATTTTTCAAGAGCCCAAGCTAGCGAGTCCTCTCCTCCAGCAGGGTTTAAAGGGATGTTCAGTATAGCCTCTGCGTCGGGGTGAAGGAAGTTTTGTCGCACAACATCCACATTCCAATTCCTTGTGTAGTTGTCGACCAAGTCTGAAACTCTGTTAAGTTGAGCAACACCGGTGCGCCCCATTGGCTTCATAGTGACACTACTCAGAATCTAAAAATCCGTCCATGTCGCTCGATGTGCCATCTTCAACATGTTTTATAAGGCCCATGTCCAGAGCCTTCCTGCCTGCCACAATAGCCTTCCACGCACTAGATGATTGAGCTCGTGCAGTGGCATTTTGAAAGTCTGTCAGCGGGAAATACTTTCCTTTTAGAACTCTCGAGCAAAGGGTCTCTGGGTGGGTAATTAGTCTCCAGCCTGGCTTCTCTATAGCTAGATTAAATAGATGCAAATCTTTGAAACCCATTTCCGCCCTTAATTTTCGGTGTTGCAAGGTTCTTCCAAGACACCCAATGCAAGGATCGTTTGTCCAGAGACTGCCGCACCAATACTTGGCCATGCAGGATGTCAAGCCCTTGCATAGCTTTTTTGTTAGCAAGAAACAACTCATGCTGAAGGTCGGTATTGATTGAGCGACCGATTTGATCAAAGTTTCTCGAGCTGCGCAAGCCATATTTCTCCCCGACCATCCCTGAAATTTACAAAGACTTCTCTCAAGGTATGTAATTCAAGTACAGTAGCACGCTGGCGGTCCCGTGCGGTGGCTTGCGTCGCGCGCAGGCAGAGCGCTATACTGTATCTCTATATACTACAGCCTGACTAGGGAAATGAGGCACAACACGCTACCAGCCTATAGCCTGCTACAGTGCGCTGCACTTTACACATCTGCAGGCATGCACGTGCTGACGCTATTCTCTTTGCATGATACTGGATGCTGTTCTTTTTTCTTGGCAACAGCCACACGGTTCTAACCTATAATCTAGGATTATATAGGTTTAAACCTGGTAGCTAGGTATTTTTAATATGACAAAGTGTGCATCTTCTTAGAACATAATTAACCAGGTAAGCAAGTACAACAAGAAAATCAGATGAAGACCTGATTTGTAGTACCACTCCTCTTGTAGTTCTTCCTTAGCTCAGAGAATGTCTTTGGAGATTGAGGGTATATCCATATAGACAAGTCGTATATTTTGATGTAGTTAGTTCTCTTATGAAGTATATATTGCTAATCATACATGTATTTTACGACCATTTTGGGTAATATAAGTATAAATTTACCTGGAAGCTACAAGTTCTGGTTTGTGGCATTTGGTTAAT
>NC_041387.1:662767789-662781115 GCF_002162155.2 Triticum dicoccoides | reverse complement strand
CAAAGTATCATTGAGTTCCTCTCGAAGAGGTGCTGCGTATTGCCACTGAAGAAAATGGAGCTTTTCTCACGGTTGACCGCTTGACCAGAGCAGTCAGCATAAATCCGTAGAATATCATTGAGTCTAGTTGCACTCTGGGCTGTAAATGTTGATACTTTTTTCTATAAGTTTGGTCAAACTAGAGATACTTTGACTTCAGACAAAAGTTATATGTAGACTAAAATGAAACAGAGGGAGTATTTAAAAAAATCATCATGTAATTCAAAAATTCCTTGTGTACCCCATAAAGTCCATCATGCATTTAGAAGATGTCCATATTCTACTTCAAAAATGTTTGTCGCCTATTTTGGAAATGATGTATCTTAAAAATTAGTCATTGTATATTTCAAAATGTTTTTCTTGTATTTTAAAAAAATATCATCGTGTATTTTTTAAGATTTCGTTGTAGAGCGTTATTTTTCAATATGGCCCACTCGTTAAATTGCACCAACAATCTTTAAAAGTATGTCACCACATATTAAAATACATGAATAAAATGCAAAACTCAAAATACTTAAAACATTTCATATATAAAAAGTTGAAAACAAAAATATGAAAATAAAATTCAAAAGGAGAAAAAAACGGCGTGTCACGCCTGTGCTTTGAGAGACAGACGCCTCATACTAGTGAGCATGACCAATATACAACGCTACAGGTGAGTCTTTCCGAATGCTCCGGCATCTTCAATGGCAATCCACAAAAACCCTCTCACATCCGTCCACGGACAGGGGGCCAGTTCGCAGACATGAATGCAAGAGGTCGACATGCAGCGCTAGCCGCATACATTTCAAATTATTTTTCAACAAACCAGATGAAATTCACACAGATACGGTCAGATTTAGTACAAACATGACGGATTTCGTACAAACACGACGGATTTCACTACATTTCAAACATTTAGAACAAAAAAGGACCCACCCCTAAACCTATCCTACCGCGGTGGCGCCTGGCGTCCAAGCCCGTGTCATCCTCCTTCCGTCGTCTCCACGAGCACCGGCAAGAAGATGAAGTGAAGGTGCGGTCTCCGGCGAGGAAGGGTAGAACACGGGAGATGGACCGGCCCACATGGGACACAAGGGAACGGTTCGACTCCTGTATTCTACTCATCCTCGGAGGAGTCTGCGACTTGTCTGTCGCTGGTGGACGTGAGGTCCATGATGGAAATGGTGGAGTCGGCATTGTCTTCGTCCCACCGGGGCGGCTGATGGTTCACCGATGGCGCGTTGGAGGATCAGCTGGCGTTGTTCTCCACCGCGGTCGCCTAAAGTTGCGCCTCCACGACAGCATCTTCCTAGCGAGCGGTGGCTTGAGCACGGACGACATCATAGATGTCACGCTGCTCCGCCACGAAGTTGGGGTTCACCACGACCATGGCCGCCAGGGCCTCCTCTCTCTCGCGGGCTCGCCGTAGATCTGGCCCTCTGCCAACTGATGTTGGTCCAGGAGGAACATGTTGTAGTGTTGTTCCTCGTGCACCTGCTGGAACACCGGCAAAGGTGCCGACGCACACTGCACCTCCTTCATGGCGGCCTTCAACTACGCCTGCGCCTGCTCCATGGTGAAGTCAGCGTGCACAGGAGGCGCGCGAGCCAGGGTGTTGTCGTCGGAGCCCGTCTCTATCGTGGTGCCGTCCTCGTCGTCGGAGACCTCGGGCAAGCTAGCCGGCATGCCAGCCTCGACCCGCTTGGCACGACGGCTATGCCAGGCGGCGGCAAGGGTGGCCACCGCGTGCTTCAACTTCGGCGACAGACTGTCCCACAGTGCTTTTCCGCTGGTGGTCACGGCGGATGCCGTGCAACTTAGGAGGATGTGGAGGGGGCTGGTGTTGTGGTGTGGAGTTAGCCGGCTGTGGCCACCTTTATATAGCGGATTTCAGTGAGGCCAGGTGTCCGGGTGCGTCAATGCGCGATGCTGGAATGGGTTTCTCGGCCGGCGAGCCTGCTTAATGGAGGAAGACGGACAGACAGCGGCATTGAACGGGCACAGTAGATATCTGTCCCGTCCCGTCCAGTCACGCGTCTCCCGCATTGAACAGGCGCGGACACCGGAGACGGGCTTTTGGAGGGCTAGTGTGGTCAACGGTCTTGGGTTCGGTCCGGACTCCCGCAAACCTCCCCCACTTTGTCTTCGGTTTGCGGGAGAAATCGCGTCCGGACTGCTCCATGGACCGATACATGTAGGTGTTGGATGGCTTCCGCACTTCGGACAGTGCGGTGCAAACGGTTGCGGAAGGTTTACGGATCCGCCTTGAAGATGCCTAAGAGTCAGGCATAGACGCACCCACGAGGGCTAGATCCTGTTGGCACATAGGTCGCCAAGTAGCAACAATAAATTTTTGAGACAAAAAGAGCGACCAATTGTGTACCCCCAGCTCCCTACTACGTACACTTGGGCCGACCCAACTAGCTATTTCCTATTTTGGGAATATTCTGGAACCTTCGCGGAACAGTTTGATTTGTGTTTTTCTCTTTATATTTTTTCTGATTTTTTCATTTATTTTCTTTCCTTTTGTTTTTTCTTTTCTTTTTTGTTAGCTTTCATGTTCCTTTTTCATTTTTATTTTAAATTTAATTTTCCATTCTTTATTTTCCCTATCATTTCACGAACTTCTTTCAAATTCAAGAACATTTTTTGAAATCTTGAATATTTTCTGAAATCATGAACATGTTTCAAATTTGAGAAGATTTTTTCAAATCATCAATTTTTTGCAATCATTAAATTTCTTTACAAATTCATGAGCATTTTTCTAAAATATGGGAACATTTTTTGGTTTTTCAATCATTTTTTGAATCGAAGTTTTTTCAAATTCTAGAGATTTTTTTGAAATAGTTTTTTAATTGAATGAACATATTTTTAAAGCATGAACATTATTTGAAAACGTGAATAGCTTTTTCAAAAATCAAGTACATTATTTTATTTCCCAAACATTATTTTCAGAAAATGAACATTTTTTAATGTGCAAACATTTGGTTAATCTGAAATAGTTTTTTGAATGAGTGAACAATTTATGATTTCCCGAACGTTTCCAAATAGTGAACATTTTACAAAACACAATGAGCAAGAAAAAAAATAGTATTGGGGGAAAAGAATGGAACACGTGTGATAGAAATGTACGAATCAGAGAGAAATAAACGAACGCGAGCGGGGTAAAGTGCAACAAGCGAGCGGGATTTGGCCCAGCCCAAGTAATGACGTCAGACTCCCCCCCCTCTGTGCGTTTCATCGTTTTCCGCCGCGTAGGTCACAAATCCCGCAAGGCAAATCCGGCTTGAGTCAAATAGGCTCCCTTTCGCACAGACGAGCTAGACAATCACTTCGGGTTTGCCGACCCATATAGCTAGCTTACACAGTAAAGTTTATTTAGGATTTTCAACCAGTTTTAGGAACTTTCTAGATGCTTCTAGTCACTTTTTTCTTTACCCTTTTCATTATCTATTTTATTCGTTTCAAAAGATGTTTGAGTATTGAAAAATGTTCAGCAATTTGTAAAAAAAAAAAATCATAATCTTCGAAAAGTATAAGCGTATTAAAAAAATGTTCCTACTAGAAATGCTTGATGTGTTATAAAGAAGGTCAAATTAAAAAATGTGTACAATATTTGATATATATGTTTGTGTTTAATAATGTTCATACTTATCATGAAATGTTCCTGAAGTTTTTTAAACATATATATTATCGAAGAATATTAACAAATTTGATAAGTTGGTTGCATTTTTTACAAAAAAATACATATTGCTAGAAAATGTCCAGGATTTTTATAAAAACAAGTTCACAAAACATTTCTAAAAATGCACATTTTTCGAAGATGTTCTCAATAATTTTTTTTAAAAATCATTCTTTTAAATCACAGATTTTATTGAAAACGAAATATAAAAACGATTTGAAAAAACCCGTGGAAAATGAAAACCGGACGTTATAGTCCTTGTGTCGCCACAGTGGTCGGCTCGCTGTAGCACCACCAGGATTCGTAAGATAGAGCTATTTCCCGCACACTGCGAGACCTATCGTCGCCTCCTATCTGGTGCAGCAGCGCCCTGACCTTTAGTAGGCAGGTCCATCTAAACGGTTTGGGAAGGTTCTGATATACCGATTTGGGCCGGTTTAAGCATCTTACATGCATTTTTTTTTCTAATTCTATTTTTCTGTGTTCTTTTTAACGGTCTTATTCGGGGTTTTTTTCTCTCTCGTTTTTCTCTTCTCCCTTCCCCTTTTTCCAAAATTTGTCAATATTTTTCAATACAACTTATCCATTTTTAGTATACATGTCTAACATTTTTTGTTCCACGTTCAATATTTCTCAAATACATGATGATCATTTTTTATATGCATATTGGATTTTTTTCCAATAAATGTTAAACTCTTTTAGATACGTATTGAACATTGTTTTTGAATGGTATGGTTTATTTAAAACTATGTGAATAGTTTTCTATATTGCACAAAAAGATATTTCAATGAACACGGACTATTTATTGAAAAAGTATGACCATTTTCTAAAGGTCAAGAACATTTTTTTGAATGGTATAAAATGTTTTTTACAAAATTATATGAAGGTTTTTTATTTAACTATTTAAAATCATATTTTTTTGTAATATGTGAACTTTTTTTCTGCATGGTACAAAACTGTATTATAAAATTACGTGAACTCTTTTTTACATTCTTTTAAAAATATTTTAACATTTCATGTAATTTATTTTGAACCACACGAAGATTGTATAAATGTTATTAGCTTTTTTGAATGTTGTCAACATTTTTGAAAGTTGTGCCAACATTATTTCGACACCGCGTGAACATTTTTAAAATGCGCGATGAACAATTCTAAAAGTTTAAGTAAATTAATTTTGAAATATTTATATTTTTTACGGAATAAATCAAAAGCAAAAAGAAAAATATGAAAAATAAGTGAAAAAACAAATGAAAGGTTTAACACCAGTAACTACTAATGGGCCAGCCCACTACAGCCTCACGTAGATGCGAAATGGACGTCACTCTCGTAGCGGGGCGAGACATATTGCTTCCCCGATAAAAACTTAACACATACCTGCTTTTTGTTTGGGCGGGCCATCATAAAGTGAGTTGAGTGGACTGAGTGTCTGCAAGGGTCATGTTGTAACCTTAGAACTCAGATGATGAGGTTTCATGTGCCGAAACGAATCCACTAGGGTTCAAGTCTTAGACTTGCATTAATGGTCGCATTTTCTGGATTTATTTCAGGCCTTCCGGCGATGTGCTTTCAGTGGGAGGAGACATTCCCGTCAGCTACGAAGGTGTCTGTGGCGATTTTGTCAATCTCAAGATGTTGTGCCAGCTCAATATCTCAAAAGTGCTCATAGGGGTAGGGTGTGCATCTGTGCGTTCATAGGGTTGAGTGTATATGCGTGAATACAGGGGACTGGCAGGTTGCCCACCACGAGGGAGCATAGTGACTGGTAGGTTGTCCCCCATTAGTGACGACCACTATCGAGGACTATCAGTTCCACCTTATTTTACATCCGGTGCTACCAAGTACCTCAAATACATACTACATATGCAACACAAAAGCTACGTAGTACTAAATAGATAAACCTAGCCTACTTCTACTCAACATCGGAGATGTAGACGATCTCTGTGTCGATAATACTAGACGGACCTGCCTCCTGGTGGATGGCCGCCTCCCGCACCTCCGGGTCCTCGTTGGACTCCATGTCATGGAGAGTGCATCCTGTAGGGAATGTGCTATGCAACAGAAAATTTATGCCGACAATCACACCTAGGAACACTATGAAGATGGAGGGTAACGATCAAACTCAGTGATGGTATAGAGGTAGCGGAAGAAGTGACGAGTCGGTGTAGCGCGACGATCCCACTGATTCCCGCAAGTAGGTTTCACCCTTCCACCATGAGAATTGTTATTTGAGGCAAGCGTCAAAGTAGATGAAGTAGTAGTTAGGTAGAGCTTCGACGTCCAGGAAGAAGAACTACGAGAAAACTAGAGAGAGAGAAAGCCTGGCGACGCTTGACACGTCCATTTTTGCATCATGTTTCCTACTACTATTGATATTGTTTTGGGTTATTATTTAACTTTATGAAGCAATTCTAATGTCGTTTCTCTCTTATTTTGCAAGTTTCACATGAAGAGGGAGATTGTAGGCAGATGGAATTCTGGACCTGAAAAGGCTAAAGCATAGATAGATATTCTCCAGAGTTCCAAACGACTGGAAAAGTTACGGAGAATTATTTTGGTATTTATAAAAAAAATACTAGAGAAAGATATACCAAGAGGGGACCTACTAGAGAGTCATGAGCTCAGGTGGCGCCCCCACTTGGGCGCGCCAGGTGAGCTCGTGACCCCACCAGCAAGCCTCTAGGGCACTCCTTCTCCTATATGATGCTATTTTCCCTAGAAAAAAAATAAGAAGAAGACTTTTGGGATGAAGCACCACCGTCTCGAGGCGTGGCAGGAGCACTTTTACTCTCCAGCGGAGTGATTCACTGGCGATACTTCCCTTCGGGAGGGGGGAATCGAAGCCATCAACATCACCAACGGTCCTCTCATCGTGGGAGGGCCAATCTTCATCAACATCTTCACTAGCACCATCTCATCTCAAACCCTAGTTCATCTCTTCTATTTAATCTTTGTCCCAAAACCTCAGATTGGTACATGTAGGTTGCTAGTAGTATTGATTACATCTTGTAATTGATGCTAGTTGGTTTATTGGGTGGAAGATTATATGTTCAATCCTCAAGTATATTCAATACACCTCTGATCTTGAACATGAATATGATTTGTGACTAGTTACTTATGTTTTTTGAGGACATGGGAGAAGCCTTGTTATAAGTAATCATGTGAAGTTGGTATTCATTCAATATTTTGATGATACGTATGTTTTTCTTCCATTAGTGGTGTCATGTGAACGTCGACTACATGACACTTCACCATACTTGGGCCTAAGCGAATGCATTGGGGAGTAATAAGTATATGATGGGTTGCGAGAGTGACAGAAACTTAAACCCTAGTTTATGTGTTATCCTGTAAGGGGCTGACTTGGATCCATATGTTTCATGCTATGGTTAGATTTATCTTAACTTTTCTTTCTTAGTTGCCAATGCTTGTGAGAGGGGTTAATCATAAGAGGGTTGCTTGTTCAAGTAAGAATAGCATCCTAGCACCGGTCCAAACCATATATCAAATTATCAAAGTAGTAAACGCGAATCAACTACACATGATGAACGTGACTAGATGACAATTCCCAAGTGTCCTCGAGAACGCTTTGGTTACTATAAGAGAATTTTCCAGCTTGTCCTTTGCTATAAAAAGGATTGGGTGACCTTGCTGCACCTTTGTTACTTTTGCTACTTGCTACTTGATACGAATGACCTTGCTACAAAACTATCTGTTACCACTACTTTCAGTACTCACAGAGAATACCTTGTTGAAAACTACTTAGTCATTTCCTTCTGCTCCTCGTTGGGTCTGAAACTCTTACTCATCGAAAGAACTATCACTAGTGCAGAACCGGCCTTTAGTGCCGGTTCGTAACGGCCTTTAGTGCCGGTTTGCCAACCGGCACTAAAGAGTGGGGACTAAAGCCCCCCCCCCCCTTTAGTACCGGTTCGTCACGAACCGGCACTAAAGTGACACCACGTGGCACGAGCCAGACCCGTGTGTGTGTAGGACATTAGTACCGGTTGTTAAGACCAACCGGTACTAAATGTTTGGGGGGAGTGGTTTGGATTTATTTTCCATTCAATTTTTTTTGTTTGCTGGTATTTCATGATACTACAGATTATACACGTTATGCATATATATAAATAGATTTTCTCGTACGTAGAAACACACACACACACACACACACACACACACACACACACACACACACATATATATATATATATATCATCAAATGTCTCACAACCAACATCATTAATTATTCACACATACACATGTATATACATATACAATTTCTCCTACATATATATGTTGCCTTTGGTGCCTCTGGAGCACGATGACAAGTGGTTCATGGGGGCGGTAGCGGGTAATAGTATTCTCCTTTGGGATCTCTATGACCTGGTCGAGCAAAAATCCGGCTATTTTCTCTTGAAGTGCTAGTATGCGGTCCGATGGTAGGAGCTTATCCCGCACCTCTCTGAACTGTTAAGAAGGAGATCAATATGCATGTGGTTAGTTGTGTGACTAGATATCGATAATGGTGTGAATAGTGTTCTAACAAATGTACCTAGTCCTGTCTATCAGATCTGCTCCTTTCACACGTCATCATGCGAATGATCTCACAAACGTAGAATGCACACAGATTATTCCCCAACACCTGCTTCAGGGCCTTTACGAGAATGGAATTGAATCAGATAATGATTAATCAAGCATGATAATTAATTAATGATATTGAAACAAGAATTAAAGAGATGGTAGCTAGCTAGTACTACTTAATTACTTACCTTTGGTCGATGCCAAAACAACTTTTTTGCCCGCTTTCCTGGAGTCACCTTGATGAACTTTGCCCATGCCCTGCCCGCCGGCAAAGAAAATTAATAAAGGGGTTATTAAATAGTTCATATCAGGAAATGACGAACTAATAATAGGCCGAGATATAGTTAATAATGATTGAAATTACCTGTTGACTATCCCCTTCACGATGATGAAGTCTTTATCTGCTTTAGTTAGTGAGTCCAGTAATTTAACTTTTCCTTCGTCAACTTTAATGTCTAACAAGACCCAGTGCCAACTGCATGCGCACACGTTTGCATGTCTTAATTAAGCGGGCATGTGCATAAAATTAATCAACTACCGTAAATCGTATACACTTAATTATTAACATCTAGCTAGCTAGTAAGCAAAAACAGAATTTGTAGTACAAGACAGTGTGACTCACGGGAAGTTGTAAGGAAGTAGTATATCTTCATTGGTATTGAGGCGCTTCAAGAACTCTAGCATGCTTTCCTCTACACCTGCTGGATAATAGGAAATCTGCCATATGTCCTCATTAATGGTATTTGGGTCAATGAACCCAATGCCATAGCGTCCAAATTTTTTCATTTCATACATCTTCATCCTGCATATAATACCACAGAAAAAGAATATAGTGTGGATACTTACATGTAATGATTGATCAAAATTATCACTACACAACTAGCTTGAGACTTAAATTACAGAAACAAATCACTTACAGACAATAACAACTGACGATAGACTTGTCGAGTGCGTCTTGATTGTATAATTGATGCAATTCATACATTCTCGTTGGGAGGTCCTTGACCTTTTCTAGATGGACCAAAGGTTGGCCCCGGACATATTTCCATTTTATTTCCGATTCTCTAAGTGGGGGCATGGGCTCGATTTAGATGAGTTGTCCAATAGAGATATTGAGCATTTCAGCCTGCATTATATGATCCTCCGTTATTACCACATCGCCATGCTGGGGAACACTAACGGTTTGCCCACAATAATATTTGGCGCACGTACTCCTCTCATGTGTTGTTAGCACAACAAGCGGGGGGATCGCTTGCGCCGCCTGTTCTCCCAACTGGGGAACGATTTTCCCGCATTTTTTGCCAGCTGCTTGTTGGCTCGAGCTCGAGCTCGCTTCCTTCTTTAGCCGTTCTCGATGTAGTTTCCTGATTTGGCGCTCATAGTCTGAGTCAACAGGCTTGGGAGCTGGTTCTCTAGCCATATGAATGAAGTGGTCAATTACTTTCTCAGGCACTTTCTCCTTTGGTGGTGGTGCCGGTTTCGGTCCAAAATGGGCGTCCACTTGGGCCTGCACTATGGCTGCGTTTTTCTCCTTAGTCATGTCGTAAGGCCTCTGAGGAAGAGGAGCGAGGCTTGGACCATATTTATATCACTTGTCTCCGCTTGTACTTCCTGAACTACCTCGACTCATACCGCTACGCACCAAAGCTGTGGCATGTCTCTTCTGCGATTGCTGAGACGGCGGAGACGGCTGACGTGGCTGAGTTGGACCAGGAGAAGTGGCCTGACGATGTGCCAGACTTGAAGCAGGAGAAGTGCCCTGGCACGGTGCCTGACTTGAAACCGGAGAAGTGGCATGACGCTGTGCCGGACTTGAAACCGAAGGAGTCAGCTCACGCGTTCGGGGACTTGGAGGAGGTGGCGGACTTCGAGGAGGAGTCGGCTCACGCGTTCGTGGACTTGGAGGAGCGGGAGTCTGCTGACTCAGTGGCGAACTTCGACGAGGAGTCGGCAGACGACACGGTGTCGGTGGACTTCGAAAGATGATGCAATCCTTTCTCCATAGGATGATATGACGTATGGCCTCTCCCAGTGTGCGCTCGTCTTCACCTCCAGGAATGTCAAGCTGTAGCCCCGAATATGGATCCACCACTTCATCAACCATGACACGAGCATCGCCCTCTGGAATCGGGATGCAATGGAAGGTTGCTTCGGGGGTAACTGGAAAAGCAACGCCGTCCGCCACCTTCATGGAAATGTTCTTCATTTTGGAGTGTAGCTCACAGTTAGTGTTCTCTATGATGTCATCCACAGGGTATGTATCCAGCAGTGTGTCGCCCGGGGCAGAACCAACGCTGCTTCTCGGCATGGATGGGATGGTGTTATCCAATGATGCACGATCATCCGCTTGCTACTGCTGCTGCTGAGGCCCCCTTTCCTGGCTAAGTGAGTCGATCTGCTGCTGCTGCTGGAATTTGAGTGCCAGGTCCGCGTGCCTTGCTTCTAGGCCTTGAAGGCATTCTGTGTCCTGCTTCCTCTGCTCCTCCTCCAGCTTCCTTTTCTTCTCCTCCTCCATCTTCCTCTTGCACGGGTCCTGTAGTCCTCGTTCCATTCTGAAAAGCCCTCATACCAGGGAATAACGCCCTTGCCTCGTGTTCTTCCTGGGTGTTCAGAATTTCCCAGGGCACGCGTAAGCTCGTCGTTCTCTCTGTTGGGCGTGAACACCCCCCTTCGAGCTTCTTCTATTGCGTCAATTATCTTTTGTTCGGCTCCTTTTAGATTTGCCTTCCGTGAAACTTCGCCTGTCTTCAGGTCCAACACCCCCATGCGCATAGAACCAAGTTCTGCACCTGGGGGACCAGTTCCTAGTAACCGGAATGACCCCTGCATCCTCCATCTCTTGCTCATACTTATCCCACTTAGGCAATCCCACCGCGTAGCCACCTGGACCCAGCCTATAGAACTGCGTCTTTTTTGCGGCATTTGCCTTATTTTTCATCGACCGTTCCTTAGATAATTCTAAATCCTTGAAGGTCACAAAATCGTCCTAGTGTTCTCTTTGCTTCTCCAGTGTTCCCGTGAAATCTGGAGTCTTCCTTTCATTAGCGAGGTAGTTGGCCCATACAGTTTTCTTGTGGGTGTTGAATGCAATTGCCATCTTCTTAAGAGCAGCGGCCTTGACTTTCTCCACATCTGCTTTAGTGAAATGATCTGGTAGGGTGAAATGTTCCATCAGAGATTTCAAAAGGTCTTTTTGGCTCTGTCGTCGACCCAAGTAACACCTGGACGTTTAGTCTTTGGCTCTTTCCATTCTTGAATGGAGATCGGGAGTTTGTCCTTCACAAGAACTCCGCACTGACGAGTCCACTTGTCCGCAACGTTCTTAGGCGTGAGGGGTTCGCCACTAAGTTTGGTGGATTCGATGTGGTACTTTACACCATCCTTTAACAATCTGCCCGGGCCTCGCTTTGTCTTGCTGTCTATAGAAGCAGATTTGCTCGATCCGGAGGGATGAAAGAAGAAAGATCGATTCGTTAATATATCTTCAATAAAAAAACATGTGATGATCACCATGATGCATGCTTATATAAATATACCTCGCCGGTAGTCTTTGTTATTTGAAGATCAGCATTGTTTGTGTCATCACAAACATTGTCTGTGTCATCATAATCATAATCATAATTCATGACTTCATCGGCTCGATCGTCGAGATCGAATATCTTTTCATCACCCTCTCCCGTATTGTTCAGATATTGGGAGCCGTCATCTGCTTCATTCAGATCATCTAGCCTGTGAGGGCTGCGTATGATGTCGAACAATTCCTCTTCTCTCTCTCTGCTGGTATTGTCCGTCATAGCTTTTGCTTTACTAATACAGAAGAAATATAAAACAATTTATTATTCAAATTACAATGCATGGATGCAATTAATCAATAAGGAAAAACCGAATCTCGAATACATCGTCTCAAATATATAATCTCGAATACATCATCGTCTTAATATATATAATCTCGAATACATCGTCTCAAATATTATATATCGAATACATCACTGGCTAGGTATCTAATAAAGATCGAGTACTACAGAAGAATCTCGGGTGCCACTCGCGGTTCCTGGGGCGCAGGCGGTGGACACTCAAAGAGAAGGAACCATCACAGGATCATATCTCTGGTCATCTGCCCAAAGAACCTGCCAAGTAGTGGAGAACCTGATGTCGTCCATAGCAGCCATGTAGAGATGGACGTGCTCATCTTCCTCCCTGACACGGCGACGCACCACCTCCGGCGGGGCCGGCTGCCTCTGCACCGAATGTGGCCCACGCGAACGCCACCAAAGGAGATCAGGGTCGACGACGGGACCCGAGGTCGGGTTCCTCACCAAGCAGCGCGCCCCTCCAGGTAGCACCTCCTAGTGCCAGCCCGGCGGAGCCCAGTCCCGGACATGGGTCCTCTGAAGCAGGACGTCGTCGCGAACGGGTCGACAGCGAGGATGCGGGCCGGGCATATCGTCGAGAAAAAATACTATATGCCCGCAAAAAGTAACATTTTTTAAATGATTGGATTGTGATACCTAAAATTCTATATATATGCAAATTCTAACAATTTGACATTAATCTAATTCATCTAACTAAAACTAATTCTAAAATATCCTGATTATATAACTAACATTTCTATAACAATTTTAATATTTATGTAACTAAAAAACAAAAAAATTGCTAACATTTCTATAACTAAAAAAGAGAAAAAAATTATAACATTTCTATATAACTAACATTTCTAATATTTATATTACTAAAAAACAGAAAAATTGCTAACATTTCTATAAATATTTCTATAACTAAAAAACATAAAAAAATTATAACATTTCTATATAACTAACATTTCTAATATTTATATAACTAAAAAACAGAATAATTTCTAACATTTCTATAACTAAAAAACAGAAAAATTTATAACAAACAAACTAATGTGTGTGTGTGTGTGTAGTGTGTGTGTGTGTGTGGACATGGCGGCCGGGGCGAGCTCACCGGCGAGGCGACGACGTGGCGACCGGACGGGGCGGCGACGACGGGGCGACGGGACGGGGCGGCGATGACGGGGTGGGGCG
>NC_041387.1:662742422-662767073 GCF_002162155.2 Triticum dicoccoides | reverse complement strand
GGGGCGTGGCAACGGGGACGGCCGGGGCGGCGACGTCGACGGGGGCGGCGACGAGGGGCGGGGGCGGCCGGGGTCGGCGACGAGGGCCGGGGGCGGCGACGTCGACGGGGACGGCGTCTATCGGGGCAGGACGGCGCGACGGAGGGAGGAAATAGAGGGAAGAAACAGAGGGTAAGTGGATTTTTTTTTCAACTGGTGTATATATAGGATGGACCTGTAGTACCGGTTGGAGCCACCAACCGGTACTAAAGGTCTGTTTTGGTCAGGCCAAGCGGCAGGAAGCGCCCCTCCGCCTTTAGTACCGGTTGGAGCCACCACCCGGTACTAAAGGGGGTGCGCTGGCTTCAGGCGGTGCGCAAGTTTAGTCTCACCTCGCTAACCGAGGGGCTACCGCACTGGTTTATAAGCTCCAGTGCGGTAGCTCTCTCGAGCTCCTCTCCTAATCAGGCCTACTGGGCCTACCTGTTCTCTTCTGCCTTGTTGGCCTACTCGGCCTTTGCGGGCCTGCATCCTGGCCGAACAAAAGGTTGGGTTCCTAGTCGTATGCAGGCCGCTTTGGCCCAGTAGGCGGGCTATTTTATTTTCTTAATTTTTTATGCTTTATTTATTTTTGTTTTATTTATTTTTGAGTTGTTTTTTTGCTGTATTTAGAGTTTCTTTGTGAATATTTTTGCTTTAGGTACAAAAAATTACAAACTTTCTGTTAGTGCCGGTAGTTTTCAAATTTGAATAGTTTAAATTTTGAATTATTTGAAATTTGTGTGAATCACTAGTTTGTGAATAACTTAACTTTGAAAAAAGATTTTTCAGTGATTCTTTTTTTTATGTTTAATATTAGTGTGTTTTATCATTATATTCAATTTGGTAATGCTTAGGTTATTTAAAAAATGAAATGCCTTTGTAACAGTTGAGTTTTCGTCGGAAACCCTGATACTTCGAAAGAGATTGTCCATTTTGTACACGAAGTGCATCCAGTTTTTGCCGTAACCCTCTCTACTTTTTTGCACATGCTATTTGTATGAAATTATGATACCATGCCAACTTTCAACCTTTTCTGAGTTCATTTGAAATGCTTTTCAATTTCAGGGTCATTTAGCTGGAAAAAATCAGTAAATGCATGAAAAGAATTTGTTTGCACATAAAATTTCTTCGCCTTTCAAATGCCAAAACACATAACTACCCTAACTATTACAGACATTCCCTCCTAGGTGTGAAACACAGAAGAAAGTGATGATAGTGAAGCCGATCACATCCCAGATCTTTGGGTGTGAAACTTTTTCTTCGCGTGCGTCCCTTTGCGCCGTAGCCATGGAAAATCTTCATCATTTAACTGGATGCCCGGGTCAATATTCACTGTGAATGGAGCAATTTCATCAAACTTTTCATAATCTTCTGACATGTCTGTCTTGTCATCCACTCCCACGATGTTTTTTTCCTGAAAGAACTATGTGGCGCTTTGGCTCATCGTATGATCCATTCTCTTCCTTATCTTTTTTTCTCGACCTGGTAGACATGTCTTTCACATAAAAAACCTGCGCCACATCGTTGGCTAGGACGAATGGTTCGTCTGCATATGCAAGATTGTTGAGATCCAGTGTTGTCATTCCGTACTGCGGGTCTTCCTTACCCCGTCTTGTGTCATATTGACCCATTTGCACCGAAACAAAGGGACCTTCAAATCACCTCCATAGTTAAGTTCCCATATGTCCTCTATGTAACCATAATATGTTTCCTTTCCCATGTTGGTTGTTGCATCAAAGCGGACACCACTATTTTGGTTGGTGCTCTTCTTATCTTGGGCGATCGTGTAAAATGTATTCCCATTTATCTGGTACCCTTTGAAAGTCATTATGTTCGAAGATGGTAACTGGGACATCGAGTACAGGTCATTTTGAATATCACCATCATTCAGGGCACGTTTCTGCAACCAACCGGCAAAAGTCCTCGTTTGTTCGTGTGTAATCCAGTCGTCAGACTTCTCCGGGTGTTTGGAGTGTAGAAAATTCTTGTGTTCCTCCATATACGGAGCCACCAAGGCGGAAATCTGTAGAACTTTCTAGTGTGCTTCAGTGAGAGAATGCCCGTCCATACATATTATTTGATGCCCTCCTAGCGTGCCTTTTCCTTCCAGTCTTCCCTTATGTCGCAATTCAGGAACACCAATCGGCTTAAGGTCAGGAATAAAGTCAATACAAAACTCAATGACCTCCTCATTTTCATGGCCCTTTGAGATGCTTCCTTCTGGCCTAGCACGGTTATGAACATATTTCTTCAAGACTCCCATGAACCTCTCAAAGGGGAACATATTGTGTAGAAATACAGGACCCAAAATGTTAATATGTTTGCAAAGGTGAACTAGGACGTGCGTCATGATGTTGAAGAAGGATGGTGGGAACACCAACTCGAAACTAACAAGACATTGCACCAAATCATTCTGTAACCTTGGTATGATTTCTGGATCGATTACCTTCTGCGAGATTGCATTGAGGAATGCACATAGCTTCACAATGGCTAATCGAACATTTTTCGGTAGAAGCCCCCTCAATGCAACCGGAAGTAGTTGCGTCATAATCATGTGGCAGTCATGAGACTTTAGGTTCTGGAACTTTTTCTCTGCCATATTTATTATTCTCTTTATATTCGACGAGAAGACAGACGGTACCTTCTGAAGGAAATATGCCCTAGAGGCAATAATAAAGTTATTATTTATTTCCTTATATCATGATAAATGTTTATCATTCATGCTAGGATTGTATTAACCGGAAACATAATACATGTGTGAATACATAGACAAACATAGTGTCACTAGTATACCTCTACTTGACTAGCTCATTAATCAAAGATGGTTATGTTTCCTAACCATAGACATGTGTTGTCATTTGATTAATGGGATCACATCATTAGGAGAATGATGTGATTGACATGACCCATTCCGTTTGCCTAGCACTTGATCGTTTAGTATATTGCTATTGCTTTCTTCATGACTTATACATGTTCCTGTAACTATGAGATTATGCAACTCCCGTTTACCGAAGGAACACTTTGGGTGCTACAAAACGTCACAACATAACTAGGTGATTATAAAGGAGTACTACAGGTGTCTCCGAAGGTACATGTTGGGTTGGCGTATTTCAAGATTAGGTTTTGTCACTCCGATTGTCGGAGAGGTATCTCTGGGCCCTCTCGGTAATGCACATCACTATAAGCCTTGCAAGCAATGTAGCTAATGAGTTAGTTACGGAATGATGCATTACGTAACGAGTAAAGAGACTTGCCGGTAACGAGATTGAACTAGGTATTGGATACCGACGATCGAATCTCGGGCAAGTAACATACCGATGACAAAGGGAACAACGTATGTTGTTATGCGGTTTGACCGATAAAGATCTTCGTAGAATATGTAGGAGCCAATATGAGCATCCAGGTTCCGCTATTGGTTATTGACCGAGAATAGATCTAGGTCATGTCTACATAGTTCTCGAACCCATAGGGTCCGCACGCTTAACATTACGATGATAATTTTATTATGAGTTTATAAGTTTTGATGTACCGAAGTTTGTTCGGAGTCCCGGATGTGATCACGGACATGACGAGGAATCTCGAAATGGTCGGGACATAAAGATTTATATATTGGACGACTATATTCGGACACCGGAAGTGTTCCGGGTGTTTTCGGAGAAAACCGGAGTGCCGGAGGGTTACCGGAACCCCCCGGGAGAAGTAATGGGCCTTATGGGCCTTAGTGGAGAGAGAGAGGGGCAGCCAGCATGGGCCGCGCGCCCCTCCCCCTCTGGTCCAAATTGGACTAGGAGAGGGGGGCGGCGCCCCCCTCTTTCCCTCTCCCTCTCCCCCTTCCTTTCCCCCTCCTAGTAGGAGTAGGAAAGAGGGAGACCTACTCCTACTAGGAGGAGGACTCCTCCTCCTTGGCGCGCCCACAAGGGCCGGCCGGCCTCCCCCCTTGCTCCTTTATATACGGGGGCAGGGGGGCACCCTAGAACAAAAAAGTTGATCTTCGTGATCGTTCCTTAGCCGTGTGCGGTGCCCCCCTCCACCATATTCCACCTCGGTCATATCGTTGCGGTGCTTAGGCGAAGCCCTGCATTAATAGAACATCATCATCGTCACCACGCCGTCGTGCTGACGGAACTCATCCCCGACACCCTGCTGGATCGGAGTCCGGGGATCGTCATCGAGCTGAACATGTGCTGAACTTGGAGGTGCCGTACGTTCGGTGCTTGGATCGGTCGGATCGTGAAGACGTACGACTACATCAACCGTGTTGTCATAACGCTTCCACTTACGGTCTACGAGGGTATGTGGACAACACTCTCCCCTCTCGTTGCTATGCATCACCATGATCTTGCGTATGCGTAGGAATTTTTTTGAAATTACTACGTTCCCCAACAGTGGCATCCGAGCCTAGGTTTTATGCATTGATGTTATTTGCACGAGTAGAACACAAGTGAGTTGTGGGCGATATAAGTCATACTGCTTACCAGCATGTCATACTTTGGTTCGGCGGTATTGTTGGATGAAGCGGCCCGAACCGACATTACGCGTACGCTTACGCGAGATTGGTTCTACCGACGTGCTTTGCACACAGGTGGCTGGCGGGTGTCAGTTTCTCCAACTTTAGTTGAACCGAGTGTGGCTACACCCGGTCCTTGCGAAGGTTAAAACAGCACTAACTTGACGAACTATCGTTGTGGTATTGATGCGTAGGTAAGAACGGTTCTTGCTCAGCCCGTAGCAGCCACGTAAAATTTGCAACAACAAAGTAGAGGACGTCTAACTTGTTTTTGCAGGGCATGTTGTGATGTGATATGGTCAAGACATGATGAGATATAAGTTGTTGTATGAGATGATCATGTTTTATTGAAGTTATCGGCAACTGGCAGAAGCCCTATGGTTGTCTATTTGTTGCATAAGATGCAAGTGCCAAATAATTGCTTTACTTTATCGCTATGCGATAGCAATAGTTGGCGAGACGACCATGTGACGACACATTGATATAGATCAAGATGATGAAGATCATGGTGTCGTGCCGGTAACGATAGAGATCATGACAGTACTTTGGAGATGGATATCAAAGGCGCAAGATGATCATGGCCATATCATGTCACATATTTGGATTGCATATGATGTTTATCTGTTATACATCTTATTCTGTTTTGTTTGATGGTAGCATTATAAGATGATCTCTCACTAATTATCAAGAAGTGTTCTCCCTGAGTATGCACCGTTGCGAAAGTTCTTCATGCTGAGACACCACGTGATGATCGGGTGTGATAGGCTCTACGTTCAAATACAATGGGTGCAAAACAGTTGCGCACGCGGAATACTCAGGTTAAACTTGACGAGCCTAGCATATAACAGATATGGCCTCGGAACACGGAGACCAAAAGGTAGAGCGTGAATCATATAGTAGATATGATCAACATATTGATGTTCACCGTTGAAACTACTCCATCTCACGTGACGATCGGACATGGTGTAGTTGATATGGATCACATAATCACTTAGAGGATTAGAGGGATGTCTATCTAAGTGGGAGTTCTTAAGTAATATGATTAATTGAACTTTAATTTATCATGAACTTAGTCCTGGTAGTATTTTGCAAATTATGTTGTAGATCAATAGCTTGCGTTGTTGCTTTCATATGTTTATTTTGATATGTTCCTAGAGAAAATTGTGTTGAAAGATGTTAGTAGCAATGATGCGGATTGGATCCGTGATCTGAGGTTTGTCCTTATTGCTGCACAGAAGAATTATGTCCTTAATGCACCGCTAGGTGACAGATCGATTGCAGGAGCAGATGCAGATGTTATGAACGTTTGGCTGGCCCAATATGATGACTACTTGACAGTTTAGTGCACCATGCTTAAACGGCTTAGAATCGGGACTTCAAAGACGTTTTTGAACGTCATGGACCATATGAGATGTTCCAGGAGTTGAAGTTGATATTTCAAGCAAATACCCGAGTTGAGAGATATGAAGTCTCCAACAAGTTCTATGGC
The DNA here is from genome assembly GCF_002162155.2 of Triticum dicoccoides. Lineage (NCBI taxonomy): Eukaryota > Viridiplantae > Streptophyta > Magnoliopsida > Poales > Poaceae > Triticum > Triticum dicoccoides. Next base: position 662,761,056 of record NC_041387.1, on the reverse strand, counting down.
TAAAAGATGGAGGAGAATCGCTCAACTAGTGAGCATGTGCTCATATTGTCTGGGTACTACAATCGCTTGAATCAAGTGGGAGTTAATCTTCCAGATAATATAGTGATTGACAGAATTCTCTAGTCACCACCACCAAGTTAGTAGAACTTCGTGATGAACTATAATGCAAGGGATGCCGAAAACGATTCCCAAGCTCTTCGTGATGCTGAAATCGACGAAGGTAGAAATCAAGAAAGAGCATCAAGTGTTGATGATTGACAAGACCACTAGTTTTAAGAAAAGGGCAAAGGGAAAGAAAGGGAACTTCAAGCAGAATGGCAAGCAAGTTGTCACTCCCGCGAAGAAGCCCAAAGCTGGACCAAAGCCTGAAACTAAGTGATTATACTGCAAAGGAAATGGTCACTAGAAGCGGAAATGCCTTGAATATTTGGTGGATAAGAAGGATGGCAAAGTGAACAAGGGTATATTTGATATACATGTTATTGATGTGTACTTTACTAGTGTTTATAGTAGCCCTGAGTATTTGATACTTGTTCAGTTGCTAAAAAATTAGTAGCTCGAAATAGGAGTTACAGAATAAACAGAGACTAGTGAAGTGACGATGTGTGTTGGAAGTAGTTCCAAGATTGATATGATCATCATCACACTCTCCCTACACTTTCGAGATTAGTGTTGAACCTAAATAAATTTGGCGTTTGTGTTGAGCATGAATATGATTTGATCATGTTTATTACAATACGGTTATTCATTTAAAGCCAGAGAATAATTGTTATTCTATTTACATGAATAAAGCCTTCGATGGTCATACACCCAATGAAAATAGTTTATTGGATCTCGATCATAGTGATACACATATTCATAATATTGATGCCAAAAGATGCAAAGTTAATAATGATAGTGCAAGTTATTTGTGGCACTGCCGTTTGGGTCATATCGATGTAAAGCACATGAAGAAACTCCATAAAGATGGATTTTTTTTGAATCTCTTGGTTATGAATCATTTGATGCTTGCGAACCGTGCCTTTTGGGCAAGATGACTAAAACTCCGTTCTCCGGAACAATGGAACGAGCTAGTGACTTAGTGGAAATAATACATACCGATGTATGCGGTCCAATGAGTGTTGATGCTCGTGGCGGGTATCGTTATTTTCTGACCTTCACAAGATGAATTGAGCAGATATGAGTATATCTACTTAATGAAGCACAAGTCTGAAACATTTGAAAAGTTCAAAGAATTTCATAGTGAAGTGGAGAATCATCGTAACAAGAAAATAAAGTTTCTGCAATTTGATCGCGGAGAAAAATATTTGAGTTACGAGTTTGGTTTTCAATTAAAACAATGTGGAATAGTTTCACAAACTCATGCCACCTAGAACACCACAATGTAATGGTGTGTCCGAACGTCGTAATCGTACTTTACTAGATATGCTGCGATCTACGATGTCTCTTATCGGTTTACCACTATTGTTTTGGGTTTATGCATTAGAGACAGCTGCATTCACTTTAAATAGGGCACCATCAAAATCTGTTGAGACGACGCCTTATGAACTGTGGTTTGGCAAGAAACCAAAGTTTTCGTTTCTTAAGGGGCTGCGATGCTTATGTGAAAAAGTTTCATCCTGATAAGCTCAAACCCAAATCAGAGAAATGCGTCTTCATAGAATACCTAAAGGAAATTGTTGGGTACACCTTCTATCACAGATCCGAATGCAAGATATTCGTTGCTTAAAATGGATCCTTTCTAGAGAAGGAGTTTCTCTCAAAAGAAGTGAGTGGGAGGAAAGTAGAACTTGATGAGGTAACTGTACCTTCTCCCGAATTGGAAAATAGTTCATCACTGAAATCAGTTCTAGTGATTTCTACACCAATTAGTGAGGAAGCTAATGATGATGATCATGAAACTTCAGATCAAGTTACTACAGAACCTCGTAGGTCTTCCAGAGTAAGATCCGCACCAGAGTGGCACGGTAATCCTATTCTGGAAGTCATGTTACTTGACCATGGCGAACCTACAAACTATGAGGAAGCGATGATGAGCCCAGATTCCGCAAAATGGCTGGAGGCCATGAAATCCGAGATAGGATCCATGTATGAGAACAAAGTGTGGACTTTGGTGGACTTGCCCGATGATCGGCAAACCATAAGAAATAAATGGATCTTCAAAGAGGAAGACGGACGTTGATAGTAGTGTTACTATCTACAAAGCTTGACTTGTCGCAAAAAGGTTTTTGACAAGTTCAAGGTGTTGACTACAATGAGATTTTCTCAACTGTAGCGATGCTTAAGTCTGTCCGAATCATGTTAGCAATTGCCACATTTTATGAAATCTGGCAAATGGATGTCAAAACTGCATTCCTTAATGGTTTTCTTAAAGAAGAGTTGTATATGATGCAACCAGAAGGTTTTGTCAATCCTAAAGGTGCTACCAAAATGTGCAAGCTCCAGCAATCCATCTATGAACTGGTGCAAGCATCTCAGAGTTGGAATATGCGCTTTGATAAGTTGATAAAAGCATATAGTTTTATACGGACTTGCGGTGAAGCCTGTATTTACAATAAAGTGAGTGGGAGCACTACCGCCTTTCTGATAAATATACGTGAGTTGATCAAAAATGATGTAGAATTTCTCTGGAAAGCATAATGGAGTATTTGAAAGGAGTTCTTTAAAAGAAAGACCTCAGTAAAGCTACATACATATTGAGCATCAAAATCTATTGAGATAGATCAAGACGCTTGATTAGTTTTTCAATAAGTACATACCTTGTCAAGATTTTGAGGTAGTTCAAAATGGAACAGTCAAAGAAAGAGTTCTTGCCTGTGTTGCAAAGGTGTGAAACTGAGTAAGACTCAAATCCCGACCACGGCAGAAAATAGAAAAAAGAGAATGAAAGTCATTCCCCATGCCTCAGTCATAGGTTCTATAAAGTATGCTATGCAATGTACCAGACCTATTGTATACCTTGCTCTGAATTTGGCAAGGGAGTACAATAGTGATCTAGGAGTAGATCACTGGACATTGGTCAAGAATATCCTTAGTGAGGACTAAGGAAATATTTCTCGATTATGGAAGTGATAAAAGAGCCCGTCGTAAAGAGTTACATCGGTGCAAGCTTTTACACCGATCCATATGACTCTAAGTCTCAATCTGGATGCATATTGAAAGTGGGAGCAATTAGCTAGAGTAGCTCCGTGCAGAGCATTGTAGACATAGAATATTTGCAAAATACATACGGCTCTGAATGTGACAGACCCGTTGACTAAGCTTCTCTCATGAGCAAAACACGATCACACCTTAGTACTCTTTTGGGTGTTAATCACATAGCAATGTGAACTAGATTATTGACTCTAGTAAACCCTTCGTGTGTTGGTCACATGACGATGTGAACTATGGGTGTTAATCATATACAGATATGAATATTGGTGTTAAATCACATGGCGATGTGAACTAGATTATTGACTGCAGTGCAAGTGGGAGACTGAAGGAAATATGCCCTAGAGGCAATAATAAAGTTATTATTTATTTCCTTATATCATGATAAATGTTTATTATTCATGCTAGAATTGTATTAACCGGAAACATAATACATGTGTGAATACATAGACAAACATAGTGTCACTAGTATACCTCTACTTACCTAGCTCATTAATCAAAGATGGTTATGTTTCCTAACCATAGACATGTGTTGTCATTTGATTAATGGGATCACATCATTAGGAGAATGATGTGATTGACATGACCCATTCCGTTAGCCTAGCACTTGATCGTTTAGTATATTGCTATTGCTTTCTTCATGACTTATACATGTTCCTGTAACTAAGAGATTATGCAACTCCCGTTTACCGGAGGAACACTTTGGGTGCTACCAAACGTCACAACATAACTGGGTGATTATAAAGGAGTACTACAGGTGTCTCCGAAGGTACATGTTGGGTTGGCGTATTTCGAGATTAGGTTTTGTCACTCCGATTGTCGGAGAGGTATCTCTGGGCCCTCTCGGTAATGCACATCACTATAAGCCTTGCAAGCAATGTAGCTAATGAGTTAGTTACGGAATGATGCATTACGTAACGAGTAAAGAGACTTGCCGGTAACGAGATTGAACAAGGTATTGGATACCGACGATCGAATCTCGGGCAAGTAACATACCGATGACAAAGGGAACAACGTATGTTGTTATGCGGTTTGACCGATAAAGATCTTTGTAGAATATGTAGGAGCCAATATGAGCATCCAGGTTCCGCTATTGGTTATTGACCGAGAATAGATCTAGGTCATGTCTACATAGTTCTCAAACCCGTAGGGTCCGCACGCTTAACGTTACGGTGACAGTTTTATTATGAGTTTATAAGTTTTGATGTACCGAAGATTGTTCGGAGTCCCGGATGTGATCACGGACATGACGAGGAGTCTCGAAATGGTCGAGAAATAAATATTGATATATTGGACGACTATATTCGGACACCGGAAGTGTTCCGGGTGTTTTTGGAGAAAACCGGAGTGCCGGAGGGTTACCGGAACCCCCCCGGGAGAAGTAATGGGCCTTATGGGCCTTAGTGGAGAGAGAGAGAGGGGCAGCCAGCATGGGCCGCGCGCCCCCTCCCCCTCTGGTCCGAATTGGACTAGGAGAGGGGGGGCGGCGCCCCCTCTTTCCCTCTCCCTCTCCCCCTTCCTTTCCCCCTCCTAGTAGGAGTAGGAAAGAGGGAGTCCTACTCCTACTAGGAGGAGGACTCCTCCTCCTTGGCGCGCCCATAAGGGCCGGCTGGCCTCCCCCCTTGCTCCTTTATATACGGGGGCAGGGGGGCACCCTAGAACAAAAAGGTTGATCTTCGTGATCGTTCCTTAGCCGTGTGCGGTGCCCCCCTCCACCATATTCCACCTTGGTCATATCGTTGCGGTGCTTAGGCGAAGCCCTGCATCGGTAGAACATCATCATCGTCACCGCGCCGTCGTGCTGACGGAACTCATTCCCGACACCCTGCTGGACCGAAGTCCGGGGATCGTCATCGAGCTGAACGTGTGCTGAACTCGGAGGTGCTGTACGTTCGGTGCTTGGATCGGTCGGATTGTGAAGACATACGAGTACATCAACTGCGTTGTCATAACGCTTCCGCTTACGGTCTACGAGGGTACATGGACAACACTCTCCCCTCTCGTTGCTATGCATCACCATGATCTTGCGTATGCGTAGGATTTTTTTTGAAATTACTACGTTCCCCAACACCTTCATGCTGAGTAGGCATTCGAAGAAGATTTCCTTCTCTTCTTTGGTAAGAGCGTAGCTAGCCTGACCCTGATGTATGCCGTCTTTTCCGTGCATATGTTGCTGGTCCTCCCGTGCCTCTGGTGTAGCTTTTGTCTTCCCATACACGCCTAAAAAGCCAAGCAGGGTCACGCAAAGATTCTTCGTCACGTGCATCACGTCGATTGCGGAGCGGACCTCTAGGTCTTTCCAATATGGCAGGTCCCAAAATATATATTTCTTCTTCCACATGGGTGCGTGTCCGTCAGCGTCCTTCAGAACAGGTTGTCCGTCAGGACCCTTTCCAAAGATTACCTTCAAATCCTTGACCATATCATGTACATGAGCACCAGTACGGTGGCGAGGCTTCGTCCGGTGATCCGCCTCACTTTGAAATGCTTGCCTTTCTTTCTTACGGGATGCCTTGTCGGAAGAAATCGACGATGTCCCAGGTACACATTCTTCCTACAACTATCCAAATATATACTGTCGGTATCATCCAAACAGTGCGTGCATCGGCGATATCCCTTGTTTATCTGTCCTGAAAGGTTACTGAGAGCAGGCCAATCATTGATGGTCACGAACAGCAATGCCTTTAGGTCAAATTCTTCCTGTCCGTGCTCATCCCACGCACGTACACCTGTTCCATTCCACAGCTGTAATAGTTCTTCAACTAATGGCCTTAGGTACACATCAATGTCGTTGTCGGGTTGCTTAGGGCCTTGGATGAGCACTGGCATCATAATGAACTTCCGCTTCATGCTCCCCAAAAGGATTAGTGCCATCTGCGCTTAGACCAAACCATACGTTCCTTGGGTCACCTGCAAACTCCTCCCAGTACTTTCTCTCGATTTTTCTCCACTGCGAACCGTCAGTGGGTACTCTCAACTTTCCGTCTTTCTTACGGTCTTCTGCGTGCCACCGCATCGCCTTCGCATGCTTTTTGTTTTGGAACAAACGTTTCAACCGTGATATTATAGGAGCATACCACATCACCTTGGCAGGAATCTTCTTCCTGGGGCGCTCGCCCTCGACATCACCAGGGTCATCGCGACTGATCTTATAACGCAATGCACCGCATACCGGGCAAGCGTTCAAATCCTCGTACTCACAGCGGTAGAGGATGCAGTCATTAGGGCATGCATGTATCTTCTGCACCTCTAACCCTAGAGGGCAGACAGCCTTCTTTGCTTCATACATACTCTCGGGCAATTCGTTGTCCTTTGGAAGCATATTTTTTATCATTACCAGCAACTTTCCAAATCCCTTGTCAGATACACCATTCTCTGCCTTCCATTGCAACAATTCAAGTGTGGTGCCCAACTTTTTTTTGTCAGCTTCGCAATTTGGGTACAACAATTTCTTGTGATCCTCTAACATGCGCTGCAACTTCGTCCTCTCCAGATCACTTGCGCAGTTTCTCTTTGCATCGGCAATGGCCCAACCTAGATCATCAGCGGGCTCATCTCATGCCTCTTCTTCAGCTTCTTCCCGCATTGCCGGCTCAGCTTCTTCCTCCATTGTTGTATCATCGTATTCAGGGAGCCCATGGCTAGGATAGCCGTCATCGTCCTCTTCTTCTTCATTGTCTTCCATCATAACCCCTATTTCTCCGTGCTTGGTCCAAACATTATAGTGGGGCATGAAACCGGACTCAAATAGGTGGACGTGAATGGTTCTTGACGTAGAGTAACTGTAACCATTCTTACAGCCAACACATGGACAAGGCATAAAACCATCCGCCCGCTTGTTTGCCTCAGCGGCAAGCAGAAAAGTATGCACGCCATTAATGAACTCGGGAGAGCATCGGTCATCATACATCCATTGTCGACTCATCTTCATTACACAACACCAAATATACCAAATTAATACAAGTTCATACATAAAGTTCATATACAACACTTAATGAAATGCAACATACAAATAACTCTCTAGCTAAAGAATTTAAATGTAACAACAAATGCAATCAAGATCGTAACTAAGGTAACAATTGATCCAACGGCATAATGATACCAAGCCACACTATCAATGGCATATTTTCTAATCTTTCTAATCTTCAACCTCATTTTCTCCATCTTGATCTTGTGATCATCGACGACATCGGCACCATGCAACTCCAATTCTATCTTCTCCCCCTCAATTCTTTTCAATTTTTCTTTCAAATACTCGTTTTCTCTTTCAACTAAATTTAACCTCTCGACAATAGGGTTGGTTGGAATTTTCGGTTCACATACCTCCTAGATAAAAATATCTATGTCAACTTGATGGCCATAATTTATCATCAACACGAAATGGAACAACTAGTTTTAAAAGAGAATATACCACATCCGAATCATAACAAGGACGAGGGCCGACGGGGACGGATATCAAAACCATGGCACTATGTATAACAAACAACGTACGGGTAAGATAATTATACGAGTAACTATATATCCAAGTCACACAAACATCAATTTGGTAATGTAAAACATTCATGAACAAGAGCCTCATCACAAGGTGGTGCCGGCGACGGGACGATGCGGGCGATCGACGGTGGTTACGACGGAGATTTAGAAGGCACTAAGTAAACCACACCTATATATGCAAACTAAGTGTTATTTTTGACCTCAAATTGCATATAAATCAAATACTAGCAAATATAATTCCTCCCAAATTAATCACTATACAAAGCATTGCAAGAGCTAATTTAGCAAAGAGAGTTGAAAGGACAAAGTTGCTAACCTTTGTGATCATTTGAATGGATGGGGGTCTTCAAATCTTGACAAATTTTGGGCAAAATTTGTGAGGAGCTCGAGGAAGAGAGGGGAAGAACATAGAAAGTGAGGGAAAGGGGAAGAACAGAGTGGCTCGGGTGGACGAAGGGTTTATGTACGTCGACTTTTAGTACCGGTTCGTGCCACGAACCGGTACTAAAGGTGCTGGACGGGCCCCAGACTGACAACACCCTACCACCACTCTCTTTAGCACTGGTTCGTGGCACGAACCGGTGCTAAAGATTTGCCACGAACCGGTACTAATGAGAACGACCGGCTAGCCATTGGAATCGGCACTAATGGGCACATTAGTGCCGACTCAAAATCAAACCGACACTAATGTGTCTCAGATTTGCCCATTTTTCTACTAGTGTATGATTGACCCCCTATACTTATGAGTCATTAGCGCTTCTTGTCTAATTAGGAGTCTAATTCTCTTAGAGACCAATTAAATCGAGATTAGAGCCTGTCTAGTTAGGAGCCTAAACACTTAGGCCAATTATAGACCAGGAGAGTGTGAAGCTATGCGGGAGAGAGGCCCCTTTGAATTTTACTAGTAAAAATGCCCGTGCGTTGCAACGGGAGAAACAGCCTCTCGTGGGCCATTCGTGTTGCCACTTTTTATCTTTGTATGTATGTATCATGTCGAAGGTGGTGACATGTATATATCTATTTTACGATAAACAAGACCGTTCTCAAGGTAGTGAGATTGGTCATTACACTCTTAGCATGCCATGTTGTAGCTACCACGGTCAAATTTAAGAAGGTGGGAAATCGAGAAGAAAAAGAACTTTAGACCCACATTGCACATGCTTGTAATTCATTTACTCCTTACTTTGTTAAGAAATTAATACAGACAGGAGCCAAAAATCAAACCTTTATTGCATGAGGTTCACAGTGCATATTCATAACAGCGAATAATTTCTTTCCTTCTAATTTTTTTCTTCTTTTGATTTTAATTCGTTTTCTTCCTGGGCTAGGACATCGGAACTTTTTATTTCCTTCAAGGGGAAATTTATTCCATATTTTAATCCCTTTCCTTCTTGGGCTCAAGAATTTACTCCTTTCCTTACTTTCTTTTCTAGGAGCAAACCGGATCCAACACCTCGGACTTTTGTTGATTCTTAAGGTATTGACTTGAAATCATAGGCATATATAACTTGGTCGGATGAAGTATAAATAAGCGATATGGGACTACCGAATAACTAAACGAATCGTCTCCGTGAGGTAGCTTTCCTTGTTCCTAGTACTTATATGTGCTTTTGCGTGCTCCACCTCACGATCGAGCAAGGGCTCAAAGCCTCAAACCTCCAGAAAAAAAAAAAACACCGAGAAAGGGGTCAAAAGGGAAAAATCTCCCGACCAAGCAAGGGCTCGATCCCAAGCCACCTGCGCCCGCGCGCCTGCAGGTCGTGCCGCCGGGGTAAAAAAAAGGAAAAAGTCCATTTTAAACCTTGAACTCGTAGAGGTTCGGCGAAACGAATCCTGAAGTCGAAATCCCGGTCGATTGCACCCTGTACTATGCAATCCCGGTCTAAATCAAACCCTGGCATCGGTCAACCGGGATTCGTCTGTGTTTTTTCGAAAAAAAACCCTTGCTTTATATGTAATCAAGTAAAAGCCTTTATTTGCAAATAAAAATGTCAAACAAAATAAACAACGGCTCGCACGGGAATCGAACCTGAGTCGCGACAATAGGGGGCGCGCGCGAGTACCGCTACGCCGACGAATTCCCAGAACGTTAGCTAGCCACTATGCCACGATGGGTTCGACTCTATTACTGGCTTACGCTATTTTATACTCTATAGACACGTCCGAACTTTTGCTGACTATTTTGTTTTTTTGTATGTCTTTTTATTTTCGGACTTCTTTTATCTTTTTTCAGATCTTGGGTATTCTTCGGGTTTTAATTTTTTGCATATTTCTTTTTTATATAGGTTTGTAATAAACAGTGTACATCTTTTCACTATTGTTGACATATTTTTAATTTACACTGATTTTTTTATTATGTAAGATTTTATGTAAATAAAAACTTAATATAATTTCATAATATATGAAAAAAAAATATATCTAGTGAACATTTTTAAAATATTACAGCATATTTATATTATGCGATTTTTTTGAAAATGCACACTTACCATTACTGCATAATTATATGATGAATTTTTATAAATTATACCAGGAAGTTTTAAATATATATTGCACTTTTTATATCATGCAATATTTTTTAAAATACACACTTTTCATATAGGTTTGTAATAAGCTGTGTACGTCTTTTAAAAAAATACACACTAGACATTATTGTATAAATACACACTGAATTAAGTTTGTCGATTTCGAAAAAGAATCACGAATTTAAGAAAAAAGACGGAAAGAAAGAAGGAATGAATAAAAAGGGAGCAAGTGCACAGAATGTATGTCTTGACCCCGGTGGTTAGTTGGGTCGATAGACATCAAGGGGTCTTGAGTTCGAGCTGTACGGTACCCTTCTTTTTTGTTAATGATAAAATAAAGCGTGCTTTTTCCCGCAAAAAAACTAAAGCGGGCCGGGCCTTCAGGGTGTTGCGCCCTTTGCGAATTCTGTTTTTTTTTTTAGAAAAAAAAAACTACATCGGGCCAGCCCAGCAGGGAGCAGGTGTGTGCGCTTTGTGAAATCCCACCAATCCCGGCCATCCTTTGCCATGTGGACAATCCCTGGGGAAATGACCTCAAGGTTCAATTTAGACCGGGATTGCATAGTTCAGGGTTCAATCGACCGGGATTTCGACTTCGGGGTTTGTTTTGCCGAACCTCTACGAGTTCAGGGTTTAAAAAGGACTTTTTCCTAAAAAAAATACTCAAGAGCAAGCAAGGGCTCGATCCAGAGCCACCTGCTTACGCCCACGCGCCTGCAGGCCGAGCCGTAGCCGGCAGGACCTCCGCCGCGCCTCCTCCCTCCTTCTCTGTTCTCCCTCACTTCTGTTAGAAGGGAGAGAGAGGATTGGTGGAATAGTTGTTCATCAATATACTTGGAGTACTTGGAGTACAAGACAAGGCAAGACCAAATCCTATACTTCCTAATAATCAATATACTCAACATCCCCCCACAGTCACAACGGTAGCGACACAGACGGTGAGACTAGAGAAGAATCCGAAGGTAAGACGACAGACACTCCCCACAGTCGGAACGGTCGATGCATCGCGGAGTCGTGGCTAGAGTGAAAACCGAGGAGGTTTCTCAAGCAGGCGGTAGCCCGTTGTGCCGTTTGTCGATGAAGCCGAGACCGTGGGCGGTGGAGCCGTGGTCGAGGTAGCCGTGCGAAGAATGTCATGGTCAATGTCGAGTCAGGGTGGCCGGTGTCGAGGAAGTCGCCGTGGAGCCGCGGGCGCAAGGGGGGCGCCGAGTTAGCATGGGCGCAGTGGTGTCGAAGTAGTGGTGCGCCGGAAAGGAGATTTTGTTGAAGACGCGTCGCGGCGGGTTTGCCAAGCCCGGGGACACATCGTAGACGAAGGCACACACCGGTGTTGCCAGCACCGGGCATGCGTAGACGGACGAAGACGAAGTTCACGAAGTGCCGCACCAGGCTTGCCAGGCCCGGGGACACGTCGTGGACGAATGCACGCGGCGGTGTTGCCAGCACCGGGCATGCGGAGACTAGGATCTGCACAAGCTGTACGCCATGTCGAAGTAGTCGGAGAGGCCAGTAGAGAAGAACTCGACGACGATTGCGGCGTCCATCAGCGCGGGGCCAATGTCACCAACGATGGTCGGAGTAGACGAAGTGGTCGGGGTAGATGACGGCGACGCTGGCGACGGGCTAGTGCTGGACGAAGATGAAGGAGGTGGACGGGCGACGGCGTCGACTACGGGGATAGCAGCGGCGGTGGCGGCCTGACGGCGGCGGCGGCAGCTAAGTTAGGAGCGCAGCGGTGGTGCTCGAAGTAGGCGAGGAGAACCCAACAGCATGGCGAAGACCGGCGCGGACGGTGGCGTTCCCGTGCCAAGGGAGGTGGCACGACGCATACCACGGGAAGTTGATGCGCGGTGACGGCGGAGTGGACTGCAGGCCGCGGCGCTACGACCCGAAGGGGCGACACAGCGGCGACGAGCAGGTCAGGGCGACGACAGGAAGACCTCGGGGCGGCGCCGGAGATCGCGGGCCGTGATGCTGCGGCCCGAAGGGGCGACGCAACAGCGGTTCACGAGTTAGTGCAGCCGCGAGGACGGGCTCCAGGTGGCGGCGGGGACCGCGTATCGCGGCACTACGACCCAATGGGGCTTCGCAGCGGCGACGCACGAGTCGATGCAGTCATGAGGAGAACCATGGGACAGCAGCGCTGCGGCCCGACGGGGCGACGCAGCGGCAGCCCGATGCTCGATCGGCGGAGAGGCGTGCGGTACTTAGGACGATCTTCACGGGACCTACGGAGGCACACGTCACCAACGGGCCAGGTCGGTCGCGCGGTGTAGAGGAGACAGATCGTGGCGGCGGGCGGGTGATCAATCCGGTCGCGCGCGAGGTCGGGGACGCCGCTCCATGAAGATAGAGTGGCGGCAGAGTCCGAGACGAAGCCGAAGACAGCGGGCGGCAGGGCGGCTATGACTGGCCACCGCATGGCGCGAGGCTGCCGGGTCAGGATGATGCAGGAGTCCCGGTCGGAGCAGGGCGGTGACGGCCGGCATAGATCGATGGGCGGGCCGGCGCGTGAACGGTGGCGCGTGAACGGCGCGTGAACGGTGGCGCGTGAACGGCGCGTGAACGCAACATGACGCGAGGCCGCCAGGTCGGGGTGACATGCAGGCAGACGCACGGACGACGCGCGAGGCCACCGGGTCGGGGCGACCAGCGGGCAGATGTGTGGACGACACGCGAGGTCGTCGGATCAATGAAGAAGCCGACCGATCGCGCCGGTGTTGGAGTAGAGGCGCACGGGGTCGACGGCGGCGGTGGGCGACGCAAACCGATCAAGATTAGATCGGGAAACCAAAAAAGAAACCGCCGATCGAGATGACCGACGGGAGAGAGAAAACCACGGAGCAAGGTGCGGGGAAAAGACTCTCTAGGGTAGTCGGTCAACACAACAGGCGGACAAACCCTAGGTAGGGCGGCGCGGCCCCCAGGCGGCAGTCATGGAGGCAGAACACCCCGGGGACGGCGCGCGGTTGCGGAAGCGGCGGCGGCTAGGGCTTAGGATCGACTTGCAATAGATACCATGTTAGAAGGGAGAGAGAGGATTGGTGGAATAGTTGTTTGTTGTATTGCTTGAGCCTTGTGGGCATACAATGACCAACTTGAAGTACAAGACAAGGCAAGACCAAATCCTATACTTCCTAATAATCAATATACTCAACAACTTCACCTCTCTCCGTTCTCGTTGCCGGAGCAGCCATGGTGCCGAGCGGCTGCAAGAGCGAACACCAATGCGCCAGCTCCGCCGCCTACAGACCCCTCCTCGTGGGACTCCAACTCTAGCCGACGTTGTCGTTCCGGCAGGACCTGCCGCCACCAACTGCCTCTCATTTGTCCGCCCGCTCGAGCGACAACGCGCCCGCCCTGATGGCCTCGAGCCGAGCCGCTTGCCTCGTCCAAGACCAGGGCCGCGGGCGCCGCCCCTCACTTTCTCGTCCTCCGCCACGGCTAGACATGGAGTGGAGGCGGGCGCAGCCATGCTCGCCGAGGAGCCCAGCCGAAGTTTTTCCCCTTCCACCATCTCCTGCTACTGGATAACATGCACAAAGGAGCACAGACGCAATTTTTACAAAATGCAGGGGTTAATTTACAAAACCGTGGAAAATCAAACGACACACGTGGCCTAGAAGTATGTACTCTTAGGTGTACCAACCCATTTTCATCTGGGCTATTCTGTTACGCGTAACAGAATATTATTCTGTTACCCTACTTGGACTGACGATTTTAGGCGGTTGTACTGATGATTTTCATCTCATTGAACTCTGAGCGCGCACGCCATGGCGTGGGTGAGAAGCGGAAGGAGCTGGGCACCTCTTGCCTTGCGGCCCTTGCTCACACGCGGTATAGTGGCGGTACAAGTCCACACGCAGGCGGCGACCGGAGCATGAGCGAACGCGGGGGAAGCAGAGAAGCACGCGTCCAGGGGCGTAGCTATGTAGAGCTAGCCGGTGTCACTGGCACCGGGTCCCATTTGAACTTGCTTAATGTAATCCACTGATTTAGTGTGTAGATCATTGAATTATTTGACATGTAGGCATGCATTCTACTATGTGGACACCGGGTAATTTCCAATCTAGATCCGCCCCTGCACGCGTCCATGGCAACAGGGGACTTGGCGCAGCAACGATGAACCGAGCGGAAAAGAGAAGAGCTCGACCACGTCGTACATCGCTCGGCCAATCGAGATGTACCTGGCGATCCCCTACAGTGCCGGCCGGCTGCCAGCGTGCCCGCGGCGGTCCGAGCAGGCCGAGGCCGAGGGCGCGGCCGGCTAGGAGGGCGGGCTCGCGGCTCGCCGACATGGCGGCGAGGGGCGACGGCGGGGAGACGGTGAGGAGGGCGGTGGCAGAGAGCCTGGTGCTAGTGGTGGGGAGGCGCGGGTGCTGCCTCAGCCACGTGGTGAAGCGGCTGCTGTAGGGGCTCGGGGTGAACCCCGCCGTGCACGAGGTCGCCGACGAGGACGAGCTCACCGTGGCTGTCACCGGGAACGCTGGAGGCGAGGCCGTCGTCGCGCTGCCGGCGGTGTTCGTCGGTGGGAGGCTCCTCGGCGGGCTCGATCGGCTCATGGCCGTGCACATCTCCGGCGAGCTCGTGCCCATACTCAAGGACGCCGGCGTGCTCTGGCTCTGAGTGTCTGACTCTGAGCAAAACCAAAGATGCATACGGGACGGGGTACTATGGACATACGAACAACCGTTTGATCATGAGTTAATCTTCTTTTCATTTCTCCTTTTGATTCTTGATGAGATCATGTGAGTTACTGCTGCTCGATCTTCAGTCTCTCTTGATTGGGATCAATAATGGAGTACCAGCTTAGCTATAGTTAGGCTTAAATTCTTTTGATTAGGGTAGGAAAAATTAGGAACTACTGTGCCATCTCGTGCTTATTTTCGACCAAACGCTTGTAAATACATGGATGAGTGAAGAGGGGTGTACTATTTATCACTGTATAAATCATGTTCCTTTCATCTCGCACATCAGTTTTCTAGATGCTAATTCATTTTGTCTTTGAAGGTTTCTTCTAGCAGGCTTATGATGTTATCACGAAATGGCACTGTGTTGGATATTTGTATTCCATGACGGGGTGCTTGTTTGTTGCAGCTGATTTTCCCTTTCTCTTCTTCTATAGTACTCCTATTTTTCATAGATTAATTTTGAATTCTTCTAAAAACAGAGGACTCGAACTGATCTCCAATTTTTTGGGTTTGTACTGAGCGGTTTTCATAGACTGGACTTTACTCTGTTTTTTCCGTAAGATTTTCCTCGTAACTTTCCAACGATCTATGGTATCATCGCCCCCGAACTTGCATGATTTATATAGTTGAACCGAATGACATTTTTTTCAAAAAGAAAATATTTGTTTGCAATGATGTTTTGGACTTCTCTCGTTTTAGGACTTGAACATTTACCATTTGAATTTTCATATGGGGTTTTCTTTTTGTTTGAACTTTTTTCGCGGCCCGAGCATGGGGCCAGGGCATGGCGCATGTTATAGGGTTTTCTTTTGAACTCCCATTGTAGTAATACATGGACTTATGTGACGATAGGAATTCTTGGACTAGCACACGACGGTAGAGCACACACGATAAACATTCTGAAGTCGTCTAAGCTACAACATTTGGGGCGCGGGCAACAACGGTGGTGCTCGCGGCAGCACTCGTACTGATCTCTGTGTGTGTTTGTACATAGGAGGTATTTTTTCATAGAGTAATTTCGAATGGTTCCGAAAAAAGTACTTGAACTGATGCCCGTATGGTTTTGTACTGAGGGTGTTTTCGCATACTAGACTTCACTTTTTTTTGGTATGGCTTTTCCTTGCAACTTTTCAATGGTTTATGGTTTTCATAGTCCTCGAACGTGCATGGATTATATCATTGAACTGAATGATATTTTTTGAAAAGAAAATGTTTTGTGTTTTTTAAACTCAAACTTTTTTTTACTACGATGTTTTGGACTTCTCGCGTTTTGCGACTTCAACTTTTACCATTTAAATTTTCATGGGTTTTTCTTTTGTTTGAGCTTTTTCCCAAACTTATCTGAGACTTCATGTTTGAACGTACAACCGATGAGACTAGATCAAACTTTTGATGGAAACAATAGTTCAAACATTAAAAACTGCAGAAATAGTAGAAAATTTTAGTTCAGTTACTCTTGCTCAATCACAATCGGGCAGGCCCTGCTCAACACCACCTACCAAGACTGAAACGCTACACCAAACATGTGTTGGACTTACGTAGAGGAAGCTGGCCTATAGTGCAAAAGAAATGAGACACGTCACAAGGTTATAACCGATGAGACTAGATCAACCACAAAGAAGTGTAGCCATGTTCTTCGCAAACCAAACCAAATCGTCTCAGGTTTCAATTATCTAACATGAACAAAAGAGATCCAGAACACACACAATGTCTACAAAAGCTTCATCAGCAGCAAACTCATAGCAGGTTCCCATGAGTGTGAATTAACAAGGGTGGCATGGCACCAAGTTACTGTACCAGCTTAATTCCTACTACATACTGTACTTAGCAGTGGTGGTGCCACTAGCGGCGGAGGTGATGTTATCTATGATGCACAGATGACACTCTCAGGACCTCCTCTTCCTCTTCTTCTTGTCCTCTGACTTGTCGCCTGCGTTCTTTAGCTGCAATGGAACACAGTACCGCCAGCCATCTCAATGGATCACATCATATAAAAATGAATCGAATTTTAGCAACCGTGGGTGGAGGATGAGTAGTCAGCCAAGGTGGCTAGGGTGCTTACCCCAATGATGAGAACACGACAAGGACAACGATGAAACCGATGAAGAGGGTGAGTGCGTGCTTGATGTAGCCCATGACGCCGCGGCGCGCCCTCTCGATGATCTCCTTTGTGTCATACACCATGTTGAACTTGTTGAGTTCTGATTTTTTTGAACCTCCCCAGTAGTAATACATGTACTGGGCGGTACAAGATTGTTGAGCAGCTGACCACAGAAACAAAAACACTCCTGGAGTGCACACGCAAAATCATTTACAAAAATAGTGGTAGCAAGAAGCAATAAACAGCCGCACATACACGTGTTTTTGAGAGTGAAGCAACGGAGAGGCAAAGGTGTACGCATCATAAATTTCATCTTGTTTTATGATGAGCACATCCACGATGCATCCTGTTTTATGTTAACCAAGTGAAAGTACGGTGCTCATTCTGAAGCATAACCACAAGCACTTGTTTCTATTATATGAAGATGAAAACACAAAGGAAGTCGGACTCACCATCAGAAGTAGATGAACCGAAAAGCGTACAAAAGATGAACTTGTGCATACAAAAGACGAACTGAATCACCATCTCTGTACTGAACTTATGTATCTATACAATGCAATCCTATTATTATATCTTGTTAAAAATCTCAAATTAAAATTTGAACTTATCGAACATGCACATGGAATGGACAACAATTCACATAAATACTTTGTTACTTCCCTAGATGCTTCTACAATCACGAGAAATACAAGTCTACCCACACTACTATCCCAACAAAAATTGAAACTTGCATTCACAGGTTGTTGTGGAGTTTTCAACTTGTAACAACTAAAACACTTTAGCAGCAGTGTAACACCAAACCTTAAGAAAAAAATGCCAGTTCTCATTGGGCATATGAACAATCAATCACCTTCTCTGCATCAATGGAAAATCATAGTTCAGTACAAGAAATCAAATTAGCAATCAATTTTTGTAGGTGAGAGATAAGAGAGAGGAGATACGAACGGGGAGTTCAACCCCGCTGCTACATCCTCCTCGGCAGAGGCACACAGCAAGGATGCCACTTCGTTGCTATGCTTACAGGCAAACTGATTGTTGAGGTGCGGCAACAAGTTATTTGCCACATGGTGAAGCAAACAATAGCAGCGGAGGGTGCCCAAATGGACA
This sequence comes from Triticum dicoccoides, assembly GCF_002162155.2. Lineage (NCBI taxonomy): Eukaryota > Viridiplantae > Streptophyta > Magnoliopsida > Poales > Poaceae > Triticum > Triticum dicoccoides. The sequence goes on along the minus strand of NC_041387.1, from coordinate 662,742,991 downwards.
AAGAACTTGCTCCGGGATTTATTTTGAACTGTCTTGGAAGTAATACTTGTACTCTAGTCCCAGTACAAGTATCATGCATATAATTTGTAAACAAAAAAAAGATGCAGAATTTACAAACGATAATATTAAAATAAAAGTTGAAACAACAGAGAAACTATGAAGCAAATAGCATGAGTGATCTTCTAGTTGAAGCACTATATTTTACTGATATTTTTTTGTGAGTGAACTTTTGTAATTTAGGTACTAGAACTCACTGATGTTATTTACTTTTCATTTTTGAAGGCATTTTTCAGTACATGTTGAACTCTTTTTTAAACACATCCACAGTTGAAATGGATTAGTACATGCGGAAAAATATCAGTTTTTCATAAGCAAAACTTGCACTGAATTAGTTAAATTCTGAATATGTTCAGAGAACATTAGAGTCTCATGCTACTCTAGGCCACACATCGAACCAAGCTTTTCAGCATGATGCATCTTCTCCTATGGAATGTATATACAAAAACAAAACAATTTCTTATAACACTTCCTAGCCCATTCGCTTCAAGCTTTAGAAGAAAAACTTTTTT
>NC_041387.1:662739300-662742090 GCF_002162155.2 Triticum dicoccoides | reverse complement strand
GGGTGGGAGAACAGAAGATGGATTTCTAAACTACATTTCTCTGCACTGAATTCCTATCGGATGTTGAACTTTCTAACATGCAGTTGCCCAGAAGCCATCCTAAGTTTTGCTTGGACTGATGTCCGCGTTCCACTTGGACGGCTGCCAGTCACCATGGTGGACGAGCTCGTGGCCAAGTGCGGCCAAGGCGACCACCGGGAACTGTAGGTGCTTGTGTAGCAACACATTTTGCCCGGCTTCTTGAGTCCCTGCCCAATTTTCCTGAGAAGCAAGATAGACAAGAGAGAAATTGCTCTCTCTTCTAGCTGAAAAATTAAACGCATAAAAAAATCACATTTTTATGCTCTCAACCTCCTGCATATATATTTAAACTGATGGTTTTCTCTCACTGAACATTACTGCCTCGCAAGTCTGAACTATGCGAACTTTATTCTGGCCAAACTATTACAAATTTTCTATACAGCGAACTACCATACAATATAAAATTGATTTTTTTAACACGCACATTGCACTGATTCAGCTTTCCTTTATGAACTAATGATAAAATATATACTGGGCTGCTACACCAGCAGCAAATTCATGAATACATGACATTTTTTGGATAGCAATCTAACAAGTGTTATAGCAATGCAGGGAACAAGTACACATTTCGAACTGCTCATGAACACGCATCAAGCAAAAAGTACAAACCAGTTCTGGTTCACTAAAACATGAGTTAATTTTCAATATAGATTCACTAAAACGGCTTCTGATTTTTTTAAAACATCCAGCTTCTTATTGTTTTTTACAATTTGAACTCACTTGTTTTTTCTGTATTTTAGCAACGCAAAACGAAGCAGTAAACAAGAGATGGGACGGGGTGAGTACCTGTCGGTGCTGGCAGAGAAGCGCAGTGGTCTTGCCAACGAACATGGTGCTAACGATGATGTGAATCATGCCAAGTTGGAATGTACTGCAGACATTAAAACAGAATAAACAGAGAACACGTTGACCAAATCAGGACACCCTTAAGAACCTTCGGCCTAGTTAGATAGATATCACAATGCAATAGTGGTATACAAATACTGAACATTTCAGTTAGCAACGTGAGTGCACCATCAGGGTTCAGTGACCACACCCCTCTCTTTAACTTACTTTTGTTTCTGAATCACATTCTGGTGGGTGTTTCTCAACAATGAAAGATCATTATTCACTTGCAGCTGACAAATTAACCAATGGTTGACTATAATGAAGTGCATATATAGTGAAAAGAATTAAAACGTTGATCACCTTATACTAGATTTATTTTTAAAAAACTAACATGTACTGTTTTGCTTAGTCTGGGATGGATTGTTAGAATTTCTAAAGGCACTTAATTACCTTCAAGACTGCAAGAGTGAAGGATGCCTTTTTTCATATTTTATTTATTTATGCTACTCATTCACATAATTTTACAAATGGACCACACTTGCTGTACAAAGTACTAAAAAGATTCATGTAGAAACAATACTACAAGATTTGTGAACAAAAGGTCGTACAGAAGTTGTACTAATCCACGGAAAGATTTGCTACTTGCAAGAAAATAAATATGAAATCTATCTTGGAGATTCGACATATGTTCCATTGATTATGTTCAATCATGTATGTACTGAAGAAACAAAATGCAACTCCACCATTTAGTAGTTCATGGCTGAATAGCTGAACTTCACAGAATGACAATTTTTGAACTTAGCCAAGGAATAACTTTTCTCAAATTCATGTTTGAAATTGTAGAAGAAACAACACACTTCCCCCCCCATCGACTCCCATCCCAATCTTCCTCAAAAGAAGGATAGATAGAGAGAAATCATTCTCTTTTTCAGCTGAAAAATTAAACAGAACAAAAATATCAGTTATTTTGGCTCACAACCTCCTTTATATATTTTTCGAACTGATGTTTTTTCTCATTTGAACTGATGTATCTTTTGTAGCTGAAACATTTTAAAATATGTAGTTGCCCTTTTTTTTTTCTGTAATTGAAGGGGAAAACCACATAAGAAAATACAACTATGCTTTTTTAACCTCCTTTAGTTCTTTTTTAGGAAGGAATTCAATTCAACAAAACATATGCAAACATCTCGGCTTCAAACTTCTGTATTTTTTTCTTTGAGCTTACTTCTCTCGAGATTTTGAACTGATTTGTGTTACAAGCACATGAACAACTCTGAATGAGCTGATGTTAATACATGTAAAAAAGATGACCATGTTCATGTATATTAACCGGAGAAGTTAAAAAAGGAACTTCATCTTCACCATACTGACTAGACCAATATTGAAAATCTGAAGTACGAGAGGAGGCCAGTTTAAGGAATTTAGTGATTTATAGTAATTGAACTGCTGGTCTTTTTTGTGCGCACTGAAGAACTACTAGAGAAATATACCAGAGAAAATGGAGATGAGTGGCGGTGCCGGTGTAGCACGGCGTCCTCGCTGGAGAAGCAGCACACCAGTACCCCAACACGCAAGCACCCGCCACCACGCTTCTACCGCTGACGGCCAGCCGGGCACCCGTGGCGAGGAGGGCGGCCCAAAGCCCTCGCTTGCGGACGGAGGGGCTGGGCGGCGGTGGTGCGACCATGGGACCTCGCGGGGAAGGCGGCCGGATCTCAGGAAGAAAGGCGGCCGGACCGCCGGAGCACGGGGAGGGAGGTGGCCGGAGCGAGGGGAGGGAGGCGGCCGGAGCACGGGGGAGGTAGGGGGCCGGTGCGCGGGGGAGGGAGGCGACCGGTGCGCGGGGAGGGCGGCGGCTGCTGCGCGGGGGAGGGCGGCGGC
>NC_041387.1:662723810-662738859 GCF_002162155.2 Triticum dicoccoides | reverse complement strand
ATATAGGGGCGCCCAGAGGAGGGGGAATCATTCTCCTCTTCCACTTGGAAGAGGGAAGGATTCCCCCCATACCAATTCGGCCTAGGGCCCTAGCATAACCTTGTGGCGCCCTTGTGGGCCCCATGGTGTCCAGAAGGGGTCTTCATCTCATGACGTTCCTTTATAACTTTCTTCCACGACTAAAATCCCGGATTTTTCGGATGTCTCCGGAACCCATTTTGATGACCTCAAAAACTTTCCATATATATTTGGACTGTCCGAAATCATGTTATATCTTTTTGAAATTCCCAAATCCCTTTTGGAACCATGCAAAACACTTTCGGAACTATCTGAAATTCTTTCGGCGCTCTTTTAACTCATTTCTCCTTTCTCCAGTAATGAGCACCGATAATTCGAAGAGACTTGCAAAGATATCAATCATACATATAAGAATTTAGAGAAGAACCAAATAATATTCATAGATAATCTTTTTCATAAATCCAAAATTCATCGGATCTCGGCAAACACACCGCAAAAGAGTATTACATCGAATAGATATCCAAGAACATCGAGGAGAACTTTGTATTGAGAATCAAAGAGAGAGAAGAAGCCATCTAGCTAATAACTATGGACCCGAAGGTCTGTGGTAAACTACTCATGCTTCATCGGAGAGGCAATGGTGTTGATGTAGACGCCCTCCGTGATCGATTCCCCCTCTGGCAGATCACCGGAAAAGGCCCCAAGATGGGATCTCACGGGTACAGAAGGTTGCGGCAGTGGAAAAGTGGTTTCGTGGCTCTCCCTGATGTCGTGGTTCTAAGCCTGACAGTAGAAAGAGGGGGTAGGTATGGAGAGGCAAGATCTTAGCTATGGCGAAGATGTACACGCGATGTTTACGAGTTCAGGCCCCTCTCGGAGGAAGTAATAGCCCTACGTCTCGGTGCCCAGAGGTGGTCGATTGGATTATGTGTGTTGAATTATAGAGTGTGCGAACCCTTGTGCCAGAGGAGGGGGTGGCTTATATAGAGTGCGCCAAGACCCCAACCCCACTCCATTACAAGGGAACTAATGTACATAAAGTAAGGGCGTTACTGGTAACGCCAGCATTTAGTACTCTTAATGCTCATGAATACTAAGGAGTAAATATCTGGCCATTGTGAGCTCTTTCGGCTTCTGGTCTTTGATATGGTCGAGTGATCTTCCTTGTGGTCGAGTGACGACAGGTAATGATCATCGAGTGGTGTGAGCGTCGAGTGGATTGCACTCGACGTACGAGACTGGTGCTCTTTTGTTGACTCTTGATCTTTCCATCTTCCAGAGTAGTGACCTTGGGTAGGACGTATAGGTCGAGCCTATGACCCTACCCCGGGTCTGTATCCTCATCAGTAGCCCTCGAATGGATTAAGGTGTGAGAGGAAAGTAAGACAGCGTTGGACCTGTCCTGTGCTTCGTGTCTCCGCAAGTGTTTCCTAATAGACTGAACGCCTGTGTTGATACTTCTGAGTCGACTCGGTTGCCTTGGTCCATTCAGGAAGTCGTGGACTAAACTGGTGGCCTCATGCGTCGAGTGTCGTGTGGGAGCGTCAGATCTCGGGCGAGATTGTCTGCGGGGAATCCCGGATTCTATGGGATATGAAATTTCGGAGACGCGCGCGGGTAGGAGGGCGCCGAAAAAAGGGTAACCTGGACGAGCCGAGATGCCTCGATTATCGCGCCACCTTTTTCGCCACGTTCGCTGTGTGTAACTGTAGCAGGATTTGACGGGATTGCCCGGCCCTACGCGTCAGTCACTCGGAAGTGAGCCTTTATAAGGCGACGGGGCCGGGGTGCTTGCACTGTGCACGCCCGCCTCTTCTTCTCCTTTCTCTGCTCCTCCGTCGTACCAAGCGCTTCCGCCTCCGACGTCGCTCCTTTCCCACCATGGTGAAGGACAAGACGGCGGTGCTAGAGCGCGCCAAGAAGGCGACGGGGGCGGCGAAGGGCAAGAAACCAAGCCGCGGATCGTCATCACGCTCGGGGTTGCCGCCAGGCTGGATCCAAGGCGATTGGATCCGGTCTTCGATTTGGCAGGAGGATCTGACCGAGCTGGAGGAGACCGGGCTGATTGCAGAGGGAGCGGCGAGGCTGCCGAGGGAGAGACGGAGAAGCAACCTCGACCGGGTGAGTGTGTCTTGCTCACCACCCATGTCGACCGGGGCTTCTCGCTTCCTCTGCATCCTTTCTTCCGAGGGTTTTTGAACTTTTTCGGGGCACAACTCCATCACTTTTCCCCCAACACCATCACGTATCTAGCCGCGTTCGTGTCGATGTGCGAGAACTTCTTAGGGTGTCGACCGCACTGGGGTCTCTTCAAACACATCTTCACCATTCGTTCCTAGTCAGTTAAGAAGGCGAAGTCGAGCGACTCAAAAACCCACGTTATCCAAATGTGCGGGGGTTTAGGTATCCAAAAGAGGAATAGGAGTGCTTTCCCCGCTGTGATCCTCCCTGAATCTGGCAGGGGCTGGCAATCGACCTGGTTCTATTGCCAGGACGTGGCGACTCCGGGCCAGTCGACCAGTCTTCCTCCTTTTTCTTTCGACCGTGTCCAGACTCCTGCTCCACTGAAGTTTACTGCTACTGAGACCATGGAGACGAGGATGTTAGTGGATCGAGTGGTCTAGCTCATCAATGATGGTGTCACTGGCCTGGACTTGCTGGAGGTGTTCCTCGCTCGGTGTATCCAGCCTCTCCAGTCCCGTGACCACCCGATGTGGTTGTACTCTGGGCCGGGCGACACCACTCGGGTCCATCCAGAAGAAGTGCTGCTCAGCACCGTGGCCTTGTGGTTGAAGGGTATCACGGGCAATCAAGATAACCCTAGAGGATCCAGGCGAGTCGCCCCTTTCGGAAGTGACAACCCACCCGACAAGGTACCTTCTCCGTTCTGCCTGTTTTCCGCTTGCATTCCGACTGTGTTTGGTGTTGGCTGACTCTTGTTTTGGCCAACTTGCTTTGCAGGTATTCACAGAGATGTACTCAATGCCCAACAGCCAACAGGCTTTGGCGCAGGACCAGGAGGGGGAGGACAACGCGGAGGAGAGTGGCGAATGGGAGTCCCCGGGAGAGGAGGAGGAGGAGGAGGAGAGTGAGGAGTCAGATGAGGAGGATGAGGTCGACTCACCGCCGCGCTCTGAGCGTCGATCCAAGCAGCAACACGATCCATTCGGCGGTCGAGTGAAGAGTGTGGCTCCGAGCGCCGCCACCCAAAAGCGCACTCGGACGTCGACTCCGGAGCCAACAGAGAAGGTGGCTAAGCAACCTAAAGTCGCCCCTTCCAAGACCCGAAAGACGCTGCCGCGCATCAAGATGGACGTCCCCGTTGCCTCAGGGTGGGTATCTTGTTTGTCTTTCTGTAAGTCGACTGAAGGTTTTCCCGATCCGACTGACTAGTTCTTGTGTCCTTTTAGCCCCACCTCCACTGCCACTGACATGGACGTTGACAAGGCACCAGAAGACGAAGAAGCCACCTCACGTGCTGGTAAGTTCATTCAACTCAGTCCTGTTCAACTGAGTGGGTGGTCGGTTGACTGAAAATTTGGTGCTTCTCTTGTTATGTAGGTCCGCAAGATATCATTGAGCTTGCTGATGACGAGGAGGAAGAAGTGCCCCCACAAGAGAGGAAGAAGAAGAGTGGAGGTTCGAGAAGAAGGAGTCTTGAAGTCTAAATCCCTCAGTCGACACCGGCACCTGAGGCGACAGCTTGGACTAACATCACATTTGCCGACTCGTTGATGACTGATCGTCCGTCGGGGTCGACTGCACAGACGCCTGCTGCACCGGTGCAACTCCATTCGTCTGACCCGGCCGCTACTTTGACCCCTCTGGAGCCATCCCTTTTTGCTACATATCAAACTCCGAGCGATTTGCCAAGTGCCGCTAGGGAAGCTCTTCGCCAGGAAAATCTTGTCATGGAGCAGGTGAAGGTGATGCATGAGGCTAGTCAGATAGCCTACAATGCCAGCACTGCCCTTCAGACCAATGTTCAGGTTAGTAAACTTCCGACCGAACTTTTGAACATTGCTTTATATCTGATCACCCACTGGGTGTTCCTTCATTTAGAACCCAAGAAATCTCTGATTTTGCACTTTCCGAATCAGTGGGGGCACGTCGAGTGCACCCATTGGGTGTAGTCCCCGAGACCACGGTCGGCTGCTGGTAGTCGACTGAGGTCTGATGAGTGTTGATCATTCTGCCTCTGCTTTTTTACTGAGTATTGATCTGATCCAGTGGGGGCATGCTGAGTGCACCCACTGGGTGTAGTCCCCGAGACTACTGTTCAATATTCTATTTGGCAGTAGTCTTAGAGTAAACCTTCCCTTTCACTGTTGTTTGTATGTGTTGACTGATATGTCTGTCTTTCTGTTTGCAGAGGTCTTGTGATCTTGGAGCTCGGCTCACCGAATTAAATAAGGAGCATATCAGTGTGGAATTTGATCTCGAACTTGCGAAGAAGAATCTGAAGAAAGCTCAAGAAGAAACATCCATCATGGGAGGTAATCACTCGGCCATTTTGTCTGCTTTGTAGCTTTACACTTGGCGCTGGCCTTTCTTTCAGTCTCTTTGAACCGAGTGACATCGCATAAGCAGATGTGCATAGTGAAAATCGCCAACTCCAGTCTCGTCTGAAGAGTGTTGTTTCTTTAGAGAGGATGAAGGAAGCTCTGGAGCAGAAGGATCTGGACCTTGCAGCTGCTCAAAAGGAAGCGCGCGAGAAGATGAAGCTTGCAGACGAGAAGCTGGCTTCAGTCGGCAAGTTGGAGGATGAGAACGCGACGTTGAAGACGGCTGTCTCGGACACTAATCGTGAAGTTGAGAAACCGCGGAAGGACAAGGAGAACTTGACCGCTGAAGTCGAAGGCCTCAAGACCAAGACTGGCAAGCTAGAGTCTCATTTAGAGCAACTCGCGGCAAAGCTTGTCCTGAAGCTTGAGGGTACGTATGTCCCGTTAAATAACTGTCGTCGACTGAGATTTGCAATACTATCGACTCATTGTTTGTTGTGATGAAACAGAACTCTGTCAGGACTTCGAGGCCGAAACTGGACGGGTCGAGACAGGTCTCGACCCTATCAACTGCCCCATGAAGGATGAAGCCGCGATGAACTTGCTCCGACTGGAATCGCGCTTGGATGGTGCAGTCGACTATCTGGCTCTGCTGAAGGCGGCGATGGTCCGAGTGGATGCCGAACTCTGTCCTCAGGCGGAAATGTCTCAAGACCTCGAGTCCTTGATGACTCTGCTAAATCAGATCGCAGACCGAGTGCAAGAGTGGAAGAAATCTTCCGCCCGCTGCAGTGCTGATGTTGCTTTTTCTTTGGTCAGAGTGAACTACAAGGAGGCAAAGGAAGACAAGCTAGCATCCCTCAAGGTGGCGAACACCAAGAAGCACTCCTTCCAGGACTTCATGGACACTGTCGGTGTCAAAACCGGCGGATCTCGGGTAGGGGGTCCCGAACTGTGCGTCTAGGCGGATGGTAACAGGAGACAAGGGAAATGATGTTTTACCCAGGTTCGGGCCCTCTCGATGGAGGTAAAACCCTACTCCTGCTTGATTAATATTGATGATATGGGTAGTACAAGAGTTGATCTACCACGAGATCAGAGAGGCTAAACCCTAGAAGCTAGCCTATTGTATGATTGTTGTTCGTCCTACGGACTAAAACTCTTCGGTTTATATAGACACCGGAGAGGGCTAGGGTTACACAGAGTCGGTTACAATGGGAGGAGATCTTCATATCGTATCGCCAAGCTTGCCTTCCATGCCAAGGAAAGTCCCATCCGGACACGGGATGAAGTCTTCAATCTTGTATCTTCATAGTCCGGGAGTCCGGCCAAAGGTCATAGTCCGGCCATCCGGACACCCCCTAATCCAGGACTCCCTCAGTAGCCCCTGAACTAGGCTTCAATGACGACGAGTCCAGTCCGCAAATTGTCTTCGGCATTGCAAGGCGAGTTCCTCCTCCGAATACTTCATAGAAGATGTTGAACACAAGGATAGTGTCCGGCTCTGCAAAATAAGTTCCACATACCACCGTAGAGAGAGTAATATCTGTACAAATCTAATTTGCTGACGCATTCCGCAGCGTGACATCATGCCACGGCCAAGCCTTTATTTGAATCAATTTACTATTCCACCTCAGCACGTTTAGCGAGGAAGTTTCCTTGGCACGTCTTGTCAAAGCAGAGATCGTGCCCCCTTATTCCGGGATTCTCATCAATACGGGCGTGGGTAACCCAACCGCGCCATTAACCGTGGTGCTTGGGAGATAAGCAAGTTTTATTAGGCTGGTGGGGGCTTGTAGTTTCGGCCGCCCATATAAGGGGATAAGGATCTACCCTTTCCATTTACGCCTTCTTCCTCCCTGGCTTATCTCTCCCTGCGCACTCGAGCTCCAATGCCCAAGTCCGCACTTCCCACCTCAACCTTCTCCAATCATGTCCGGAGCGGGAGGTAGATGGATGGCCTCCTCCGTCACGGAGGGGCAAATCAAAAAGATGAGGAAGGCCGGATACTTGTCTGACGACATCGTGCACCGGCTTCCAGATGAGGGGCAACTCATCCCCACCCCTAGGCCCCATGAGAGGGTTGTATTTGTTCCCCATTTCCTCCGCGGACTGGGCTTTCCTCTTCACCCGTTCGTCCGGGGGCTCATGTTCTATTACGGCCTGGACTTCCATGATCTGGCCCCGAACTTCATCCTCAACATCTCGGCGTTTATCATCATGTGCGAGGCCTTCCTCCGCATCCAGCCCCACTTTGGCCTATGGTTGAAGATCTTCAGCATCAAGCCGAAGGTCGTGGGCGGCTGCCAAGCGGAGTGCGGAGGTGCCATGGTGGGCAAGATAGCCAACATTACATGGCTCAAGGGCGCCTTCGTAGAGACCATCAAGGGGTGGCAATCAGGGTGGTTCTATATCACCGAGCCACGTGACCCTGAATAGGCAGCGGCCCCCGAGTTCCGATCTGGCATCCCCACGCGGCTCACATCTTGGAAAGAGACGGGCCTGTCGTGGGGTAATTCGGCAGAAGTGACCAGACTTCAAACCTGCGTCAAGGACCTCATCGGCAGGAAGATTAAACTTGTCACCGTAGTCCAGGTCATGCTCTTCCGCCGGATTCTCCCATGTCAACGACGGGCTTTCAACTTGTGGGAGTTCGACCCGGCCCAGCACCAGACTCTGTCCCAGCTCTTCGTCACCAAGCACGAGGATGCCTGGAAGGTGCTATTCAAGAGCTCCGAGGTCTCCCCTCCTGTCACCGAGAATCGCGGATTCTACGCCAAGCGCCAAGCCAGCGCGGTGAGCTTAATTTTCCCATTACGGGGTATTTTGTTTCACATAGTTTGACTCTATGCGGGATTTAAACTCCCTTACCTTTGACAGGACTGGCTGAAGAAGTCCGAGCAGATCAACTGTCCGGCTCCTTTGCCCGAAGACCAGCGGATGCTCGTCTAACCAAGCTGCTGGTTCCGGCACCTCACGTGGTGCCGGAGAAGAAGGCCAAGAAGAAGGCCACGGGGACTCGAAAGAGCTCCTGGCGCCTGGTGGTGTCGGATTCATCGCCTGACAGCCCCGAAGCACCCTCCGCCTCTGAAGACGAGGAGGAGGAGGAGGAAGAAGAAGCCTCTCCCCCTCCAACTGGGGGAGGAAAGAAAAGGAAGGTCGCCCCAACTGGGGAGGCCGGCGGGTCCAAGAAGGGGAAGACCCTTCTGCCGGACTATGCCTTCGATGTCGAAGACGACGGGGAGGAATGGCCATCCAGGGTCAAGCCCCTGGCAAAATCGTAAGTGTCCGGATACCCGAATAACTTATGGCGCTCCTCTATTATTTGGTATTTTCTGACGCCGAATTCAATCATGCAGTCCGCCCAAGGCTCAGCTCGGTGATTCGTCGAGCGGCTCGCTGGATTCGTCGGATGCGAATAGTGCTTCACTTCCGACAGCTTCCTCCCCGCTCCCTGCGGACGACGCCGAGGTGGAGTCCCAAAAGGGACTAAACCCGGAGGAGGTGGTCCTGGAGGCACCGCAAGGCGACCTCCCGGAGTCCAGGCCCAAAGAGGTTAAAGCACCGGAGGGATCTAAGTCCGGCCCTGGGCCGGACACTACTCCGGAACCATCAGCGGTTCCAGAGTCCGATAGGCAGCGCCTTCATAAGAAGGGCAAGCCTACGACGCCGGCGGCCTCCGTCCAACCGGAGGCGCCGGACAATTTGCTGGAGGTGCTTAACGGCGCCTCCATCAACGAGGAACACCGCACTGTTATGAGTGCGGTGATTCAGAAGGTTCAGTCCGCCAAGAGCGGGCTGACAGAAGCCTATACAAGCCTATTAACAGGCTTTGAGGTATGTATTCAAAACATATAAAAAAGTTACCGCATAGACAGTAGCCCCTGATGCTCAGTTTGGCATTCGGAAAGAAAAGCCGAGCTGTGGATCTAAAAAGATATACGCAGGAGTCTAACATAAATATGTCAATATGGGAATGCGGGCTGCACTGCTGACCTCTGCCGCACTGACTGCGGAGGTCAATACATTAAAGGAGAGCCTCAAGCGGTCCGAGAACGAGCTCGGCCATGCCAAGAAGCAGCTCGAGGACAAGGACGGTATGTAAGACTGTATGTAAGTGTATATAGAAATACCTGGTTGCAAATAATAACAGGACCAACGTTAATGTTCCAGGGACCACGACCGAGGTGGCGACCCTGAAGGAGGCGGTGTCCAAGGCCGAAGTCAGTGCGGCATTGGAGCGCACCGAGCGAGAGAAGCAGGAGGCGCGGGTGGCGGAGGTGCGGCAAGAGCTCCAGGCTCTCGTGGAAAAACACGAGAGTTTGGAGCGTGACTCGAAGACTCGAGAGTCCGAGCTCACCTTGGCTCTTGAGAGTGCCAAAACCGCTAAGGCCGAAGCCCAGAAGGCCCTCTAGGAGATCGAGGCGATAAAGAAAATAGCGGCGGGTAAGGCATTCTTCATGCAAAGCAAGCATGTAAAAGTGAATTATCTATTACTTACCCGAATCCGGAGCTCTCCAGGAGCGTTCGCCGATCTGCCTCGTAGTGTGTATGATGCTGCCGCATTCTACCGAGCTGAGGAGGGGAGCTCGACGAAAAAGGTGTTCTGGTCTCAATATGCTAAGGCCGGACATCCGGTGCCCCTGAGCGACCAGCTGAAGCAGCTGGTCGAGCTCCACAAGGAAGCTGAACAGGCCATGAAGGGCCTCATAGTTCGGTTGTGGCCTGGAGAAGCCATGCCTGGGAGTTACTTCGGTCTGGTGTGGCAGCTGGTGGACGCTTGTCCATGGATTGAAGTCATCAAGTGCTCCGTCTGTATTGAAGGTGCCCGTCGGGCCCTCGCCCGTGCTAAGGTGCACTGGGGCAAGATGGACGCTGACAAGCTATTGACGGACGCGCCACCGCCGGGCAAGGAGTATCGCACGCCCGAGATGTATTATAAGGGCGTCCTGAAGGGTGCCCGCCTTATAGCGGGTGAATGCTCCAAAGATGTAATTTTTGAGTAGACTCGCATTTGTTATCCTGTGCGCTGAAAACTTTGTTCATATGCGCTAAGCAACGCTTGTTAATTTAAAATATTACCTTCTGTGCGGCCGTTTATTAAATCTGAGAGATGCAAGTCGTCGGCTTCTACCCCCATGCCGCGAGTGTTGGGATGTCCTATAAACCTAAGCACTCTTGTTCCCATTTTTGGGTTCATCTAGGGAGACGGTCAGCACAACGAACGAGGCCATCGGACTTATAATGCTTTATCACTCTCACTTAGCCATAGAATTCTATAATTTTAAATTTCGGCGAGGCCCCTAGTATTCGGAAGACCGAGTTCGGGGCGCTATCCATGCCTAGGCCAGATAAATCCGGCTCCTCGCTCTAAGCGGCATAAGTCTTTAGGGACTCGAAAAACCTCGCGAACAGCGACCGGTCTCTCGCACTATCATGACGGTCAATTTTAGCTTTCTCTACTGAGGTGTTAACCCAGCTCAACTGGGGCACAATCGCAGTAGTTCTCCCAGCGCTACCTTAGCCAACATTGCGGAACGTAAGGTACCAAAACATGGGAGCCGGGCAAACCCAACTATTGACCCAAGACATGATTCGGAGCCGATGCATATAGTGTTATAAGTTCGGGGTGCCGCACTCATGAGAGTGTTCGGTCTTCTCACACCATGTTATGGGGTGCTTAAGCCCCTGGTGTTTTGGCCGTACCAAAGTGTACGGTTGCATAATGTCATGACTGAACATATTTGTATAAAAATAGATGAATACAATAATAGATGAGAGCTATGCATTGTTTATTAAAAAAGAGCTGCTATGAAAGTAGAACGATACAAATAGTGCAATAAGCAAGGGATGGGATTATTTGACATGTCCCCCTCCAGGGGCAAGCTGCGTGAATTTAAGTAAAACGGGTATTTAGCTCGTTATAGAGACCACCTGGACATTCGACGCGGCTTGTTCTCTCCCTGGCTGTTGCATCGTGTGTTTGGCGAGTGTATTGCCGGACAGGCCTTCCGAATAGTTGGGTCCTGAAAGTATATAAAAATAAAAGGAAACGGCAGAATAGGGAGCCCCTAAGTGTGGTTGAGCCGCATTCTGGGCGTGCCGTAGTTGTGCCCCTCCCCTTATTCCCAAGGTATTTTCAAAGTGTAATTATGTACGCGTGGTACCGATATCACCATCTGGCGAGGGCTGGGGTCGGGGCCGCACTGCTATGCTTGCTCGGAACGTGCCAACCGACTTTGTTGGAGGTTGCTTTGGGCGCGCTTGACGTTGTCCGGACGTTTAACACCCGGATTGGAGAGTTGCCTTGAGAGGTTGCTCTGTAGTTCCACCGCCAGGGTCGCTGTGTGCTCCTCCGATCGGAGAGAGCGTTCGGTGTTTCCATTTACCGTAATGACTCCGCGAGGACCTGGCATCTTGAGCTTGAGATATGCGTAGTGCGGCACCGCATTGAATTTGGCGAATGCGGTTCGTCCGAGCAGGGCGTGATAGCCACTACGGAATGGGACTATGTCGAAGATTAACTCTTCGCTTCGGAAATTATCCGGGGATCCGAAGACCACTTTGAGTGTAACCGAGCCTGGACAGCTGGCTTCTACACCTTGTGTGACGCCTTTAAAGGTTGTCTTTGTGGGTTTAATCCTTGACGGCTCTATACCCATTTTAAGAACTGTATCCTGATAAAGCAGGTTCAGGCTGCTGCTGCCGTCCATGAGGACTCTAGTGAGGTGAAATCCGTCAATGATTGGGTCTAGGACCAATGCGGCAAATCCGCCGTGACGGATGCTAGTGGGGTGGTCCCTTCGATCAAAAGTGATCGGGCAGGAGGACCATGGGTTGAACTTTGGGGCGACTGGCTCCAACGCATAAACGTCCTTGAGAGCATGCTTCGGCTCCCTTTTGGGGATGTGGGTTGCGTATATCATGTTCACCGTCCGTACTTGCAGGGGGAATCCCTTCTGTCCTCTGTTGTTCGGCGACCGGGGCTCCTCCTCGTCATCGCTATGCAGCCCCTTGTCTCTGGTTTCGGCACTTAACTTGCCTGCCTGCTTGAACACCCAACAATCCCTGTTGGTGTGGTTGGCTGGTTGTTCGGGGGTGCCGTGTATCTGGCACGAGCGATCAAGTATCCGGTCTAAACTAGATGGGCCCGAAGGGTTCCTTCTGAATGGCTTCTTCCGCTGACCGGGTTTAGAGCCTCTGAATCCGGCATTAACTGCCGTATCCTCAGTGTTGTCGCCGTTAATGCGGCGCTTGCGCCTGTTGCGATGTGACCTGCCATTGCTGTCCTTGGTATCCGAATTGCCAGGGCTCTTGGTTATGTTATTGCTACGAGCTAGCCAGCTGTCTTCTCCCGCGCAAAAGCGGGTCATGAGTGTCGTGAGGGCTGCCATAGATTTTGGCTTTTCCTGTCCTAGGTGCCGGGCGAGCCATTCGTCTCGGATGTTGTGCCTGAAGGCTACAAGGGCCTCGGCGTCCGGACAGTCGACTATTTGTTTTTTCTTGGTTAGGAACCGTGTCCAGAATTGTCTGGCCGATTCCTCTGGCTGCTGGATTATGTGGCTTAGGTCATCGACGTCTGGTGGCCGCACATAAGTGCCCTGGAAGTTGTCAAGGAATGCGGATTCCAGGTCCTCCCAGCAACTAATTGACTCTGCTGGCAGGCTGTTAAGCCAATGCCGAGCTGGTCCTTTATGCTTGAGCGAGAGGTATTTGATGGCGTGTAGATCATCACCACGGGCAATGTGGATATGAAGGAGATAATCCTCGATACATACCGCGGGATCTGTTGTGCCATCGTATGATTCGATGTTTACGGGTTTAAAATCCTCTGGGATTTGATGATCCATTACTTAGTCTGTGAAGCATAGTGGGTGTGCGGCGCCCCTGTACTGGGCTATATCGCGACGTAGCTCGGATGAGCATTGTCTGTTGTATTCGGCCTGGCCGTATTTATCATATCCGGCGTGGCGGTTATCGTCACGTGACGTAGGGCGCCCACGCGATCCGTAGATCAATCTTGTTTGCCTTGCCTTATCCTCCAATATTTCTCGTAGGTCAGTTGTGTTTCCCCGTGCTCTGGTATTCTTGGAGCGGCGCCGGGGTGCGGCTTGGGTTGAAGGCCGAAAGGCCTCTCTGTCGCGGCCACGGGGTGGCCGATCGGGCGCATCATACGCTGGTGATGTAGGTTTAGTTGCTTCCTCCTCTAATTGGGGTAGCAGCCTGCGCTTTTGGGTAACTCTTGGAGGGGCGTTCGAGTTTATACTCTTCGGCCGCCAGGACTTCAGTCCATCTGTCGGCTAGCAAATCTTGGTCAGCTCTAAGCTGTTGCTGTTTTTTCTTGAGGCTACTCGCCGTGGCCATAAGCCTGCGTTTGAAACGCTCTTGTTCGACGAGATCCTCTGGCACGACGAATTCATCGTCGTCGAGGCTTGCCTCGTCTTCGGAGGGAGGCATATAATTGTCGTCCTCGACCTCCCTGTCTGCCGCTCTCTCATGAGGGCTGGCTCCTTCATCCTCCTGCGCTGAATCTTGCTGGAGGGGGTTGTCTTCGGCACTGTCCGGAGTGTTGATGTCTCCGGTGCCGGACTCGCCGTTTTTGCTTTCGCGGGATTTAGAGCGGCGCCGCTGACGTCAGCGCTTGGGTTGCTTCTTGGAGGGGTCGTCCTCCGTTTTTTCATCGCCATCCCCTGCTTTGGGGGTGTCCACCATGTATATGTCATATGATGAGGTGGCTTTCCAGTGCCCTCGTGGCCTCCAAATAAAGCTGGTTCTTGGTCGTCTCCTTCATCGGCGTCCATACTGTCGATGTCTTCAGAGTCGAAGTGGAGCATGTCGGTTAGATCGTCGACAGTGGCTACAAAGTGGGTGGTGGGTGGGTTTCGAATTTCTTCGTCATCCGCATCCCAACCCTGCTGACCATAGTCCGGCCAGGGCTCTCCTGACAAAGAGAGAGACTTTAGTGAAGTTAGGATATCGCCAAAGGGCGAGTGCTGAAAGACGTCCGCGGCGGTGAACGCCATGATCGGGGCCCAACTGGGTTCGATCGGAAGGGATGCGGAAGATTTGGAGTCCGGAACGGAGTCTGGAACTTTGGAGTCACGGGCCTTGCAAAGGACTAGGCTGGTATCCGGCTCTATCGCCATAGAGATTGCGGCGCCTGGGACAGCGTCCAACCGTCCGTCCCCGACTGGTGCAGTCGGCTCCGAGCTAATGGTCGGAGCGGACACCTGAGCGGCGCTCTAGGCGCTGTCCGGCGGCAGAGCTAGATCATGTCTGTCGTGACAGTGCGGCACGCTCGGCCGTGGCTCGAATCCGTCGAAGATCAAGTCCCCGCGGATGTCGGTCGTGTACTTTAAGGTTCCAAACCTGACCTGATGGCCAGGGGCGTAGCTTTCGATCTGCTCCAGATGGCCAAGCAAATTGCCCCGCAGTGCGAAGCCGCCGAATACGAAGATCTGTCCGGGGAGAAAAGTCTCACCCTGGACCGCGTCGTGGTTGACGATCGAAGAAGCCATCGGGCCTAAAGGTGACGACACAGAGGAACTCTCAATGAAAGCACCAATGTCGGTGTCAAAACAGGCGGATCTTGGGTAGGGGGTCCCGAACTGTGCGTCTAGGCGGATGGTAACAGGAGACAAGGGGCACGATGTTTTTACCCAGGTTCGGGCCCTCTCGGTGGAGGTAAAACCCTACTCCTGCTTGATTAATATTGATGATATGGGTAGTACAAGAGTTGATCTACCACGAGATCAGAGAGGCTAAACCCTAGAAGCTAGCCTATGGTATGATTGTTGTTCGTCCTACAGACTAAAACTCTCCGGTTTATATAGACACCGGAGAGGGCTAGGGTTACACAGAGTCGGTTACAATGGGAGGAGATCTTCATATCGTATCGCCAAGCTTGCCTTCCACGCCAAGGAAAGTCCCATCCGGACACGGGACGAAGTCTTCAATCTTGTATCTTCATAGTCCGGGAGTCCGGCCAAAGGTCATAGTCCGGCCATCCGGACACCCCCTAATCCAGGACTCCCTCAGATACCTTCGTCGAAGCAGCCACTCGCATCGCCGACAGCATCGACCTCCACAGCTTCTGCGACCCGGCCAGTCCTCCTCCCGCCGAGTGATTAAAAAACATTCTGCCACCGCTTTATTTGCCTTGGAATGCCGAGTGGATTTGTAATCATTAAAACTCCTTCGGGCCCGACGTCCGAGCACTTTATTTTGCGGCTAAGAAACTTCGGACTTATCACCTCGCACACTGCGTCTGTCTTCGAATGAAATTCGGCTTTCTATTGAAATATTGTCCGTTTGCTTAATGCAGCTTCTGGAGGAGGATGGCCAGTCGCCTGATCTAGCAACCTTTGAGTAGCATTGATCAGCTCATCAGCAAGGCACTCAGCAATGGTCTTGATGTTCCAGTCGACCGGTTGGGTGATCCTTGAGTAGCATTGATCAGCTCATCAGCAAGGTACTCAACTTCTGTAGAAGGACGGCCAGTCGCCTGATCGAGCAACCTTTGAGTA
>NC_041387.1:662722887-662723468 GCF_002162155.2 Triticum dicoccoides | reverse complement strand
TCATCAGCAAGGCACTCAGCAATGGTCTTGACGCTCCAGTCGACCGGTTGGGTGATCCTTGAGTAGCATTGATCAGCTCATCAGCAAGGTACTTAGCAATGGTCTTGACATTCTAGTTGACCGGTTGGGTGATCCTTGAGTAGCATTGATCAGCTCATCAGCAAGGTACTCAGCTCCTGGAGAAGGACGGCCAGTCGCCTGGTCGAGCAACCTTTGAGTAGCATTGATCAGCTCATCAGCAAGGCACTCAGCAATGGTCTTGACGTTCCAGTCGGCCGGTTGGGTAAGGTTTTTGAAACTTAGGCGAGTACGAGACTGCGGCTAAGCTCCCGAGTGAAAGGATTGCTCTTCACACGGTGAGATTTTTCAAACTTAGGAGAGTACGAGACTGCAGCTAAGCCCCCGAGTGGGAGGATCGCTCTCCACTTGGTAGGATTTTTCATTACTTAGGCGAGAACTAGGCTGCAGCTAAGCCCCCGAGTGGGAGGATTGCTCTTAACTCGGTAGGATTTTTTCGAACTTAGGCGAGTACGATACTGCAGCTAAGATCCCGAGTGGGAGGATCGCTCTCCACTTGGTGG
>NC_041387.1:662659828-662722167 GCF_002162155.2 Triticum dicoccoides | reverse complement strand
GGCAAACTCATCACTCGGTAGGATTTTTATCACTTAGGCGAGCACTGGGCTGCAGCTAAGCCCCCGAGTGAGAGGCAGACTCATCACTCGGTAGGATTCTTATCACTTAGGCGAGCACTGGGCTGTAGCTAAGCCCCCGAGTGAGAGGCATACTCATCACTCGGTAGGATTTTTATCACTTAGGCGAGCACTGGGCTGCAACTAAGCCCCCGAGTGAGAGGCAGACTCATCACTCGGTAGGATTTTTATCACTTAGGTTCAGGCGAAATTGATTCGCGGCTAAAGTAGCATACACAAAATAAATAAACAACAACCACTCGGAAGGAGTAAATTATGCCTTTTGATAATTAAACTAACAGGTATTCCTTATTACACCCGATCGGTTTAACTATTTAAGAATAGAAACGGCGGAGCAGATCCGCATTCCAGGCGCACGACTCATCTCTATTCTGTTCGACGTTGAAGAGACAGTATGCTCCGTTGTGGAGCACCTTGGTGATGACGAAAGGGCCTTCCCAAGCAGGGGCGAGCTTGTGTGGCCTTTTTTGATCCACTCGGAGGACCAAGTCCCCTTCCTAGAATGCACGGCCCCTTACGTTCTTGGCGTGGAATCGACATAAGTCTTGCTGATAAACAGTCGACCGGATCAAAGCCATCTCTCTCTCCTCCTCCAAGAGGTCGACTGCGTCTTGTCGAGCTTGCTCTGCTTCTTCTTCTGAGAATAGTTCGACTCGGGGAGCGTTGTGGAGCAAATCGCTCGGCAAAACGGCTTTGGCGCCGTAGACCAGAAAGAATGGAGTCCGTCCAGTCGACCGATTGGGGGTTGTCCTCAGCCCCTAAAGCACTGATGGGAGCTCATCGACCCAAGCCCCTGCCGCGTGCTTGAGGTCACGGATTAGCCGGGGCTTCAGCCCTTTGAGAATCAATCCATTCGCTCGCTCAGCTTGTCCATTCGACTGGGGATGGGCGACTAAAGCGTAATCGACCCTCATGCCCTGGGAGGCGCAAAAAGCTTTGAACTCTTCAGAATCGAAGTTCGAGCCATTGTCTGTGACGATGCTGTGCGGGACGCCGTATCTGATTATAAGTTCTCTGATGAAACTCACGGTTGTGCTCGCTTCAAGGCTCTTAATGGGCTTGGCTTCGATCCATTTGGTGAACTTGTTGACTGCTACCACCACATGAGTAAATCCACTCCTGCCTGTCCTCAGAGGTCCTACCATGTCGAATCCCCAAACTGCGAAGGGCCAGACGAGTGGAATAGTCTTCAGAGCTGACGCAGGTTTGTGAGACATGTTGGAATAAAACTGACAACCTTCACACTTGTCCACTATTTCCTTTGCCATCTCGTTAGCGCGCGGCCAGTAAAACCCGGCTCGGTATGGTTTGGTTACGATGGTTCGAGAGGATGCATGGTGACCATAGGTCCCCGAGTGGATATCGTTAAGGATCATTCGGCCTTCTTCTGGCGTGATGCACTTCTGGCAGGCTCCAGTTACACTCTCTCTGAACAACTGTCCTCTATCACAGTAAAGGCTTTAGACCGTCGGATGACCTGGCGAGCTTCTTCTTCATCCTCTGGGAGTTCCTTCCTAAGAATATATGCGATGTATGGTACTGTCCAGTCGGGAGTGATGACCAAAACCTCCATGATTAAGTCGACCACGGCCGGGACTTCGACTTCAGTCGGATCTGTGCCACTCTTGGGCTGCGGTGACTCTTCGGTTAAAGGATCTTCTTGAACCAAAGATGAATGGATATGTTCCAGAAACACGTTTCGGGGAATAGCCTCTCTCTTTGAGCCTATCTTGGCCAACTCATCTGCAGGTTGATTTTTCAGTCGGGGTATATGGTGGAGCTCCAAACCTTCAAACCTCTTCTCCAGCTTTCTCACTGCGCTGCAATAACCGGTCATGGCTGGGCTTCTGACATCCCATTCCTTCATGACTTGGTTAACCACCAAATTAGAATCGCCGTAGACCATAAGGCGACGGACACCGAGTGAAATGGCCAAACGCAACCCGTATAGAAGTGCTTCATATTCGGCTTCGTTATTGGAGGAATCAAAATGAATTTGGAGAACGTAACTAAGCCTGTATCCGCGGGGGGATACCAAAACTACTCCAGCACCTGAACCATTCAGCATCTTGGAGCCATCAAAAAACATAGTCCAATGTTCCGAGTGAACTTGAGTCGGCAATTGCTATTCAATCCACTCAGCCAGAAAATCTGCAATTTCTTGGGACTTGATGGCCTTCTTTGCCTCGAACTTGATATCTAAAGGGAGGAGTTCAATCGCCCATTTGGCCACTCGACCAGTTGCATCTCTGTTATTCAGAATTTCGGATAGTGGCGCATCGCTCACGACTGTAATGGTGTGGTCAGAGAAGTAATGCGCAACCTTCTTCGTGGTCATGTATATTCCATAGACAAACTTCTGATAATGCGGGTATCGTTGCTTGGATGGAGTCAAAACTTCAGAGAGATAATAGACTGGGCGTTGAACTTTGTAGGCTTTTCCTTCTTCTTCCCACTCGACTGTAAGTACTGTACTGACAACTTGTCCAGTGGCTGCAATGTAGAGCAGTAAAGGCTCTTTGCTGATTGGCGCAGCGAGCACCGGCTGGGTGGAAAGCAGGGTTTTGAGTTCTGCAAACGCTGCTTCAGCTTCATCAGTCCACTCGAACTTATTAGACTTCTTCATCAATCGCTAAAGAGGCAAGGCCTTTTCACCGAGACGAGAAATAAATCGAGTCAGAGCGGCCAAACAACCAGTCAGCTTATGAACGTCATGCACTCGCACGGGGCGTTTCATTCGGAGGATGGTATCAACTTTCTCTGGATTAGTGTCGATCCCTTGTTCGGAAATAAGAAAACCGAGTAACTTTCCTCCTAGAACTCCGAACGTGCATTTTGACGGATTAAGCTTGATATCGTATCTCCTGAGGTTGGCAAAGGTTTCCGCAAGGTTAGTCAATAGGTCGGAAGCTTTGCCAGACTTGACCACAATGTCATCCATGTACGCTTCCACATTCCGACTGATTTGAGTGAGCAGGCACTTCTGAATCATTCTCATGAATGTGGCTCCAGCATTTTTCAAACCAAAAGGCATGGTGACATAGCAAAAGCACCCGAATTGGGTGATGAAGGCTATTTTTATTTCATCGGGACCATACAGTCGGATCTAATGGTATCCGTAATATGCATCTAAGAAAGACAAGCATTCACACCCTGAAGTCGAGTCAACAATCTGATTGATGCGAGGGAGAGGAAAGTGATCTTTCGGGCAGGCCCGATTGATATGCTTGAAATCAATGCACATACGAAGTGAATTATCCTTCTTAGGAACCATGACTACATTGGCTAGCCACTTGGAGTGGTAGATTTCACGGATGAACTCAACTGCCAACAGTCGAGCTACTTCTTTGCCGATTGCTTTCCTCTTCTGCATGGCGTACCGCCAAAGATGTTCTTTGACGAGTTTTATTTTGGGGTCGACACGCAAACGGTGCTTGGCCAGTCCTCTGGGTACACCCGACATGTTAGAAGGTTTCCACGCAAAGATATCCCAGTTCTCATGGAGGAACTGGACGAGCGCTTCTTCCTATTTGCTATTGAGTGTCGTTGATATATGGGTCGGTGCGGCACTAGGATCCGTCGGGTGAATATGAATTGGCTTCGTCTCACCAGTCGATTGGAATGCAGAATCTATGGCAGGTTTCTTGGCTCTGAGCAGATCACTCAGATCCGCGTTCTTCTGATATTCTTGGAGCTCAACTGCTGCCATCTGCTCATGGGAAATCTTGGAGCCTTTCTGGAAACACTCCTCAGCCTTCTGTCGATTGCTTGTAACTGTCATCACGCCTTTGGGGCTAGGCATCTTCAGTTTCAGGTACACATAACATGGTCGAGCCATGAAGCATGCATAGGCCGGCCTACCCAAAATGGCATGATAGGCACTCTGGAAATCCACGACTTCAAATGTGAACTTTTCCTTGCGGTAATGCTTTGAGTCACCGAAAACCACGTCAAGGGCGATCTGTCCGAGTGACACGACCTTCTTCCCAGGAATAACACCATGAACACTCATATTGCTCTCGCTAAGCTTGGACATCGGAATGCCCATCCCCTTCAGAGTCTCAACATAGAGGATGTTCAGACCGCTGCCACCATCCATCAGTACCTTGGTCAGATGAGTGCCTCCAACCACGGGGTCGACTACCAAAGCTTGCCTCCCAGGGGTGGCCACACTAGCAGGGTGGTCAGACTGGTCAAACGTAATGGCTGTCTGAGACCATCTCAGGTAGGTGGTCGTCATCGTGGGAGCTACCATGTTCACCTCCCTGTTGATGACCTTCAATCGACTCTTGCTTTCAACGTCAGCGAATATCATCAGTGTGGAATTGACTTTGGGATAACCATCGCCTTCCTCTTCATGTTCTCCTTGGTCCGACTCCTTCTCCCTTTCAGTGGGTTGTTTCTCTCTAAACTGCTGGATTAGGAGTCGGCACTGCCGGGTGTTATGCTTCGGGTAAATCAGATTACCTTTGAGGGAGTCCCGGACTAGGGGGTGTCCGGATAGCCGAACTATCATGGTCGGCCGGACTCCAAGATTATGAAGGTACAAGATTGAGGACTTCGTCCCGTGTCCGGATGGGACTTTCCTTGGCGTGGAAGGCAAGCTTGGTGATACGGATATGTAGATCTCCTACCATTGTAACCGACTTTGTGTAACCCTAGCCCTCTCCGGTGTCTATATAAACCGGATGGCTTTAGTCCATAGGACGAACAACAATCATACCATAGGCTAGCTTCTAGGGTTTAGCCTCCTTGATCTCGTGGTAGATCCACTCTTGTAACACACATCATCAATATTAATCAAGCAGGACGTAGGGTTTTACCTGCATCAAGAGGGCCCGAACCTGGGTAAAACATCCTGTCCCTTGTCTCCTGTTACCATCCGCCTAGACGCACAGTTCGGGACCCCCGACCCGAGATCCTCCGGTTTTGACACCGATATTGGTGCTTTCACTGAGAGTTCCTCTGTGCCGCCACCATCAGGAAGGATGCCTTTTCCTGTCTTTAAAGACGGCACCGCTGTCAAGGGAGCTTTGGCCGCCGGCCAGACTATCCGGCTAGGCGGTTTTCTTATGACCGCCTGTTCGGCCACCGCTTCGACAATGACCTCTCGGGTCATTAAAAGTGAACTTCACGTCAGCTCGGAATTCGCCGAGCAGCTAGATCCGATTGAGCTCTCCTTCGTAAACGAGCTCTTGGATCGCATGGCCGCCCTGGGAGTCGCTACCGACTACGATCATATTGGGCTTAAAACTGATCTGAGAGAAATTAACTCTCCCCAAGTTACCCACCACGTTGTTGTGGTAGAGGAACAATGCGGTGACTCTTCTTCTATGTTAAAAACTAACTATGTCCGAATTCCCGATCCCTCCATGCCGGATTCCCGTGGAGGGACGGATGCTAATCAAATACTGAACCTAAAGTCAGGCATCGGACCAGATTTGTTGGCAAGCATCCAGCAAACCAAGCTTCCGAATTCGGAAGCTTCTTGGCCTTTGAGCGTCAGATCGGGCGGGGTTCTGAACTTAATTCCACCCGCCCACCCAAACATAAGCAATCTATCTCAAATACGGCAAGAGCCCGATGAAACAATATATCATTACTGGGCCAGATTCCTCCTGGTTATGGACATGATAAAGGACTGCCGTGAAGAAAGCGTGATTTCAATTTTCTGCAACAATTGCACGGACAAGGGAATCATAAACACCATCAGTCGTCGCGAAGTTACACGCTTCACCGACCTAGCGACCATTGTACAAAAATACTGCGCGATGGAGAGTGCCTGGAAGACCGAAACTAGGTTTTGGGACAATCCGGCCCTGAATACAACCTCAGTCCAAAATAAAAGGGTGCGTCATACTCAAGCACCTGGGTTAAAAACCAAAAAGCAAAAACCCCCTAAAGGGTATGGAACCGTACTGGAGGGATGGCTCAACGGACCATGCAAAATCCACAGCACGGAGGGCGTCACTCCAACACATAGCCTTCGAGCATGTTGGATACTATGGTAGGTGGCCAAAAGTGGTGAAGGCTTTTTAGCCCTGGGCAACCAGACCAGCAGTACCAGTACGGTATTATCAGTCTTCAAGACTTTCGCATCAAATAACATGCGGAAACGAACAATCCGCAACCTCACCGAAGTCTACCAAGTAGCAACAACAAATCCATGGAGCGACACGGCTATCACCTTCAATGCCAGCGACGAACCTAAATTCCGAACAGCTAGAGCACCAACCGCATTGGTCCTCAGTCCGATAGTGGATGGCCTTCGTCTTACCAAGGTACTCATGGATGGCGGCAGCGGATTAAACCTCATCTACGAGGAAACCGTTCAAAAAATGGAAATTGACTGGAGCCGCATTGAGCGAAGCAGCACAACCTTCAGGGGAATAATCCCTAGTCGAGAAGTACGCTGCACAGGAAAAATCACACTAGATGTAGTGTTCGGCTTGCCGGACAATTACAGGTCCGAAGAGATCACATTCCAAGTGGCCCCATTCGGCAGCAGATATCACGCTTTGTTAGGGCGAGAGGCATTCACAATCTTCCAAGCTATACCCCATTACAGGTACATGAAGCTCAAAATGCCCGGACCCAATGGAATAATCACTCTCGCCAGTGATCCAGAT
Organism: Triticum dicoccoides; assembly: GCF_002162155.2. Classification (NCBI taxonomy): domain Eukaryota; kingdom Viridiplantae; phylum Streptophyta; class Magnoliopsida; order Poales; family Poaceae; genus Triticum; species Triticum dicoccoides. The sequence goes on along the minus strand of NC_041387.1, from coordinate 662,715,460 downwards.
ACAGCACTCCGTGCTGAAAATAAGACAGCCGCACTGGCCCTCGAGGCACTATATGAAGCCCTAGCGGCAGAGGAACTAAGTGCGCCGCGCTCCACGGTGGATAGGGACGATGTGATACTCGATAAGAGGTCCAAGTCCACCCCTTTTAAACCAGCAGACGAAATAGTCAAATTTCAGGTCCATCCAACGGACCCCACAAAGACGGCCTCCATTGGGGCACAATTAAATCCTGATGTAGAATCCGCACTACGAGAATTCCTTTGGGAAAATTGTGACATTTTTTCCTGGCACCCTTCAGACATGCCAGGAATCCCACGCAGGCTGGCAGAGCACAGCCTAAATATCCTAAAAGGATTCAAGCCAGTCAAACGAGCTCTTCGGTGATTTTCCGAACCCAAAAGACAGGCAATGGGAGAGGAGCTAGCCAAACTCTTAGAAGCCGGATTCATCAGAGATATAAAACATCCGGACTGGCTAGCCAACCTAGTAATGGTACCAAAAAAGGCCAAATCCTGGCGCCTCTGCGTCGATTTCAAAGACCTTAACGAGGCCTGTCCAAAGGACCCTTTCCCTCTCCCTCGCATCGACCAAATCATCGATGCTACCGCAGGGCATGATTCATTGTGCTTCCTCGACGCATACTCCGGATACCATCAAATCAAGATGGCGGAGAAAGACCAGGCTGCAACGGCATTCATTACTCCATATGGGCCATTCTGCTTCCACACAATGCCCTTCGGACTCAAAAACGCCGGCGCAACATATCAGCACATGATTCAGACATGTCTGGCTACCCAGATAGGCAAAACAGTAGAGGCATATGTAGACGATGTGGTCGTCAAGACCAAACACGCCGAAACTCTAGTAGACGACTTGAGGGCGACATTCGACAACCTCCAAGCATATGACTTTAAGCTCAACCCGGAAAAATGTGTCTTCGGAGTACCAGCCGGAAAGCTCTTGGGCTTCATTGTATCCGGTAGAGGAATTGAAGCAAACCCAGCCAATATCCGAGCTCTGTCACAATTGGACATTCCAAAAGACCTCAAGCAAATACAAAAACTAATTGGATGCGTAGCGGCTCTAAGTCGCTTCATCTCCCGTTTGGGAGAAAAGGCTCTGCCCCTCTATCACCTCCTCCGGCGCATCGAACACTTCGAATGGACGGATGGTGCCACGGCCGGACTCGAAGAAATAAAGGCCATACTGGCAACAAATCTGGTCCTGGCCGCGCCCAACCTGGGCGAACCTATGTTATTATATATCGCAGCAACACATCAAGTTGTCAGCGCGGTACTCGTCGTCGAACGAGAAACAGAAGGGCACAGATTCCCTCTTCAAAAACCAGTGTACTACGTATCCACTGTCTTAACTACATGCAAGTCCCGGTACCCACATTATCAAAAGATAGCGTATGCGGTGTTCATGGCATCCTAGAAGCTGCGACACTACTTTCAAGAGTGTTCCATAACGGTGGCCTCTGAAGTACCTCTCAACGGTATTATAAACAATCGCGACACAACGGGCAGGATTGCAAAATGGGCCATTGAGCTCTTACCATTTGACATAATGTACAAACCACGGCGAGCTATAAAGTCACAAGTTCTGGCTGACTTCGTCGCCGAATGGACCAAGGCCGAACTCCCTAAAGAGTACGGCGCGTACTCCAATTGGATCATGCATTTCGACGGATCCAAAATATTGGCTGGCTTGGGGGCTGGCGTCGTCTTGACGTCCCCAACTGGAGACAGAGTCCAATACATACTTCAAATAATGTACATGGACTCCAACAACGCAGCCGAATACGAGGCCCTTCTACACGGCCTCCGGATGGCAATCTCCATGGGCATTCCACGCCTAGAGGTGCGCGGGGATTCAAACCTCACAATATCCCAAGTAAATGGAGACTTTGACGCCAAAGATCCGAAAATGGCAGCTTACCGCAACGCCGTCGTAAAAATGTCAGTTCGGTTCGAAGGACTCGAATTCCACCATGTAGCCCGGGATAATAACCATGCAGCAGACGTGTTAGCACGCATCAGCGCAAAACGCGACGCCCTCCCTCCAAACATCTTCCTGGAATGGCTCTTTGAGCCATCCGTATTATGGGAAGAGGAGTCCGGAAATAACAATCCGGAACCAGCTGCATCACCTAACTCAGACCATTCTGACACAATTGGCGGCTCAGCCAATGAAATAACACCTTCAGCCCACGAAATAATGGCAGTAATTGCCCCGTGGACGGAACCATTCCTAGCCTACTTAATTAGGCAGGAACTTCCCGAATACCAAAATGAGGCCCGCTGCATAGTTCGGCGATCTAAAGCCTACAAGGTCCATGAGGGAGAACTTTATAAGAAAAGCACAACCGGAGTCCTTCAAAGGTGTATCTCCGAAGAGGAAGGGCGAAATCTCCTGGCTGAAATTCATGCCGGACTCGGCGGGCACCACGCTGCAGCCCGGGCCCTCGTAGGCAAGGCCTTCCGTATAGGATTTTATTGGCCGACAGCCCGGTCAGATGCTCAGGACTTAGTCCAACAATGCGTCGGTTGCCAGCTCTTTGCTAATCAGAGCCACATGCCACCCACCGCCCTCAAAGCTATACCCATCACCTGGCCGTTCGCGGTCTGGGGGCTTGACATGGTTGGACCCCTTAAAGGGGGAACCCACAAGCACAAATACTTATTGGTCATGGTGGACAAATTCACCAAATGGATTGAGGCCAAGCCGGTTAAAATGGCAGAATCCGGACCTGTGATAGACTTCATATCCGGGGTAGTACACCGTTTTGGCATCCCCCACAACATCATCACTAATAACGGCACGAATTTCATGGCCGATGAGGTTAAACTCTCTGGAGAGCCTGCCGGCCACGCCTCCACCAGCTGGACTCCAAAGCCGGTCTTAGGGGCAGAGGCTAATACGGGGACAATGCCGGATAATCCTCCTACAGAGGATGCGGATAGACTGTCCGCTACAAATTCCAAAGTGGAGAGCGCCATGAATCACAGACGTCGCCGGGCCATACTATGCGACCCTAGTTTCTCCGAAGAGGCGTTCTGTGCCTTCAACTCAGGAGACGCGTACATTCGAGCTGCTCAAGATGGCCTTGCCAGAGCCACGAACCATAACGTAAAGGATATATGGGTAAGAAAATCTGATAATTATGTATATCAGTAGCCCCTGAGACTTGAAACAGTTGGCACCTGATTTAAGGATCATTGTATGCATAGGTTCTTACGGAGAAGAATACCCAGTTGATTCAAGAGCTGGAGGAATGCAAATCCCAGGTACGGGCCGCGGTTGCCGGAATGGAGGAGTCCACGAAGGCCCCATCTGGTAATAATTGTCTTGATCGCAAAGAATGTAATGGCATGTACCAGTTAGTATTCGACATGAATGCAAATCTAACAATAGATTCTGCAGACAATCCCGAAGGTAATCCGGAGATCGTACCGGGGGATGAGCAACATTCTCAACGATAGCTAAAGGCTGGCAAGCGCGTGCTTACAAAGGTTATACAGGAGAAAAAAATCTCTAGGACACAAATACCCGATTGGACGTCGAATTAAAGGATGTTCGGGCCCAGATTGCTGACTCTGTGAAGGAGAATAAGAGGCTTCGATGCGACATTTTTAGTATGTGCTCGAACAAACCTCTATAGGGTTCGGCGAAGAAATGGGCTAACATAGTTATGTCTGTAGGTATGCTGACAGGTCGTCTCGAAGAGGAGATGCCCGGATCTGCAGGCGATCTTCTGCAGGAGCTCTCACAACTGCACCAGCAAATTCGGCAGGTGATGCAGGGCATTTCCCAGGCCTTGTGGCCATCCGCCTCCCTACCAGGAGGCATGGGGGAGCTTGTAGAGATGCTCAAGGGAGCACGGAGGCACTTCCAATTATGGAAGATATCGGCCTACCGACAAGGTGCAAGGGAAGCCTGGGCCATGGTGAAGACGCGATAGACGAAGGCTGACCCGAACCACATGGCCGAGGTCGGACCTGTAGGGTTGGATGGGAAAGAGATCCCTGTTAGTCTGGTATATGACCAGGTAGCATTAGCCGCAAAGTATTCCCAACAGGATTGTAGGCTAGACAGCTTGTTGGATGGTATAGAAGAAAAATTTAGTTAGTCTAAGTGACTTTGTACTTTAAATGACATATTTTGTCCCTAGCCGGATTGTAAATCATTTGTCTTGGCGGACCTTTTTGCTTCAACCTCCGGACATGACAGTCCGGAGTGTATGCGAATACCCGCTCAGTTATGTAAAAACCGGGGTACGCGTGGAAACCAGGCGTAGGGGTCATAAATGCTTGAACAGACAAGTTCCCAACTAGCTATGTTATATTACATGGATAGTAAGAAACATCTTCCAGGGAGAATAGTTCCATTAGGGGTTCCTTTCCCTGGGTACGCATGCATTGATGTGCATGTCCGAACTGCGAACGAAGACTCAGAATATGAAACATCCGGGGGTTTATATTTGTAAATTGGTAAAAAACATATTGTGTTCACCGACCGAATATTCCCTTAAGAACGCTAGCTTTCGGCTTCACCCAGTCTGAGGTACACATCTGGCTGACCCGACAGTAACAATCGCAGAGGTGCTCCCCTTATGCCCTAGCCGAACTAACGGGAATGTAGGGCATAAACACAGGAGACACGCAGCCCAGCTTGGCCAGAACTTAAGTCATATCGATGCATATAATGGCGAAAAAGGTAGATATGGAGAAGCGACACATATGTAGTGGGCATAAAGCCCGAGAGATAATTATATTAAGCTTCTGTATTAAGAAGCCCCTAGGTATAGTGAGCGTGCATAGAGCGTCAAGGTTGTGTAGTCAAGACACCCCATGAAAAGGAAGAAAGAAAAAGAGGATGTAACTTGAAAAAGAAAGGCTGAGGTAAGGAGAAAAACACAGAGTTCGGCACTAGGCATAGAATCTTCAGAGTCTGGTTGCGTTCCATGGGTTTGGCTCGAGTCGATTATCGAATGCATCACGCAGACGGTACGCCCCTCTGGTGAGAACTTTATTAATAATGAAGGGACCCTCCCACTTGGGCTTGAGCTTGTCCTTTTTCTTCTCCGGTAGGCGTAGAACGAGTTCACCAACGTTATAATTTTTGGCCCGTACTTCTCTGCTTTGATACTTGCGAGCCTGTTGCTGATAGAATGCGGAACGGGCTTTCGCGACGTCGCGCTCCTCCTCCAGGGCATCAAAGCTGTCCTGCCAATCAAGCTCGGCTTCTTTCTCTTCATACATGCGCACCCGAGGTGAGGCATGAATGATATCGCGGGGCAATACCGCCTCTCTGCGTCGTACACCATAAAAAATGGTGTGTATCCGGTAGTGCGATTTGGTGTGTCCGCAGCCCCCATAGTACGGAGTAGAGCTCTTCGACCTAGTGCGTATCTGATTCCTTCAGGGATCGCACTAGTCTGGGTTTAATGCCGCTCATAATAAGACCATTTGCTCGTTCGACTTGACCGTTTGTTTGGGGGTGATAGACCGAGGCGTAATCGAGCTTAATTCCCATTTTGCCGCACCAAGTTTTCACCTCGTCGGTTGTGAAGTTTGAGCCGTTATCAGTGATGATGCTATGGGAGACACCATAACGGTGTACGACCCCGGATATGAAGTTTATCACTGGTCCGGACTCGACTGTTTTAACTGGTTTTGCTTCTATCCATTTGGTGAATTTATCCACCATGACCAATAAGTATTTTTTCTTATGGCTTCCTCCTTTAAGGGGTCCAACCATATGGAGCCCCCAGACCACAAAGGGCCAAGTTATGGGGATTTTTTGGAGAGCGGTAGGTGGCATATGGCCTTGATTTGCAAAAAGCTGGCAACCGACGCAATGTTGGACAAGGTCCTGTGCGTCTGCTCGGGCTGCCGGCCAGTAGAAACTTGTATGGAAGGCCTTGCTTACGAGTGCCCGAGCTGTGGCGTGGTGGCCGCCGAGTCCGGCATGAATTTCGGCTAAGAGATGCCGCCCTTCCTCTTCGGAGATGCACCTTTGGAGCACTCCAGTCGCGCTTTTATTATAAAGCTCTCCCTCATGGACCTTGTAGGCTTTAGAGCGCCGCACAATGCAACGTGCCTCATTTTGGTCCTCAGGGAGTTCTTGCCTATTTAAGTAGGCTAAGAAGGGTTCAGTCCACGGGGCGATGATAGCCATAATCACGTGGGCCGAAGGTGTTATTTCGGTGGTGGAGCCTTCGATTACGTCAGAATGTTTGGGATCTGGGGTTGTGTTTGGATCTAGACTGGTATTGCCTGTCTCCCCTTCCCATACCACAGATGGCTTGAATAGCCTTTCCAAGAAGATATTAGGTGGGACGGGGTCGTGCTTGGCGCCGATGCGGGTGAGGATATCCGCCGCTTGATTGTTTTCTCGGACCACATAGTGGAATTCGAGCCCCTCAAACCGAGCTGACATTTTGAGGACGGCGTTGTGGTAAGCCGCCATTTTTGGGTCCTTGGCGTCAAAGTCTCCATTTATTTGAGATATTGCGAGGTTCGAATCCCCACGCACTGGTAGACGTTGAATGCCCATGGAGACTGCCATTCGAAGACCATGCAACAGAGCCTCATATTTGGCTGCATTATTGGAGTCTGTGTATAGTATGTGGAGTACGTATTGGACTGTATATCCAGTGGGGGATGTCAGGACAACGCCTGCCCCCAGACCAGCAAGCATCTTAGAGCCGTCAAAGTGCATGATCCAATTGGAGTACGCGCCGTACTCTTTAGGGAGTTCGGCTTCTTGTCCATTCGGCGATGAAGTCAGCCAGTACTTGTGATTTATTGGCTCGCCGTGGTTTATATATTATGTCTAACGGGAGGATCTCGATAGCCCATTTAGCAATCCGGCCCGTGGCATCGCGGTTATTTATTATATTGTTGAGGGGTACTTTAGAGGCCACCGTGATTGAACACTCTTGAAAGTAGTGTCGTAGTTTCCGGGATGCCATGAAGACCGCGTATGCTATCTTTTGATAATGTGGGTACCGTGACTTGCATGGAGTGAGGATAGTGCATACGTAGTATACCGGCTTTTGAAGCAGGAACTTATGTCCGTCTGTCTCACGTTCGACGACGAGCACTGCGCTTACAACCTGGTGTGTTGCAGCGATATGTAACAGCATACGTTCGCCGATATTTGGCGCGGCCAGGATTGGATTGCTGGGAAAGAGGGCCTTTATTTCTTCCAGTACGGCCGTAGCCGCATCCGTCCACTCAAAGTGTTCGGTGCGTCGAAGAAGGCGATAGAGAGGTAGTGCCTTTTCTCCTAATCGGGAGATAAAGCGGCTTAGGGCAGCCACGCATCCAGTTAATTTCTGGATTTGCTTGAGGTCTGTTGGGGTAGCCAACCGTGACAGAGCTCGGATTTTAGCCGGATTGGCTTCAATTCCTCTATTGGAAACGATGAAGCCCAAGAGCTTTGCGGTAGGTACGCCAAAGACACATTTTTCCAGATTAAGCTTGATGTCTTATGTTTGGAGATTGTCGAACATAAGCCTCAAGTCATCTATTAAAGATTCGACGTGTCTGGTTTCGATGAACACATCGTCTACGTATGCCTCCACTGTTTTGCCGATCTATGTTTTGGAACATGTCTGAATCATGCGTTAATAGGTTGCACCGGCGTTTTTTAGCCCGAAAGGCATGGTGTTAAAACAGAAGGGCCGTATGGAGTGATGAATGACGTTGCGGCTTGATCGGACTCCGCCATCTTGATTTGATGGTATCCGGAGTATGCGTCGAGGAAGCACAATGAGTCATGTCCTGCAGTAGTGTCGATGATTTGATCGATGCGGGGGAGTGGGAAGGGATCTTTAGGGCAAGCCTTATTGAGATCCTTGAAATCGACACATGGGCGCCAGGATTTGTCCTTCTTTGGTACCATCACCAGGTCTGCTAGCCAGTCCGGATGTTTTATTTCTCTGATGGATCCTGCCTCGAGTAACTTGGCTAGCTCTTCTCCCATGGCTTGTCGCTTAGGTTTTGAAAATCACAGAAGAGTCTGCTTGACCGGCTTGTATCCCTTCAGTATGTTTAGGCTATGCTCGGCCAGCCTGTGTGGGATACCTGGCATGTCTGAAGGATGCCAGGCGAAGATGTCCCAATTCTCATGCAAGAACTCTCGCAGTGCGGCATCTATTGTGGGGTTCAGCTGTGCCTCGATGGATGCTGTTTTTGTAGGGTCCGTTGGGTGGACCTGGAACTTGACTATATCGTCCGCTGGTTTGAAAGAGGTGGACTTGGGTCGTTTGTCGAGTATCACGTCATCCCTGTCCACCGTGGAGCGCAGGGCAGTTAGTTCTTCGGCCGCGAGGGCTTCGGATAATGCCTCCAGGGCCAGTGCGGCGGTTTTATTTTCAGCGCGAAGTGCTACGTCCCGATCACTAGCTAGAGTGATCATTCCATTGGGCCTGGGCATCTTGAGCTTCATGTACCCGTAATGGGGTATAGCTTGGAAGCTCGTGAATGTGTCCCGCCCTAAAAGGACGTGGTATCCACTACTGAACGGGGCCACTTCGAATGTGATTTCTTTGGACCAATAATTCTCCGGCGTGCCGAATACCACATCTAGTGTGATTTTTCCCGTGCATTGTGCCTCCCGACTGGGAATGATTCTTCTGAAGGTCGTGCTGCTTTGCTCAATGCGGCTCTTGTCTATTTCCATTTTGTTAAGAGTTTCCTCGTAGATGAGGTTTAATCCGCTACCACCGTCCATGAGCACTTCAGTAAGCCGAAAGCCGTCCACAATTGAACTAAGGACAAAAGCGGCTGGTGCTCGGACTGTTTGGAATTGAGGTTCGTCACTGGCATTGAAGGTTATGGCCATGCCGTTCCATGGATTTATTGCTGCAACATGGCAGACTTCAGCGAGGCTGCGGAGTGCTCGCTTACGCCTATTATTTGAGGCGAAGGTCTCGAAGACTGTTAGTATTGTATTGATATTTTCCACGGGATGGTGCTCTACGGTATTGTTGATGAGGAGATCCTCGCCGCTCTTGGCCACCTGCCGGAGTATCCAAAATGCTCTAAGGCTATGTGTTGGTATGGTATCCGGTATACTGTGAATTTTGCGTGGCCCATTGAGCCATCCTTCCAATACGGTTCCATGCCCCATAGTGGGCTTTGGTTTCTTTGTAATTGGATTGGGTGACTTGCGAGAGTGCACCCTTTTAGTTCAGACAAGGGGTTTAGTGAGAGCCGGAGGATCCCAGAATCTTGTTTGGGTTTTCCAGGCGCTTTCCATCGCACATTACTTCTGTACTATGGCTGCCAAGTCAGTGAAGTGTGCTATGTCACGGTGACTTATGGCGTTGAGGATTCCCTTGTCCGTGCAATTTTTGCAAAAGAATGAAATTGCGTCTTCTTAGCGACAATCCTTAACCTTCCTCATTACAAGGAGGAATCTGGCCCAGAAGTGATGTACTATCTCTTGGGGCTATTGTCTAATGTGGGAAAGATCACTTGTGTCTGGGTGGGTGGGTATATTTAAGTCCAAACCTTGACCCGACCTGAGACCCAGGGGCAGATGAGCTTCTGAGCTTGGCAGCTCGGACTCCGGGATGGTGCTTAATTTTTCTGGCCCGCCGTCTGATTGTAGGTTCGGAGCCTGGGCCATGTCCTCCCGTAGATGGGTATCCGGCTCGGAGATCTCGGGAATCTGGACATAGTTCATCTTCAAAATAGAGGAAGAATCGCTGCATTGTTCCTCCACCACCGCTATCTGATGGGTGACCGGCGGAGAGTTAATCTCCCTTTGGTCGGGTTTAAGCCCGATCCGATCATAGTGTGTAGCGACTCCTAGGGCGGCGATGCGATCCAAGAGCTCGTTCAGGAAGAGAGCTCCATTGGATCCATCTGCTCGGTGAATTCCGAGCTGACGTGGAGGCTGTTCTTGATGACCTGAGAAGTCATCGTTGGCGCGGCGGCCGAACGAGCGATCATGACGAAGCCGCCCAGCCGGAGAGTCTGGCCTACAGCCAGGGCTCCCACAGAGGTGATGTTGTCCTTGACAACAAGACGAGCCATCAAGCCTTACCGTGATGACACAGTGGAACTCTCAATGAAAGCACCAATGTCGGTGTCAAAACCGATGGATCTCGGGTAGAGGGTCCTGAACTGTACGTCTAAGGCTAATGGTAACAGGAGGTGGGGGACACGATGTTTTCCCAGGTTCGGGCCCTCTCGATGGAGGTAATACCCTACTTCCTACTTGATTTATCTTGATGATATGAGTATTTCAAGAGTTGATCTAGCACGAGATCGTAGAGGCTAAACCCTAGAAGCTAGCCTATGATTATGATTGTTGTTGTCCTACGGACTAAACCCTCCGATTTATACAGACATCGGAGGGGGCTAGGGTTACACAGAGTCTGTTACAGAGAAGGAGATCTACATATCCAAATTGCCAAGCTTGCCTTCCACGCAAATGTCACACCCTGATTTTCATGGCACTACACTTAAGCTAACAATCATGATAAAGTGTGGTTTGACAAAAAAATTTGAGTGTTTTGGACCTTGCCTTGATTGGTTTTTGTTTGTTGTTTGCAAGTGCTATAAAAATAAAATAAATCCTCCAACTCTTATAATCCTTCTCCTTGATCCAAAAACCTTTCCCAATGATCATGCCATGTGTATAGGACATAAAAATAATTTCTTGCAAAAATAATTTGGCCAAATAGTATTTTCAAAAATTAGTTTTTTCAAAAACCCCTGAATTGAGGTTTGCACTGCAAGTACTTAATTAAGGGCAGTAAAAATCTTTCCAAAAATATATTTGACTCCTATTAGATATAGGATACCCAGAAAATATAAAAATATAATTTTAAAATTTATTTTCCTATTTTATTTAAAAGCGTTTTCTTCAGGCCAGAAATGGTCTTTAATAGGGAAAAATTATTTTATTGCTTCAAAAATATTTGGCAAAATTTAGGGAAACTCATAGGACATATATTGTCCATATATAAGAGTTTCAACACATGGTCATGTTCAAATTATTGGACAAAACCTCCCAAAACCATTTCTGCCCATTTCAAGGATTTGAAATATTTCTACAGGAAATATTTTCATAAAAATCCAAGGAAAATCCAGAAAGTCACAAATGCATATTGTTTTCACCTTGAAAAGCCTCATGTCAATCCAGGCCATTTTGGTTCACCAAAATGCCCCAAAACCCTCTCTGACCAAAATCAAATTTGAACAACTTTGTACTACCAACTTTCTCTCCATGACCACAACTTTTGTGAGCATGTTCACATGACCAAATGAGGCTACTACACCAAGTGGTGCATCAAGGGGAAGTGATTTGCTCAACTAGATCTCACAAGTTCATTTCTGCTAATTTCTAGGGTTTACAAAAGTTGCATTGGCAACTTTGCCCAAATAAGCTCCAAATTGGTGGAAGGCCCTAATTATATGTGCCATTTCACCGTGTTGAGTCTCATGCCAAATGGATTTCATTTGCTTAACCAAACAAGCATCAAACAACTTCTGCCACTTTACCAAAATTCCATTTTTGACCACTTCCACTAATCTCCATGACCCTATGTTTTTACCACAGCTGCCCCAGGTCACCTCCTACCTCCAGTAACCCTCCCCTGGCCATTTCTCAATGATTAAGGGGTGAAACACCCCCATTTATCTCCCTGGACAGCAACTTCTCTCTCTCCCTCAACTTCCCTCCTCACTCCAGTGGCTCCCCAGGGCATCCAAGGCCATATCGCACTTCTTTACTCCCCCTAGAGCTGCCAGACATCGGTGGCCGCGCCCACAAGGCATATAATATACCAAGGCATGCCAAATGCATGCTCCATAGCGCGCTACAGTGCGGCCAGGCACTGTAGCCGCTCTCTGGCCAACGTCTCCCACGACCTCGGCTCTCCCCCACGCGCCAGCAGGACCACCTCGGCGTCTGCAACACGACACTCTACCGCCCCCCTCCTTCCTCTCTCCCCTGCCCGTCCCACGCGTGGACAGGGCGCCGCCCAGCTCCACCACTCTCTGCTCAAGCACGGGTCCCGCCCCGACCTTGCTCCGCTCCTCCTCTACCTCCCCAGCACCGTGCACCATCCCCACGAGCGCCGCAGAGCCCTCCTCACTCGCTCCCTTGGCCACCAGAGCCATCACCGCGGCCGCCCGTGCGCCCCGTCCATGGTGCACCATCGCCCCGCAATAAAGGCCACCCCGAGCCCTCTCTGGCCTCTGTTTGCTCCCTCTCCCTCCTGTGCATCATCTCGACCAGCTCACTCCTCTCCCCGCGCCCTCCATCCACCACCATGGCCGGGGCCTTGCCGTTGGTCTCCGCCTAAATTTACACCCACCATTCCTCCTCCTCCCCTCTAGACTTCGCTAGAGCACCTCCACCACTACCGCGAGCCTGTCCCGTGCTTCTCCCTCTCCTTCCCATGGCCATGCTGTCGAGTTCCATCACCACCGCCGGCCTCACCGCTGCGGCCGATGATGTGCTCGCGTCCAGCCACCCCTGCGGTCTTGGCGCACCTCGGAGGATGCGGCACGCTCTCCTGAGCATGCTGGTGTGCTGGGCGCCGACGAGGTGGCCGGTGCCGCTGGGAAGAGCGCCGGCGCCGCTCGGCCTCGCATCCTCTGTTTCCCATCGCGCCACGTGGAAGGTTGAAGGCAGCCTGCACCAGCGACCCAGTGGGCGGGCCCCGCCCGTTTAAGTGGAGACGGTTTCCGCCGGATCCGCTTTCCACGTGTGTCGGTGTCAAAACCGGCGGATCTTGGGTAGGGGGTCTCGAACTGTGCGTCTAGGCGGATGGTAACAAGAGACAAGGGACACGATGTTTTACCTAGGTTCGGGCCCTCTTGATGGAGGTAAAACCCTACATCCTGCTTGATTAATATTGATGATGTGTGTTACAAGAGTGGATCTACCACGAGATCAAGGAGGCTAAACCCTAGAAGCTAGCCTATGGTATGATTGTTGTTCGTCCTATGGACTACAGCCATCGGGTTTATATAGACACCGGAGAGAGCTAGGGTTACACAGAGTCGGTTACAATGGTAGGAAATCTACATATCCGTATCGCCAAGCTTGCCTTCCACGCCAAGGAAAGTCCCATCCGGACACGGGACGAAGTCTTCAATCTTGTATCTTCATAGTCTTGGAGTCCGACCGATTACGATAGTTCGGCTATCCGGACACCCCCTAGTCCGGAACTCCCTCAGTAGCCCCTGAACCAGGCTTCAATGACGACGAGTCCGGCGCGCATATTGTCTTCGGCATTGCAAGGTGGGTTCCTCCTCCGAATAATTTATAGAAGATTGTGAACACCAGGATAGTGTCCGGCTCTGCAAAAATAAATTCCACGTACCACCGTAGAGAGAATAATATTACACAAGATCAATCTGCTGACGTATTCTGTGGCGTGACGTGACGCCACTTCCAAGCTTTTACTCGAATTGTTTTTATTGTTCCACCTCAGCGCGTTTAGCCAAGCGGTTTCCTTGGCACGTCTTGTCGAAGCAGAGATCGTGTTCCCCTTATACCGGGATTCCCATCAATACGGACATGGGTAACCCAACCGCGCCATTGATTGTGACGCTTGGGAGATAAGCGAGTTTTACCAGGCTGGTGGGGACACATGTTTTTGTCCGCCCATATAAGGGGATAAAGATCCAACCCTTTTACCTGCGCCTTCTTCCTCCTTGGCTTATCCATCTCCGCGAACTCGAGCTCCAGCGCCCAAGTCCGCACTTCTCATCTCAACCTTCTCCAACTATGTCCGGAGCGGGAGGCAAGTCGATGGCCTCCTCCGTCACGGAGGAGCAGATCCAGAAGCTGCGCAACGCCGGATATCTGTCCAGCAACATCGCGCACCGGCTCCCCGACGAGGGAGAGCTCATCCCTGAGAGGGTAGTTTTTCTTCCCCATTTCCTCCACGGACTAGGCTTCCCACTTCATCCCTTTGTCCGAGGGCTCATGTTCTACTACGGCCTGGATTTCCATGATCTGGCCCCGAATTTCATCCTCAACATCTCGGTGTTTATCGTCGTGTGCGAGGCCTTCCTCTGCATCCAGCCCCACTTCGGCTTGTGGCTCAAGACCTTCAGTGTCAAGCCAAAGGTTGTGAAGGGCAGCCAAGCGGAGTGCGGAGGCGCCATGGTGGGCAGGATGTCCCACGCTACGTGGCTGGAGGGCACTTTCGTGGAAACCATTAAGGGGTGGCAATCGGGGTGGTTCTACATCACCGAGCCGCGTGACCCCGATTGGGCAGCGGCCCCCAAATTCAGATCCGGCATCCCTACACGACTCACCTCCTGTAAAGAGAGTGGCCGAATCTGGGGGGATTCGGAGGAGCTAACCGGACTCCAAGCCTGTATCCAGAAGCTGGTGGACAAGAAGCTCAAGCTTGTTAACGTAGTCCAGGTCATGCTCATCCGCCGGATTCTCCCGTGCCAACGACGGGGTTTCAACATGTGGGAGTTCGATCCGGCGCAGCACCAGACCCTGAGCGGGCTCTTCGACACTACGTACGAAGATGCCTGGAAGGTGCTGTTCAAGGGCGCCGAGGCTCCCGCATCCGCTACCGAAGATCGCGGATTCCGCTCGCAGCGTCCAGCTGATGAGGTAAGAGATTATGCCACTTGTTTTCCATAGTTTGACTCTATGCGGGATCTAAACTCCCTTTACCTTTGAGAGGACTGGCTGGCGAAGGCCGAACGTACTATCTGTCCGGCCCCATTGCCAGAGGACCCAGCGGACGCCTGCCTAACCGGGCTGCTGGCTCCGGCACCCCACGTGGTGCCGGAGAAGAAGGCCAAGAAGAAGGCCACGGGGACTCGGAAGAGTTCCCGTTTTCAGGTGCTATCGGATGATGAATCCGAGGCCGACTCCTCCCACCAAGGCGAGGAGGAGAAGAAGAAAGCCTCTCCCCCAGAGGGTGGAGGGAAGAAAAGGAAGGCCTCCCCAACAAGGGAGGCCGAAGGGTCCAAGAAGGGGAAAACTCTCCCCCCGGACTACTCTGCTAACGCCAGTGACGACGACGAGGACTGGCCCCCAAGGTCCAAGCCCCTGGCGAGATCGTAAGTATCCGGACTCCCGAATAACTTCAAGGTTTTTCCCTTTTCGCCACATAATGTCTTTCTAATGCCGCATACAACCCTGCAGTTCGCCCAAGGATGATCTTCCCGCTTCATCGAGCGGATCCTTAGGAGCATCGGATATGGAGTCTCTTCCGACTGCCTCCACCCCTCGTGATGCGGACGACGCCGAGGTGGGATCCCAGGAAAGGACCCACCAGGAGGGGGAGGCCCCGGAGGTGTCACAGGACAACCTCCCGGACTTTGCACCGGACTCAGCCCCGGAGGCCACAGTGGCTCCGGAGTCCGGCGGGCGACCCCTTCGTAAGAAGGGCAAGACCGTGATGCCGGCTGCCTCCGTCCAACCGGAGGCGCCGGATAATTTGCTGGAGGCGCTCAATGGCGCCTCCATTGAAGAGGAACACCGCACTGTTATGAGTGCGGTGATTCAGAAGGTTCAGCTCGCCAAGAGCGGGCTGACCGAAGCCTACAGCAGCCTTCTAACAGGCTTTGAGGTAAGAATTTTGATGTATGTAAAATAGTACCGCATAGACAGTAGCCCCTGATGCTCGGTTCGGTGTTCGGAAAGAAAAGCCGGACTGAGGATCTTAAGAAGATATACGCAGGAGTCATAAAAAATATGTCAATATGGGATTGCAGGCTGTGCTACTGACCTCCGCCGCACTGACTGCGGAGGTCAATACTTTGAAGGAAAGCCTCGAGCGGTCCGAGAACGATCTCGACCATGCCAAGAAGCAGCTCGAGGAAAAAGAAGGTGAGTAATACCTTATTAAAATTGTACCTTACAGAAAAGGATTTGGTTGCAAGAAAAATGTCAAGGATAACGTGGGTATTGCAGAGGCCACTAACGAGGTGGCGACCCTGAAGGAGGCGGTGGCCGCGGCCGAACGCAATGCGGCCGCGGAGCGCACCGAGCGAGAGAAGCAGGAGGCGTGGGTGGCGGAGGTACAGCAAGAGCTCCAGGATCTCGTGAAAAAACATGAGAGCTTGGAGCGTGACTCGAAGACTCGAGAGTCTGAGCTTGCAACGGCTCTTGAGAGTGCCAAAGCCGCTAAGGCCGAAGCCTACAAGGCCCTCCAAGAGATTGAGGCGGTGAAGAAAATAGTAGCGGGTAAGGCATTTTTCATGCAAAGTAAGCATGTGAGTGTTAATTACCTATTGCTTACCCGAATTCGGAGCTGTCCAGGAGCGTTCGCAGATCTTCCTCGGAGCGTGTCCGATGCTGCCGCATTCTACCAGGCCGAGGAGGGGAGCTCGACGGAGAAGGTCTTCTGGTCTCAGTATGCTGAGGCCGGACATCCGGTGCCCCTTAGCGACCAGCTGAAGCAGCTGGTCGAGCTCCACAAGGCGGCCGAACAGGCCATGAAGGGCCTCATAATTCGGCTGTGGCCTAAGGAGGCCATGCCTGGGAGCTACTTCGGCCTCGTGCGGTGGCTGGTGGATGCGTGCCCGTGGGTTGAAGTCATCAAGCACTCCGCTTGCATTGAGGGTGACCGTCGGGCCCTTGCCCGCGCAAAGGTGCACCGGGGCAAGATGGATGCCCAAAAGCTCGTGACGGACCCGCCACCTGAGGGCAAGGAGCATCGCACGCCCGAGATGTATTATAAGAGTGTGCTGAAGGGCGCCCGCACTATTGCGGGTGAGTGCTCCAAAGATGTAATATTTGAGTAGACTCGCATTTTGTTATCCTATGCGCTGGAAACTTAGTTCATATGCGCTAAGAAACGCTTGTTAATTTAAAATATTACCTTCTGTGCGGCTGTTTATCAAATCTGAGAGATGGCATGTCGTCGGCTTCAGCCCCCATGCCACGAGTGCTGGGGTATTCGGGATAAACTTGAGCACTGTTGTTCCCATTTTTGGATCCATCTAGGGAGGCGCTCAACACAGCGAACAAGGCAACCGGACTTATAATGCTTGAACACTCTCACTTAGCCATAGAATTCTATAATTTTAAATTTCGGCGAAGCCCCTAGTCTTCAGAAGGCCGAATTTGGGGCTCTATCCACGCCTGGGCCGGACAGGATCCGGCTCCTCGCTCTAAGCGGCATAAGTCTTTAAGGACTCGCAAAAAACCTCTCGAACAGCGACCAGCTCACGCCTCATCATGACGGTCAGTTTTAGCTTTCTCCACTGAGGCGTTAACCCAGCTCAACTGGGGCACAATCGTAGTGGTTCTCCCTGTGCTACCTTAGCCGATATAACGGAACGTAAGGTACCAAAACATGGGAGCCGGGCAAACCCAACTATTGACCCAAGACATGATTCGGAGCCGATGCATATAGTGCTATAAGTTCGGGGTGCCGCACTTGTGAAAGTGTTCGGACTTATCACACCATAATGCGGGGAACATAAGCCCCTGGTGTATATTAGCCATACCAAAGTGTACGGATGCAACATGCCGTAAATGAACATATGTAGAAAAAGGAATGCAATTATAAGCAAGAAGGTGCTGCATTGTTTTATTCAATAAGTGTTGCTATGAATGCAGAACGATACAAATATTGCGATAAGCAAAGGGTGGGACTTGTTAAACATGTCCTCCTCCAGGGGTAGGCTGCGGATTGGTGTATAAAAATGCTCGTAATGGAGACCACCTGGATATTCGTTGTAGCCTTTATCCTTCCCTGGCTCTTGCATCGTGAGTTCGGCAGTTCTGCTGTCGGACAGGGCCTCTGACGAACGGAGTCCTGTGGGTAAAAAATAAAAGATAAAACGAAAAAAAGAAGAACGACACACTTGAGAGCCCCTGGTGTGGTTGAGCCGTAGTCTGGGCTTATCATGGTCGTGCCCCTCTCCCCATGCCCATGGTATCTTCAGAGCGTAATGGTGTACGTGAAGGACCTGCTTTGCCGTTTTGCAGGGGCTAGGGTTGGGGCCGCACTGCTACACGTGCTCAGAACGTGCCAGGTGGTCTTGTTGTAGGTTACTCCAGGCGCGCTTAGCTATGTCCGGCCGCTTAATGGCCGGACTCGAGAATTGCCTTAAGAGGCTGCATTGTACTTCTGCCGCGAGAGCCGCTGTATGTTCCTCTGTTCGGAGATAACGTTCAGTGTTTCCGTTGACCGTGATGACTCCTCGAGGGCCTGGCATCTTGAGCTTGAGGTATGCGTAGTGCGGCACCGCGTTGAACTTTGCAAACACGGTACGCCCGAGCAAGGCATGATAGCCGCTGCGGAACGGGACTATGTCGAAGATTAACTCCTCGCTTCGGAAGTTATCCGGGGATCCGAAGACCACTTCCAGTGTAATTGAGCCTGTACAATTGGCTTCTACACCTGGTATGACGCCTTTAAAGGTCGTTTTGGTAGGTTTACTCCTTGAGGGGTCTATGCCCATTTTGCGCACTGTATCCTGATAAAGCAGGTTCAGGCTGCTGCCGCCGTCCATCAGGACTCTGGTTAGGTGAAATCCATTGATGATTGGGTCTAAGACCAATGCGGTGAATCCGCCATGGCGGATGCTGGTGGGGTGGTCCCTTCGGTCAAAAGTGATCGGGCAGGAGGACCATGGATTGAACTTCGGGGCAACTGGCTCCATCGCGTAGACATCCCTGAGTGCACGCTTCCGCTCCCTTTTGGGTATGTGCGTTGCGTATATCATGTTCACCATCCGCACCTGTGGGGGAAACCCTTCTGTCCTCTATTGTTCGGCGGTCAGGTCTCTTCCTCGTCATCGCTATGCCGGCCCTTGTCATTGTTTTCGACAATTAACTTGCCTGCCTGCTTGAATACCCAACAGTCCCTGTTGGTGTGGTTAGCTGCCTTTTCGGGCGGTCGAGTATTCGGTCCAAATTGGACGGACCCGGAGTAGTTCTTTTGAATGGCTTTTTCCACTGACCGGGTTTAGAGCCTCTGAATCCGACATTGACTGCCGTATCCTCACTATTGTCGCCGTTAATGCGGCGTTTGTTTTTGGTACGACGCGGCCTGCCATTTCGGTCCTTGAAATCCGGACTGCCAGAATTTTTGCTGAGGTTATTGCTGCGTGCTAGCCAGCTGTCCTCACCCGTGCAGAAGCGGGTCATGAGTGATGTGAGGGCTGCCATGGATTTCGGATTTTCCTGTCCCAGGTGCCGGGCAAGGCACTCGTCGCGGATGTTATGCTTGAAGGCCGCGAGGGCCTCCGCATCCAGACAGTCGACGATTTGGTTTTTCTTGGTTAAGAACCGTGTCCAAAATTGTCTGGCCGATTCGTCTGGCTGCTGAATTATGTGGCTTAGGTCATCGGCGTCTGGTGGTCGCACATACGTGCCTTGGAAGTTATCGAGGAATGCGGCTTCCAAGTCTTCCCAACTCCCAATTGACTCTGCTGGCAAGCTGTTGAGCCAATGCCGGGCTGGTCCTTTAAGCTTGAGGGGGAGGTATTTGATGGCGTGAAGATCGTCACCGCGGGCCATGTGGATGTGAAGGAGGTAGTCTTCGATCCAAACCGCGGGGTCTGTTGTGCCATCATAGGATTCAATATTGACGGGTTTAAACCCTTTGGGGATTTGATGATCCATTACTTCATCTGTGAAGCATAGTGGGTGTGCGGCGCCTCTGTACTGGGCAATATCACGACGGAGCTCAAGGGAGCTTTGTCTATTTTGTTCGGCCCGGTCGGACTTACTGTGTCCGGCGCGATGGTTGTCGTCACGTATCGTGGGGCGCCCACATGATCCATAGATCGATCTTGATTGTCTTGCCTTATCCTCCAATATATCTCGCAAGTCCGGAGCGTTCCCCTGTGGCCTTGTGCTTTTCGAGCGATGCTAGGGTTCGGGTCTAGTGAAGGGCCTAGAGGCCTCTCTGTCGCGACCATGGGGTGGTCGGTCAGCCGTATTGTCTCCTGGTGATGCGGGTTCATACGCCTCCTCCTCTAATCGGGGGAGCAGCTTGCGTTTAGGGTAGCTTTCGGAGGGGCGTTCGAGCTCATGCTCTTCGGCCGCGAGGACTTCAGTCCATCTGTCGGCTAGCAGATCCTGATCAGCTCTAAGCTGTTGCTGCTTTTTCTTGAGGCTGTTCGCCGTGGCCATAAGCCTGCGTTTAAAACGCTCTTGTTCGACGGGATCCTCAGGCACGACGAATTCGTCGTCGTTGAGGCTTACCTCGTCTCCGGAGGGAGGCATATAATCCTCTACCTCTTCTTCTGCCGCTCCTTCATAAGGGCTGGCATCTCCGTCCTCACGCGCTGCATCTTGCTAGAGTGGGTTGTCTTCGGGACTGTCCGGTGTATTGTTATCTCCGGTGCCGGAGTCTTCATTCTTGCTGTGGCGGGATTTAGAGCGGCGCCGCAGACGCTGGCGCTTGGGCTGCTTTTTGGAGGGGTCATCTTCCTCTGTTCCTTCGCCATTCCCATCTTTTGGGATATCCACCATGTATATGTCGTATGATGAGGTGGCTGTCCAGTGCCCAGTAGGCGCTGGTTCTTGGTCGTCTCCGGCATCGTCGTCCATACCGTCGATGTCTTCGGAGTCGTAGTCTAGCATGTCGGTTAGATCGTCGACAGTGGCTACCAAGTGGGTGGTGGGTGGGCTTTGACTTTCTTTGTCGTCCGCATCCCAACCGTCCTGACCGCAATCCGGCCAGGGCTCTCCTGATAACGAGAGATATTTTAGCAAACTCAAGATGTCGCCGAAAGGTGAGTGTTGAAAGATGTCCGCTGCGGTGAACTCCATGATTGGAGCCCAATCGGGTTCGATCGGAGGGGGCGCGGGAGGTTCGGAGTCCGGCGAGGAGTCGGGCACCTCGGAGTCACGAGCTTTATGAGGGACAAGGTCAGTGTTCGGCTCTATCGTCGTAGAGGTTGCAGCCCCCGAGGCGGTGTCTAGGCATCTGTCCTTGATCTGCGCAGCCGTCTCCGAATTGAAGATCGGAGCTGTTTCGAGTGCAGCCTCCAGGGTACTGTCCGGCTGCAGAGCTAAATCATGAACGTCGTGCCAGTGCGGCACGCTTGGCTGTGGCTCGAATCCATCGAGGATCAAGTCCCCGCGGATGTCAGCCATGAAGTTCAAACTTCCAAATCTGACCTGACGGCCAGGGGCGTAGCTTTCGATCTGCTCCAGTTGGCCAAGCGAGTTGGCCCGCAGCGCGAAGCCGCCGAATATGAAGATCTGTCCGGGGAGGAAGGTCTCACCCTGGACTGCATCGTTGATGATGATTGAAGAAGCCATCGAGCCTATCGGTGACGGCACAGAGCAACTCTTAATGAAAGCACCAATGTCGGTGTTAAAACCGGCGGATCTCGGGTAGGGGGTCCCGAACTGTGCGTCTAGGTGGATGGTAATAGGAGACAAGGGACACGATGTTTTACCCAGGTTCGGGCCCTCTTGATGGAGGTAAAACCCTACGTCCTGCTTGATTAATATTGATGATGCGTGTTACAAGAGTGGATCTACCACGAGATCAAGGAGGCTAAACCCTAGAAGCTAGCCTATGGTATGATTGCTGTTCGTCCTATGGACTACAGCCATTCAGTTTATATAGACACCAGAGAGGGCTAGGGTTACACAGAGTCGGTTACAATGGTAGGAAATCTACATATCCGTATCGCCAAGCTTGCCTTCCACGCCAAGGAAAGTCCCATCCGTACACGGGACGAAGTCTTCAATCTTGTATCTTCATAGTCTTGGAGTCCGGCCGATTACGATAGTTCGGCTATCCGAACACCCCCTAGTCCGGAACTCCCTCACCGTGCGTAGGCGCACTTCTAGAAGACGCTTTCGACGTCACCTCCTCTGCCTGCGCAGCCGAGCCGCTAGGCCGGCCCAGTGCGCTGCGGTGCTAAGCTGTGCCGAGGGCACATTTTAGGTATAGCCCAAATGTTTTTCTTTTTCTTTTTCTTTTTCTTGTCCAAATTTGATGATTCAAATTTCCAGAGACTCCATAAATCATGTTCTATTTAATGGGCCATAGTGGACATTTTTGTTGTTCTTGGTTTTCACTAGACCTTTTAAAAAAAGGTCATTTATCCACATAAGTCCACTTCAAAAATCCATATTATATTCATTTCAATTCCAAATCCAGTGAACCAATTTCATCATGCCTGATTTAATGGGTACTTTTACTCATTTTTATAAAAAGGCATACTGTAGACAACTGCAGATCCATTAAATCCCTTGTTTCCATCATGTTGAAATGTTCAGAAATAACCACTAATCCAATTCCAATGAAACCACTCTGGTTATTTTCCATATAACCAGAGGAGTCCTAGAAAAGTAAACTTCATATTTTTAGAGCACTTTTATTTTCTGCCTTTTTGTGTTGCTTATTATGGTTGCTTTCGACGATAGTTGATGAAGTAGAGGAAATGCTCAGAGTTGGACCAGAAGACTTGAAGACTCTGATGAACCAGGCACGCAGCCCTTTGACCATGTCTAAGAAACCCTTTTTATGCATGTCATATGGCACTTTTATTGCTTGCATCAAAGTCATGATAAAATGGTGACCACTTGAGGTGGTTTGCCTCTGTTGCTTTTCCCATTGACACTTGCATGATGCATGACCCTATCTTTCTATGAGGGTTATGCCGGTGGGAGTAGTTAGGATGCTAAAGTAGTGCTACGCAAAAAAGTGACGGGAATATGCATGGTGATGGAGACAATGTATTTTCAAAAGACTTTTCGAAAACCCCATCGGGTGCCACTTATGCCCGGGGGAGATGATGAGTTGGATTGATGACGAAGTGGTGTACCGAGGCAAGTGTGTGTGTTGTTTCCAAAACGGATTGGTCTAAGTTGCGACCGTTATTCCAACCTTACATGTGCAACCACTCTACCATTATATGGGAAAGGGCATTATTGATTACCTAGGCCGATACTAGCTTGGAGCCCACATTACTAGTGACGGGAGAGAGTTGGTGCTCTCTCTCGGGACGGGGTCGTGCCAGGTAGGGCGGCCATGACTGTTTTTACGGGGCACCGGATACACCGTTGTGTCCCCTCTCGGATGTTACGATCTCGAGTGAGTCTCATATGATGTACATCGTGAGGATACGGAACAACGAGTGGACTCCTTGTTAGTGTCGTCTAGGGAAAGATAGTGATCGGGTGCTTACCCCGGGTACTTGAGGTATCGCGGGTCGTGGATGACACGGAAGTTCCCCGAATCTTGTGGGTAAAGTGTGCAACCTCTGTAGAGTGTAAAACTATTCGAATAGCTGTGTCCACGGTCAAGGACAGTTGGGTAACCGCTCTTGGGCTACGTCCACATGTTTACAAACCAGTGTGTGTGTTTGGATAAGTGGGAAGATCTACTTGGGTCAAGTCAAAGGACTTGACATGATTGAGTTGGGTTGATGCCCACTCTATTTATGTTGATATCTGTAACCTGTCCTCATGGTTACTTGAATTCTTCTGATGCATGTCTTACAAGTTGTTGAACATGTCATTGCACTCAAAACTAGCTTTCTGCGAAAATTTACCTATATCATGCATTGTTGTATCTTGAACCAAAACATGGGTTGCTTGCGAGTACATTCAAAGTACTCATTGGCTTGCCGCTGGTTATTTATTGGCCAGGCATGAAAGAATAGGATATAATGAAGAGTACCTTGGTGACGAACATGCGAGCTAGGATGCTTCCCAGTCAGAATGCCTGTAGGGTTAACGCAGATGGCATGGGTCCAAGTTGTTATTGAAGATTTCTGCTGCGATGATACACTCAAGACTTGACCAGAATGGTCCTAATTGTGTAAAACGGTATGTATGGATGTAAGACTCTTGTTATTCAGCTTCTGTGTGTTCAGTGAGCATTGATCTCTGGGATCACTGTACACATGCATTCGGTGATCTCGACTTATGAGTCGGGGTCCCCACAGAGCTGGTATCAGAGCCATCCTGACTGTAGGAAGCCTTAGTTAGCATGGTCGTTAGTTAGGGTAAAACTATTTCCAAAACTACAACTAGTTTTCAAAACTATCTATACTTCTCTTCCCATCTCAGTTTTTTGAAAACTAAGGTATACTTTCCTTATTAATCTCTTCCCCTTCAAAACCTTTGGTCGCTAGAACCCTTATGCCCCTGACCACTGGATTCCTTGTAATCCTCGTGGATAATCTAGAAGGAAGATGCCTTGCCAGACGTTCACTCACATCTCCTGAACACAAGATTGGCGACATCACAACAAGACGATACAACAGAAGATACATCCTCAAGGAATGAGGACCTGAAGACCTGGGAGATGGTGACACCCTTGACACTGCCCCAAGATGATGCAACCTTAGCCTACGATGATCAGGGCATAGGATATGCAAGATCATGATATACATAGCTAATAGAGTAACCCTGTCACTACCATTGTTGTATCGGCAACCACCGGTAGATGAGAACCTAGCCATTTGGTTTGCCTCACCATAGTGAGCAGGAAAATGGTTCTCCTCATCCCCCGCTCTTGGTGTCGATGTTTTCATCAACGTAACCGACATGATGGACCTCTATTATGCCTTGATAATGTCATTGCATAAAGGATTACCTACCTGGTACCATCGACGGCTTAGAAGACAAAAAGGGATCATCGTGATTAAGAAGACAATAGAAGACCAAGTCAATGCCAGTTACGAGGAGCCACCTTCACCCCATCACTTCAACATGCGAGAAGTTGTTGAAGAATCTTCAGGCTCAACCCAGATCGTTTCATCAAACAAGAGACATAGCAACACCCAAGGAAAACTCAGGAGACTGCACGAGGCACAAGGCACGACTACTGAGTCCGAGAACCCCTAAGGTAGGATGAGTCGTGTAACCCCTATGCGCAGTCGAGTCCGTATGATGGTTCGAATAGAACCATGATTGTGTGTTGCTTGTTTTTATTTGTTTGTGTTTTGATATAGGTCACACTTTTGCCCTAGGCAACAAGTACGCGACTATATCACCTTCCTTACCCCATTTCTTTTGTTTGGCCCTTTTTGCACCTGTTTGTTTGCACTTGCACTATAGAACCCCCTTTAGGCATTCCCCTCCTCTATGCTACCTCTCCCTCTCATCTCTCTCCTCAACTGAAGTCTAGCAAGACAAGATACACCAAGGATTCTACTTTGGCAACCAACCAGCACTGAAGACTTTTGCTACAACCTCCTCGACCAAGTGCAGACCTTAGAGTTATGGTTGCCCCTCAAGATTAGAGACCCATTCCTAGACCCTTCAAGACTTCATAAGATACCCCAGATCGAATCCTTAACCATGTGCTTGACCCACAGAATTGCAAAAGAACCTGTTAAGCCTCGGTAACCTTGCTTATCACTGGGTTCATTATGGAACTAGTGGACATAGTGAACGAGCACATTATCATCCTAAGATAGCACCAAAACTGACGATGCCATAGGGAAGACCAATTTGAGGATATAGGAACAAAGGACAAATGACTTGATGAGTTTATATCAGTGACCTTGAGGAATTATTTGAGACTCTTCGGAGGATTATAAGGCTTTCATGTTGGTAGATGAACTTGGTGGGATCATGATTATAGAGTAGCATAGCTTTCATTACCCCTGAGTAAATTGGATTTAATAGGACAATTATGATTGCAAGCTGAAATTATTGGAAGTATAAGGATTTGACTTAGCCAGGGGATATTGGTAGGAGATAGTTGATATTACGATAATGACTTGGGGGAAAGTGTGAAAATTCTCGTTGGACACAAGATTTGGATTTAAATAGGTGATCCTAGTTGAGTATAGATGCTGAGTAAGTCTACATGGTTTGGAGTAAATTGGAATTAGGCCGATAATCTTGATCGTGATACCATGTTTCTCGGTGGACAATAAACTAGGAGATTGGATTAATTGTCAGAGTTGATATAAACTTGACCTTGGAGGTTACTTGACCATGATAATGGAAATTGGTGGACTGACTATAGTAGAGATAGACTTTTAAAGTATTTGGGGATTATAAGGACTTTAGAAGATCATGTGGAACACCATAAACATTGGATTTGTAGAATTAATGGATTGTGTAGTGATTGATGGAAGTTAATGGGCTGCTAGAGTTGATTCATAGGAAGGAAACAAGATCTTGGAGTGGCTTACGATGTGTTTCCTTAGGATAGAGGTGCTTTATCTTAGACCTTGGAAGAATAGGCTGAGCACTTGGATTGTCACGTTCAAGCTTAGCAGCTTATATGTTCTACCCTTGGATTTTTAGGGGTAGACATACATATGGGTTTGGGGATTGTAGACATATATGATTTTGTTAGACCTCCTCCCGAGAGTCATGAGGATATGAATCACATGAGTGATGATTGGAGTTGACCTATACGAAATGATACTATCAGTGATATGATGTGATTTGTTTAAATGAGTAGATAGCACAATTGGCATATCAAAAACTATGCTCAAGGATGGGATGATAAACATTCACTCACACACTAGAATACTTGAAACCCTTACGCCCTACCAGGACACAACATGGTCGGATCCTGACCTTGGGCTTTGGCTCTAGATCGATAAGACCTTGGCCAATGCTCAACCGTGACCATCACAAATGCCTCAGCCCACTTTACGTACCCCATAGACTTCATGGAGTGCTTGGTCAAGTTAGTTGTCATCTTTCTTTGATGACATACTTGTCTACCCGAAGATGGGAGAAGAATCGTTGAGCTGGTCAAGGAACATCTGAAGATCGTCATGTCTAGGAGGAAGAACTACACCAACCACCATCTTCAAGAAGTATACTTCCGCGTCAAAGGCCATGTGTATCTGCAAGCCACTCCTCTCTAAGGAACCAAGCATTTCCATGACAAGGAGACCCACACCAAGATTCATCGGCCCCCTTCGAGATCACTCCAAGATTTAACAACCCCCTCTGAGATCAGTACGAGACGAAGAGAAGACAGTTACCAGCAGGAGTTGCCACCTGAGTTACCTGATGTGCACAATGCTTTCCATGCATCACAACCCCGGAAGTGTTTCCAACTTCCTAACTTGCCTGATCTCTACGAGCGCATTAACCACCGAGCCATCGACCCCTAGCCCAATCTACCCTACCGCGAGATACCCATTAGCAACCTGGATCAAGAGGAGCGTCATACACGAAGCCACACCATCAAGTACTTCAAGCTCAATGGAGCACTACACGGAAGCAGAAGCAACATGAGGACTTGAAGACTACCCCAGATCTAAGTTTCTGTATCCCTTTACGCGCCTAGTTTGGGAATCTCGGGGACGAGATTCTTGTAAGGGGGGTAGGTCTGTCACACCCTGATTTTCATGGCACTACACTTAAGCTAACAATCATTATAAAGTGTGGTTTGACAAAAACTTTTGAGTGTTTTGGACCTTGCCTCGATTGGTTTTTGTTTGTGTCTGCAAGTGCTCTAAAAATAAAATAAATCCTCCAACTCTTATACTCCTTCTCCTTGATCCAAAAACCTTTCCCAATGATCATGCCATGTGTATAGGACATAAAAATAATTTCTTGCAAAAATAATTTGGCCAAATAGTATTTTCAAAAATTAGTTTTTTCAAAAACCCCTCAATTGAGGTTTGCACTGCGAGTACTTAATTAAGGGCAGTAAAAATCTTTCCAAAAATATATTTGACTCCTATTAGATATAGGATACCCAGAAACCACAAAAATATAATTTTAAAAGTTATTTTCCTACTTTATTTAAAAGCTTTTTCTTAAGACCAGAAATGGTCTTTAATAGGGAAAACATATTTTATTGCTTCAAAAATATTTGAGAAAATTTACGGAAACTCATAGGACATATATTGTCCATATATAAGAGTTTCAACACATGGTCATGTTCAAATTATTGGACAAAACCTCCCAAAACCATTTCTGCCCATTTCAAGGATTTGAAATATTTCTACAGGAAATATTTTCATAAAAATCCAAGGAAAATCCAGCTAGTCACAAATGCATATTGTGATCACCTTGCAAAGCCTCATGTCAATCCAGGTAATTTTGGTTCACCAAAATGCCCCAAAACCCTCTTTGACCAGAATCCAATTTGAACAACTTTGTACTACCAACTTTCTCTCGTTGACCCCAACTTTTGTGAGCATGTTCACATGACCAAATGAGGCTACGACACTAAGTGGTGCATCAAGGGGAAGTGATTTGCTCAACTAGATCTACACAAGTTCATTTCTTCTAATTTCTAGGGTTTACAAAAGTTGCATTGGCAACTTTGACCAAATATGCTCCAAATTGGTGGAAGCCCTAATTATATGTGCCATTTCACCCTGTTGAGTCTCATGCCAAATGGAGTTCATTTGCTTAACCAAACAAGCATCAAACAACTTCTGCCACTTTACCAAAATTCCATTTTTGACCACTTCCACTAATCTCCATGACCCTATGTTTTTACCACAGCTGCCCCAGGTCACCTCCTACCTCCAGTAACCCTCCCCCGGCCATTACTCAATGATTAAGGGGTGAAACACCCCCATTTACCTCCCTGGATAGCAACTTCTCTCTCCCTCAACTTCCCTCCTCACTCCAGTGGCTCCCCAAGGCATCCAAGGCCATATCCCACTTCTTTACTCCCCCCTAGTGCTGCCAGACATCTGTGGCCGCGCCCACAAGGCATATAATATGCCAAGGCATGCCAAATGCACGCTCTAGAGCGTGCTACAGTGCGGCCAGGCACTGTAGCCGCTCTCTGCCCAACGTCTCCGACGACCTCGGCTCTCCCCCACGTGCCAGCAGGACCACCTCGGCGTCCGCAACACGGCACTCTACCGGCCCCCTCCTTCCTCTCTATCCCCTGCGCGTCCCACACGTGGACAGGGCGCTGCCCAGCTCCGCCACTCTCTGCTCAAGCATGGGTCCCGCCCCGAGCTCGCTCCGCTCCTCCTCTACCTTCCCAGCACCATGCACCATCCCCACGAGCGCCGTAGAGCCCTCCGCGCTCGCTCCCTTGGCCACCAGAGCCATCACCGCGGCCTCCCGTGCGCCCCGTCCACGATGCACCATCGCCCGGCCATAAAAGGCCACCGCGAGCCCTCTCTTTTGCTCCGTTCGCTCCCTCTCCCTCCTGTGCATCATCTCGACCAGCTCACTCCTCTCCCCGCGCCCTCCATCCACCACCATGGCCGGGGCCTTGCCATTGGCCTTCGCCTAAATTCGCACCCACCATTCCTCCTCCTCCCCTCTAGACCGCACTAGAGGACCACCACCACCACCGCGAGCCTCTCCCGTGGTTCTCCCTATCCTTCCCATGGCCGTGCTGTTGAGTTCCATCACCACCGCCGGCCTCGCCGCTGTGGCCGATGATGTGCTCGCGTCCGACCACCTCTGTGGTCGTGGCGCACCTCAGAGGATGTGACACGCTCTCCTAAGCATGCTGGTGTGCTGGTTGCCGATGGAGGTGGCATGTGCCGCCGGGAAGAGCGCCGGCGCCGCTCGGCCTCGCCTCCTCTGTTTCCCATCGTGCCGCGCGGGAGGTTGAAGGCGGCCTGAAGCTGGGACCCGCACGTCGGCGACCCAGTGGGCGGGCCCCGCCCGTTTAAGTGGAGAGACGGTTTCCACCGGATCAGCTTTCCCCGTGCGTAGGCGCACTTCCGGAAGCCGCTTTCGACGTCACCTCCTCTGCCCGCGCAGACGAGCCGCTGGGCCAGCCCAGTGCGCTGCGGTGCTAAGCTGCGCCGAGGGCACAGTTTAGGTATAGCTTAAATGTTTTTCTTTTTCTTTTCAAGTGAGCTTCTAAAATCCATAGTTAATTCATTTCTTGTCCAAATTTGATGATTCAAATTTCGAGAGACTCCATAAATCATGTTTTATTTAATGGGCCACAGTGGACATTTTTGTTGTTCTTGGTTTTCACTAGACCTTTTAAAAAAAGTTCATTTATCCACATAAGTTGTGACACCCCAAAATTTTGACCTTGTTTTGTTAATTAAAATTTTGCCAGGAAACTTAAACTTTTATTTTCTGGGTTTCCCTTTGATTTCAGAACCTTTCTTTTCTTTATTATAATGGAGTTTTTACCCCTAGTAAAAACTTCTCAGTCATTATGGGACTTATTTCCCCTCTCAAATAAAACAATTCTTGTATCAGTGGGTTTATCTATATAATTATTTTTTCCCTGAGCTTTATTTCTTTAAATTGGTTTTTCATAAGTTTTAGGGTTCCATTTGCACTGCAATCCTTTTCTAAATTTATTTAAAAATCCCACCAAAATTTGGAGATGTCATGTGATGTTTCTAAATCACTTTTATGCAAAAAGATATTTCATTCATTGGATATTTTGAGTTCTACACCAAGTTTTCCAATCTGGTCCAGTGGGCAATTTTACACTACAACCTATTTAAATATTTCCTTAAAACTCCTACCAAAATTAGGGTAGGTCAGTAGGAGCATATTATTCCACTTTGTGCATACACCCATTTATGTTCTTTGAAAAATTTGAGTGAATCATCCTCTTTTTCATTCTGGTCCAGCTTGGTGATTTGCACTGCATCCCTATTAAATTTTGCTCTAGTGACCATGAGCTTTCTCCTGCTTGTAGTACACCATACCAAACCCTTAAGTCCAAGAGAGTGGACCCATTGGGGGATTTTTGGTTCATGCTTTGATGCCATTTACCTTTTGTCCAGAACTGAAGATTTGCAAAACTTGCACTAGCAAGTTTCTTCTTTTGCCCAAATAACCCTACCACCCTCTTTTGCACCCAAAGAGGCACTAATATGGGGATTATGACCACCCCAAGTACTTCCTAAATGCCTCTGGCATTTTGTCAAACACCCTGTGTGCATAGACAAATTTGGCATGGTTGAAAGTTTTGTGCTATGAACTTTCCCCTTGTCAAAATCCAAGTTGTCTAGTAGCCTTCTAACTGTCTCCAACCCAGGCCTGTGGATTTGTATTGGCTCTCTAGAAACTTTGGTCGCTCTGGCATTTCGCCGAACGCTTGGCGTGCATGCTCTGGGCATGCCCAGAGCGCACGTTTTGCACGCGCGCGCACCGAGCCGCCGCGTCCCACTACCGACGCCCCGCGCTCGTTCTGGCCATTCCCCTCTCCCAGTCGACGCCCCCGACCCCTCCCGCATCACAGTGCTGCCCCTAGAGCTCCACAGCCCCGCCGTCAGGTCGGCCACGGCGGCTAGCGGGCAGCTACAGCAACCTCTGCCACGGGCGGCGCCGCCCGCACCACTAGCGCTCGCCAGCTGTCCCCTGGAGCAGCTCAGACTCATCCAAAAGCGCGTCCGCTAGCTCTCGTCGCAGCCACGTCCCCCAGATGCTACAGAAAGACGGTCGCCGGCGAGCTTATCCACGGCCGCCGCGAACCGACTTGGATGTGTTATAAAAAGAGGCCCCGAGCACGTCCCGTTCCCCGGGCAGCCTCAAGGCACTCCACTAGTTTCCCTGCGGCAGCAAATCGACCCGGGGAGGTCTTCTCCCCCACCTCCGGCAACCGCAGCCGCCGCCACTGTCCCGGCCATTCCGGCGCCACCAGGGCCTCCCCCTCTCCACTCTCTTCACCAGGAGCTCCCTCTCCCTCTCGTGAGTCCATCCCCCTACTCAGTTTTGATTAGGACTTACTGCAGGCGAAAACCCACTCTGCCCGACGGCCACCGTCCGCTGCAGAGCTCGCCGCCGGCAGCTCCGTCCACCCTAGGGACCGTGATGACCACCGGAGGGACCGCCTCGACCCGTTGAGCCTGCGGGTAACCCCTGTTTCCCGAACGGTGCCGCTGTTCACCGGCGAGCCTCGCCGGAGCTCCGCCTCTGTTCGGTCGGAGGGGAACCGCGCGCGCGTGGAATAGTCAAACCTGACCGGTGGGCCAGGCGGGCCCACTGTCAGTGGCCAGCACCGGTCCACGGAGGCATAAGTGGAAACGTAATTTCAGAGTATGTCTTCGACGTGTACATATATTCGAATCGTTTTTCTTTTCTGTTTTTTTAAATAAACAAATTTTGGCCACAACTTTGACTGCCTATAACTTTTTAATTATAACTCCAAATAAATTTATTCTTTTTCCTACCTCTCTCAAATATTGTCTAGTTTATTTTAAGATTTATTTCAAATATTTTCAGACAACTTTTTGGTACTGTTTTTAAAACTATATATTGATTCAAAAATACTTTAAATAGGATTTTTGGAGAGAGGAGAAAGCTTTCAAAAGTTTTGGAGTGCACCCTGCCTTCCACACCTTGAAGGCAAGCATCTTGTACCCTGGCATAATATTTTTGACGTGATGGTTAACACAATTATAACACCACCTATTTCGGAGAACTCGTTATTTTATGTGGTGACGCGATCATTTGCATGAATGCATATTGGAGTTTTCCTTGCTGTTGGAAAACAGATATACTTGTGATGAATTTCACCCTCGAATGCCTTGCATGCATGCCGGAAAGAAACCCGGGAAAGCCTCTGCCTTGGGTAGGCGTGAGCTTGTTTCTGGTCTCCGTCGGGATGGTTGTGCCCGATATGGCATGGTGAGGAATAATGAGTGGTGATCCTGTTGGTTGGAATATATAATGGTTACACACATCATGCAGGGAATACTTAAACCTCCTGAGTCGACCGTAGATCAAGTCTTGTTCCAGCAACCCCCACACTTGTTTCATACTGCCACTTGTCCCTGCCGTGGGTAGGGCACGGTTCAGTAAGTTGTCAACCCCTTTCTAGCACACACCGTACAGAGGGGCCGGGATGAGGGTTCCACGGCCGTGGATTAAAGCCAGTCATCCGTCCAGGGGGCATGGGTGTTTCAGGTTGGGACCGAGAGGGGAGGCCACCCATTAGAGCGCGCGATATAAATTTGGTCCCATGCTACGCGAGGTTGTAGCCTCCCCACTTAGAGTTTTACTTGATAGGTGTCGTGGGTGATTCCAGACATCGGTAAGTTAAACTGGTGTGTGCAAGTCAGGTGTCTTTTCAATTATAAGACCGTAAACGGAGTTAGTCCCGATGGACTAAAGGAATCCGTTACTCGTGGGTAAATAGTACGCCCTCTGCAGAGATAAAACTCTATTCGAATAGCCGTGTCCATGGTTAAGGACTACAGTCTGGGTCCGGTCAACTGTCGGTCTTAGTGTCGGTCTTCGGAGGAGAACCACTAAACCAGAGCTTGGAATCATGACGTGTGACATATGATGATTATGATTACTATTATGGACTAACCCCTTCATATTTTTGAAAGAATTGAATATCCCTAGGACGGTTCTACCTCCTGGATATTCACTATGATTGTTTCCCTTATAAGCCCTTTATGTGGTGTCGCTTAGACGCCCGACTGTGGCATGCTTGTTATTCATTTACTTTATAAGCCCTTTATGTGGTGTCGCTTAGACGCCCGACTGTGGCATGCTTGTTATTCATTTACTTTATAAGCCCTTTATGTGGTGTCGCTTAGACGCGCGACGATGGCATGCTTGTTATTTATTTACTTTATAAGCCCTTTATGTGGTGTCGCTGAGACGCCCGACTGTGGCATTTTATTCCCACTCCATTATTACATATTCATGTTGCATATAAATAACCTGCTTGCATGCATAAAAGATTTTTATTTTATGGCTGACGATGTGATCGTAGAATATTTCAGTGCATGATTATCATTTATATTATCCCAGCGTTCATAATGTTTGCGAGTACATTCAAAGTACTCACTGGCTTGTCCCTGGCTATTGTCTTGGCCAGATTGCTTGCTTGGAGAGGAGCGTTGTGACGACAGCCCTGGAAACTAAGCAAACAGTGATAGCAGCCTCGCGAAGATAGGAGTTATCCTGGTCAGTTGTTCCTGTGGGAAATGGATCCCCATAGACGCTGATGATCCACAAACCGCTTCCGCCATCAACCACTAGAAACCATTTGTTGTACTCACAGGCTAGAATGGTCTTGTACTACATTTTTGTACTTTGCTTGGAATTTCTGTATCAAGTTGGTGCCTCATCAGCTAACAGTTATCCTGGGGCTGGTGAGCACAATGGCCATTTTCTGGGAAATCAATTACCCGGAAAACCGGTCATGACACACTTGGTATCAGAGCCAGGCTGACCATCGGCTAATCCTATCCTGGCCAGGTCGAAAAACCTAGGTTAACCAACCCACCAGACCCTAACCAAAACCTCGGCCAAGCTTCCCGCGCAAGATAGCCATACAGTGAGTCTGACACCTTTTGGCAGTCGGTGCCCAACCTATCCACCTAGCCTGTCGATCACGCACCAGTGATCGACGCTTGAGATGTCTCATTCGCAAGCGTGCGAAGGAAGACTCCGTCGCCTTTTTCTATAAAAAGGACACGCTAGCCTCAACCCAACACAGCACAGCCCTACCCCAAACCGAGCCATAATGCCTGGCCCCGTCGTGCACAATGAGACCACAACAACTAACCTTGGAGGCTTTGTGACCATACTCGCAAACCTCACCCGTCATGGCTATGCGTTAGAAGAGCCTCCAGAATATGTTGTGTACCAAGGACCCATGGGCGGTGAAAGCCGTCAATTCTGGGCCACTTGGCACATCTACGGTAGGGGTCTATCTCCAGAACGCCCCTACAAGTTCACCGGAAGGACAACTTCCTTTGAGCCACAAGCCATCCAACTAGCTGCTCGAGAGGCTATAGTTCAACTCCGACACTTGTCGCCCAGAGTTAACTGCCGCTCATTCTACTACTATCCCAGCCGTGACAGGTATGATAGGCCACCCCAGGTTGCCAACGGAGATCACGAGACGGATCCTGCTTTGCTGCATCTAGTGCGCTATGTAAGTGCGCTAGAGAAACTGTTCGATCAAATCACCCTTGATCTGATCGTAGCTCGTCGGGAACTGGTTCGCCGAGCCCCGGCGAGAGGAGAAAACGAGCCCGACGCCGACAACCCAGTCGTGCTGTCCGGACACCCGATCGAGTCCCTGAGGGCTGCTCCAGTCATCGACCAAGGCGCTTTGATGACCCCAGAAGTGCTTTGTCGCCTTTTGGGAACACGCTCCAACGGGAGTGTGGCCAACAATCCCCGAGATGGTCATCATCGCTACCCCGACCCTGCAGCCCCTCAACCCCCTCCGGCTAATCCCGACAGTGAGCCTCGAGGAGAAGCCTCGACATCCACAAGACACGCCCGCTTGGATATAAACGAGGTAGACTAGGTCACCTTAGTAGTGTCGAGTCCCAGTGTATCCTCGCATTGTAATCGTGTGACCTTGTGAATAAACGCAGCCTGTTGTTGTGCCTCTGTTTTTTTAAATAGTAACCTTGCAAGGATATATCCGCCTGCAGTTGCATATTTTATTCCGGGCACAACTACCAAAACCAACCCCGATGACACCCACAGTACCACGTCACTCTTGTGAGATATGTATATCTGTGGCTTTGATCCCAACCCCGTGAGAGCGGAACCGACAAACTAGTACCCCTCATCGCGGTAGATAACCCAGCCGGAATGCTATATAAAAGGCCACCTCGTGACCTTGCCAAGTACCCCTCTCCTTGTGAACCATTTCTTGCCATGCCGAGCCCTAGTATTTATCTGAGAACCCCAGATGCAACCCCAGGTAGTTTTGTCAAAGTATTGTGGGATTTTACCTGCAGTACCATGGGTTCTACCCAGCCACCCCAGTACGAGCTGTTCAAATCGAGAATCACCCCTTCCACCTCGAAATATTGGGCAGCAGTACACATCCCTCCCGTAGACTCGAACCAAGACCCAACGGAGGTCTCCTTCGTGGGGAAATCTATGCCGACCCCACATATGGCCATAGAAGTTGCTGCATACGAAGCGCTTTCTCACCTTCGTTTCGCGGTACCCTATGCCAGCGAGCGAGGGTATTATTACTTTCCGAGCCGTGTAGCCCCCGAAGAAGTAACATCCTTTCCCGATGGAGGAATTGAGAGAGACACAGTGCTAGCCAACCTTATCCAGTATGTCATGGCTCAAGAGCATTTAACCCAACGTGTGATGGGTTATCTACAGAGCCTCGCGGAGTCAAATCCTCAGATCGCCATCGGCAGACCACTGAGGCCCGACCAGGAGGGGCAGATTCATCGACTGGTCAATCCACTTCCCCCGATAGAAGAAGAGTGTGTCCCAGTACCAGAGACGTTTTCTCGGGACCCCGTCCAGTTACCGTTCCCATTTTAGATGTCACTACTGTGTTTATCATTGCAAAGTTTATTTATGTGTTGTAACTTATGCGTGGTACCCTGAGTTTGTGCGACGAGTCAATTATTTAGCTTCTACTAATATGAGTGGTTTTCGTTGTGGTTTATTTTCCTTTAAATTGACCGATTTCCTGGAGTAAGATTTCTTTTCCCGGAGCTGCTACATCATATGCCTTCTCACGACATGGGATTTCTCTTATTCACATAACACCACGGCAGCAGACTCACAACCACGATCACTTGAACACATACACTACTTGCAATACCTTGCAACCGTGTTACATCTAACTAATCACCTCTCGACAACAGTTAGCACCCAACACACCCCACCTACTCCTCGTGATCACCGCCACCACGGAGAGCCAACACTCGAGCAGCAGCATCGCGACGATCATCGAGGATCATCGCACATAGGAGCACGGAGAGCCCCAGCACGGCTGCCAGCGCTCCGCACACCAGGATCACGTACCAGTCCGGCACCACCTCCGCCATTGGAGCCTCACCTCGAGCTTTGGCAAACGGGAACAGAGGAGGAGGAAGAATAAGGAGGAGCGAGGCCAGGTGTAAGGAAGAAGAAAGGAGCGCCCGGTCGTTTTATAGCTCGAGATCGGTGTACGGTGGGCGAGGTCCACCAGCACCGCTCGTCGCTCGACCGCCGGTGTTCGGAGGCGAATCCGCGAGCAGTGCCGATAGCGCACCGGCCCGCGAGGTGAGTGCATGCTGCACCGACAGCTAGCACGCCGAGCACTACCGCGGTACGGCCTAGATACCCTACGCGCTAAACGTCGCAGGTGGAGAAAGCTGTAACGCCCCGGATGCAACTTTCCATATTCGTAACTCCAACTCTTGCCTTTTCCGGAGATGCGATATGTTATTTCCTCCGTGGTTGGGTTTTGTCTGCTGTTTTGCATTTTGTTCTTGTTATGCATCTCATCTCATAGCATCATGCGCATTGCATCGGCATCGTTTTTATAAAACTTGCATCCGTTCGGGTTTCCCCGGTCCTCTCCGTTGTCCGTTCTGATCCCGACTACACTCGCACGCGCCCGCAGCACCTCCGTAATATTATTTTATAAGTGGCATAAAAATGTTCTCGGTATGGGTTGCAACTTGTCGTGCGGTCTTATTATAGAGTAGACAGGCCGCCTGCCAAGTTTCGTCGCATTCGGAGTCCATTTGATAGCCCAACCGTTAAATATATAGCGGCACCGTCGCCGGTTCATTCGTCGGATGTTTCGGTCTCCGAAATCGTGCCGGGCTGCATTTCTCCTCTCTCTCCTATCAGCCCAAGCCTCTCTCACACAGCCCACTAGCCATTAGCTGCGCCGCCGCCCGCCGCCGCCCGTGGCCACTCAGGCGCGGCCACGTCGCCTCCTTGCGCACTCCCCCTCGCCTCCAGCCGCGCGGGCCCATCGGAGCCCATCCGCGGCCCGTCCGGGTCCCAATCTGGGCCGAGGCGCCGGCTCCGCGCCGCCGATTGCCCGAGCGCCCCTGCGCTCCTGCCGCTTCGCGCCGCCGCCATCTCGCCGTGCCGCACCGCCGCCCATCTCGTCAGCCGCCGTCTCCGCCGTCCCAGGCCAGTGCCGCTGCCTCCCGTCCTTTTTCCCCTTCCTCTCCTCCTCCCTCATGGCCTCTCTCTCCCTCGCAGGAGCCGCCATGACGTCCGAGCTCGCCGCCGCCGCTCGGATCTCGTCGCTGGAGTCCCTCCAACTTCCTCCCGTGGCCGGATCCGGCACCGCGCTGCCCGGATCCGTCCATTCCCGCGCCCCGCGCCGTTTCTCCCCTTCCTCGCCGTCCAAGGATCGCCGCCGCTCGCCGGAAGCGCCGCCGGCGCGTCCTCCCTCGCCTATGCGTGCGTAGGAGCGCGCGAGGCCGTTGCCTCGCAGGCCGCGCGGCCCAGCCCAGCTCCCGAGCTGCAGACCCAGCCAGCGCCAGGAAGGCCAACCTCCTCCGCGGCCTGCCCCAGCAGCCCCAGCCAAGCCGGCCCCTCTCCAACCGACCGGCCTGCTAAGGCCCATGGTGAGCAGTATCCCTAGCGCCACTCCTCTGTTCCTACTTGGGCTTGGCCCGATTCTGCTACTGCTGCTGATGTCCTGCGCCCAGTAGATTCAGCCCGTGTACGTTTTTTTCCAGATCCGCGATTTTGGTAATTTCCAGAGATTAATGTTTTACAGAAAACCCCCTAAGCATCATGCATTTTATATCTCTCAAACTGTGCATCGGATTAAAATAAGTTATATATGTAAAATGCTCAGAAAATTGTGTAGATTAATAATATGCCATTTTCATCCATGTTTAAAATGTTTAAATTGATGTTTGCATTAAATTTTCTAATATGCCATGTTCAAATGCTTTAATTCATAACTAAATAACAGTAGCTCGGATTTTAATAAACTTTATATGTATTTGGGGTGGAAAAATGCCTAGTTTAACATGGTACACTTTGTTTTACTGTTTAACAACTCTAAAATTGTGTTTAGGGCAGAACAGTACCAAATCCAAAATACGCATATGAGGATTTTCCGGAATTGTTGTTTGTTACTTCCGGCCTCATTTAAACTTGCCTAGTTAGGTAGTTTTCTTATGCTTCACCCATTGCCATGTTTAACAACATTTAATATTGTTTGGTAGCTTAAACAAGATTAAACTAAATAATTGATGTGGTGTTTTGTCAATATGCAACTCGTTGCATATTGATCTCCACTTAACTTGTAGTATTGTGTGTTGCACTTGCCATGCCATGCCTCTTTAAACCGGACATGCATCATACTTGATTGTGCATCATGCCTTGTTCATCATGAACCTCTAACCTTTGACACCTTTCCTATGCAAACCATTGATTGGCTATGTTATGACTTTTTCTCAGCCCCTCTTATAGCGTTGCTAGTTGCAGGTGAAGTTGAAGATTGCTCCATGGTGGACAGGATTTTGGTTGGGATATCACAATATCTCTTATATTATTAATGCATACTTGGTAAAGGGTGGAAGACTCGGCCTTTTGCCTGGTGTTTTGTTCCACTCTTGCCGCCCTAGTTTCCGTCATACCGGTGTTATGTTCCCGGATTTTTGCGTTCCTTACGCGGTCGGGTGATTTATGGGACCCCCTCGACAGTTCACTTTGAATAAAACTCCTCCGGCAAGGCCCAACCTTGGTTTTACCATTTGCCTCACCACCACCTATACCTTTCCCTTGGGTCGGCCAACCCAAGGGTCATCTTTATTTTAGCCCCCCCGGGCCAGTGCTTGTCTAAGTGTTGGTCTGAACCGAGCCGCCTGCGGGGCCCCCTTAGGGCAACTCGAGGTCTGGTTTTAATCGTAGCCTGTCTCATCCGGTGTTTCCCTGAGAACGAGATATGTGCAGCTCCTATCGGGATTGTCGGCGCATCGGGCGGCTTTGCTGGTCTTGTTTTACCATTGTCGAAATGTCTTGTAAACCGGGATTCCGAGTCTGATCGGGTCTTCCTGGGAGAAGGTCTATTCCTTCGTTGATCGCGAGAGCTTGTCATGGGCTAAGTTGGGACACCCCTGCAGGGTATAATCTTTCAAAAGCCGTGCCTGCGGTTATAGGCAGATGGAAATTTGTTAATGTCCGGTTGTAGATAACCTAACACCAGATCCGAATTAAAACGCATCAACCGCGTCTGTAGCCGTGATGGTCTCTTCTCGGTGGAGTCCGGGAAGTGAACACGGTTTTTGGGTTATGTTTGACGTAAGTAGGAGTTCAGGATCACTTCTTGATCATTGCTAGTTCACGACCGTTTCGCTTGCTCTCTTCTCGCTCTTATTTGCGTATGTTAGCCACCATATATGCTTAGTCGCTGCTGCAACCTCACCACTTTACCCCTTCCTTCCCTTTAAGCTATGCTAGTCTTGATACCCATGGTAATGGGATTGCTGAGTCCTCGTGGCTCACAGATTACTACAACAACAGTTGCAGGTACAAGTTTTGCGATGACCATGACGCGAGAGCGATGCTTGCTTGCGTTGCGTTCTTCTTCTGCTTCTTTGATCAGGGGATAAGTTCCAGGTCGGCAGCCTGGGCTAGCAGGGTGGATGTCGTTTGAGTTTCTGGTTGTGTTTCATCCGTAGTCGGATGATGCTCTAATGTATTGTGATGTTGTATTCGTGTGGCATTGTATGCCTTATGTATGTATCCCCATCTATTATGTAATGTTGATGTATTGATATCCACCTTGCAAAAGCGTCTCAATATGCGGGTCTATCCTTGGTGGGATCTTCGAGTTCCTTTTGGATAGGGTTGCATATTGGGCGTGACAAGTTGGTATCATTCTTATTCATTCTTATCTAGTTTCAACCAGAGAGGTTTCAATTCTTTCTTGTCCATTGTGCTCGTCATTCATGTCTTTGCAACCTTCAAGTTATCGTAATGTTCCTTGTTCCTCTTTTCTAACGGATTGTTTGCAATCTCGTTCGTCTCTAATTGCTCAACCTCTCAAGGTTCGTGGTTTCACTCATTGGTCGAAGAAGCAACTTAGTTTTACCGCTTATCGTCCTCTTCTGTTTTCCCTCCGGTGCCATCCTAGATCTCTTGACGAGATCCTCTCGTAGTGGTGGAGTGTTGTAACGCGCCGGATGCAACTTTCCATATTCGTAACTCCAACTCTTGCCTTTTCCGGAGATGCGATATGTTATTTCCTCCGTGTTGGGTTTTGTCTGCTGTTTTGCATTTTGTTCTTGTTATGCATCTCATCTCATAGCATCATGCGCATTGCATCGGCATCGTTTTTATAAAACTTGCATCCGTTCGGGTTTCCCCGGTCCTCTCCGTTGTCCGTTCTGAGCCCGACTACACTCGCACGCGCCCGCGGCACCTCCGTAATATTATTTTATAAGTGGCATAAAAATGTTCTCGGAATGGGTTGCAACTTGTCGTGCGGTCTTATTATAGAGTAGACAGGCCGCCTGCCAAGTTTCGTTGCATTCGGAGTCCATTTGATAGCCCAACCGTTAAATATATAGCGGCACCTTCGCCGGTTCATTCGTCGGACGTTTCGGTCTCCGAAATCGGGCCGGGCTGCATTTCTCCTCTCTCTCCTATCAGCCCAAGCCTCTCTCACACAGCCTACTAGCCCACCTATCTAACCCCCTCCGCTCCGGACCATTGGATCGAGATCCGATGTCCGAAAACACCCCCAAACCCTCAAACCCTAGCCCCTACCCTTTATATACACCTTCCCCTTCCAATTTTGGCAGCCTACCCCCTCTCCTCCTTGTTTTCCGCGCAGCCCAATCATCAGCGCCGCTGCTCCCCTCCATTTCCGCGCCCCTCCAGCCCCTGCTCGCCACTTGGCGCGTAGCCATTGGCTGCGCCGCCGCCCGCCGCCGCCCGTGGCCACTCAGGCGCGGCCACGTCGCCTCCTTGCGCACTCCTCCTCACCTCCAACCGCGCGGGCCCGTCGGAGCCCATCCGCGGCCCGTCCGGGTCCCGATCTAGGCTGAGGCGCCGGCTCCGCACTGCCGATTGCCCGAGCGCCCATACGCTCCTGCCGCTTAGCACCGCCGCCGTCTCGCCGTGCCCCGCCGCCGCCCATCTCGTCAGCCGCCGTCTCCGCCGTCCCAGGCCAGTGCCGCTGCCTCCCGTCCTTATTCCCCTTCCTCTCCTCCTCCCTCATGGCCTCTCTCCCCCTCGCAGGAGCCGCCATGACGTCCGAGCTCGCCGCCGCCGCTCGAATCTCGTCGCTGGAGTCCCTCCGACTTCCTCCCGCGGCCGGATCCGGCACCGCGCTGCCCGGATCCGTCCATTCCCGCCGCCCCGCGCCGTTTCTCCCCTTCCTCGCCGTCCAAGGATCGCCGCCGCTCGCCGGAAGCGCCCCCGGCGCGGCCTCCCTCGCCTGCGCGTGCGTACGAGCGCGCGAGGCCGTTGCCTCACGGGCCGCGCGGCCCAGCCCAGCTCCCGAGCTGCAGGCCCAGCCAGCGCCAGGAAGGCCAGCCTCCTCCGCGGCCTGCCCCAGCAGCCCCAGCCAAGCCGACCCCTCTCCAACCGACCGGCCTGCTAAGGCCCATGGTGAGCAGTCTCCCCAGCGCCACTCCTCTGTTCCTACTTGGGCTTGGCCCGATTCTGCTACTGCTGCTGATGTCCTGTGCCCAGTAGATTCGGCCCGTGTATGTTTTTTTTCCAGATCCGCGATTTTGCTAATTTCCAGAGATTAATGTTTTACAAAAAAACCCCTAAGCATCATGCATTTTATATCTCTCAAACTGTGCATCGGATTAAAATAAGTTATATATGTAAAATGCTCAGAAAATGGTGTAGATTAATAATATGCCATTTTCATCCATGTTTAAAATGTTTAAATTGATGTTTGCATTAAATTTGCTAATATGCCATGTTCAAATGCTTTAATTCATAACTAAACAACTGTAGCTCAGATTTTAATAAACTTTATATTATTTGGGGTGGAAAAATGCCTAGTTTAACATGGTACACTTTGTTTTACTGTTTAACAACTCTAAAATTGTGTTTAGGGCAGAACAGTACCAAATCCAAAATACGCATATGAGGATTTTCCGGAATTGTTGTTTGTTACTTCCGGCCTCATTTAAACTTGCCTAGTTAGGTAGTTTTCTTATGCCTCACCCATTGCCATGTTTAACAACATTTAATATTGTTTGGTAGCTTAAACGAGATTAAACTAAATAATTGATGTGGTGTTTCGTCAATATGCAACTCGTTACATATTGATCTCCACTTAACTTGTAGTATTGTTTGTTGAACTTTCCATGCCATGCCTCTTTAAACCGGACATGCATCATACTTGATTGTGCATCATGCCTTGTTCATGTGTGGTGTGTTTACCATGTGTGTGCTTCTTTTCGATAGTTCCTGTTTCGTTGCGATTGTGAGGATTCATTCGTCAACGCTTGGTTCGGCTTCATCCGTTCGTGTTCTTCATGGACTCGTTCTTCTTCCTAGCGGGATTTCAGGCAAGATGGCCGCTACCCTGGATCTCACTACTATCATTGCTATGCTAGTTGTTTCGTTCTATCGCTATGCTGCGCTACCTATCACCTGTTTATCAAGCCATCCCAAATTGCCATGAACCTCTAACCTTTGACACCTTTCCTATGAAAACCATTGATTGGCTATGTTACGGCTTTTGCTCAGCCCCTCTTATAGTGTTGCTAGTTGCAGGTGAAGTTGAAGATTGCTCCATGGTGGACAGGATTTTGGTTGGGATATCACAATATCTCTTATATTATTAATGCATCTATATACTTGGTAAAGGGTGGAAGACTCGGCCTTTTGCCTGGTGTTTTGTTCCACTCTTGCCGCCCTAGTTTCTGTCATCCCGGTGTTATGTTCCCGGATTTTTGTGTTCCTTACGCGGTCGGGTGATTTATGGGACCCCCTCGACAGTTCCCTTTGAATAAAACTCCTCCAGCAAGGCCCAACCTTGGGTTTACCATTTGCCTCACCACCACCTATACCTTTCCCTTGGGTCGGCCAACCTGAGGGTCATCTTTATTTTAGCCCCCCCAGGCCAGTGCTTGTCTAAGTGTTGGTCTGAACCGAGCCGCCTGCGGGGCCCCCTCGGGGCAACTCGAGGTCTGGTTTTACTCGTAGCCTGTCTCATCCGGTGTTGCCCTGAGAACGAGATATGTGCAGCTCCTATCGGGATTGTCGGCGCATTGTGCGGCTTTGCTGGTCTTGTTTTAGGATTTTCGAAATGTCTTGTAAACCGGGATTCCGAGTCTGATCGGGTCTTCCTGGGAGAAGGTGTATTCCTTCGTTGATCGCGAGAGCTTGTCATGGGCTAAGTTGGGACACCCCTGCGGGGTATAATCTTTCGAAAGCCGTGCCTGCGGTTATAGGAAGATGGGAATTTGTTAATATTCGGTTGTAGATAACCTGACACCAGATCTGAATTAAAATGCATCAACCGCATGTGTAGCCGTGATGGTCTCTTCTCGGCGGAGTCCGGGAAGTGAACACGGTTTTTGGGTTATGTTTGATGTAAGTAGGAGTTCAGGATCACT
Source organism: Triticum dicoccoides (assembly GCF_002162155.2). NCBI lineage: Eukaryota > Viridiplantae > Streptophyta > Magnoliopsida > Poales > Poaceae > Triticum > Triticum dicoccoides. Next base: position 662,671,346 of record NC_041387.1, on the reverse strand, counting down.
TCTTGATCATTGCTAGTTCACGACCGTTCCGCTTTCTCTCTTCTCGCTCTTATTTGCGTATGTTAGCCACCATATATGCTTAGTCGCTGCTGCAACCTCACCACTTTACCCCTTCCTTCCCTTTAAGCTATGCTAGTCTTGATACCCATGGTAATGGGATTGCTGAGTCCTCGTGGCTCACAGATTACTACAACAATAGTTGCAGGTACAGGTTTTGCGATGACCATGAGGCGAGAGCGATGCTTGCTTGCATTACGTTCTTCTTCTGCTTCTTCGATCAGGGGATAGGTTCCAGGTCGGCAGCCTGGGCTAGCAGGGTGGATGTCGTTTGAGTTTCTGTTTGTGTTTCATCCGTAGTCGGATGATGCTCTGATGTATTGTGATGTTGTATTCGTGTGGCATTGTGTGCCATATGTATGTATCCCCATCTATTATGTAATGTTGATGTAATGATATCCACCTTGCAACAACGTCTCAATATGTGGGTCTATCCTTGGTGGGACCTTCGAGTTCCTTTTGGATAGGGTCACATATTGGGCATGACAAAAGCGCGGGAAAGCGCATGGGAGAGAGGAAGAATAGAGAGCCGGAGGAAGAAGAAGAGACTGACAGTGGGCCCCGGGTCCACCTGTCAGCCAGAAGGAGCACTGTGCTCTCTGGTACGACCAGCGTATTTAGGATTTAGAATTTATTCTAATTTTACTGCGTCCGACGTAGTAATCGCTCATTTTTCCCCAAACCGTGGATTTTTTCACGCAATGCCAGTATGCCACACTGTAGTTTTGCACCACTTATTGCTCTCTCATTGTAGCCGCATTTTACTGCATAAGTAAAGTAATTGTTTTGATTTGGTAAAAGTAATATTTTTGAAAACAGCTCTTAGCAAATCTCGAGGACGATATTTTTCTTAAGGGGGGTAGTGTTGTGACACCCCAAAATTTTCACCTTGTTTTGTTAATTAAAATTTTGCCAGGAAACTTAAACATTTATTTTCTGGGTTTCCTTTTGATTTCAGAACCTTTCTTTTCTTTATTATGGAGTTTTTACCCCTAGTAAAAACTTCTCAGTCATTATGGGACTTATTTCCCCTCTCAAATAAAAAAAATTCTTGTATTAGTGGGATTATCTATATAATTATTTTTCCCCTGAGCTTTATTTCTTTAAATTGGTTTTTCATAAGTTTTAGGGTTCCATTTGCATTGCAACCCTTTTATAAATTTATTTAAAAATCCCACCAAAATTTGGAGATGTCATGTGATGTTTCTAAATCACTTTTATGCAAAAAGATATTTCATTCATTGGATATTTTGAGTTCTACACCAAGTTTTCCAATCTGGTCCAGTGGGCAATTTTACACTACAACCTATTTAAATATTTCCATAAAACTCCTACCAAAATTAGGGGAGGTCAGTAGGAGCATATTATTCCACTTTGTGCATACACTCATTTATGTTCTTGGAAAAATTTGAGTGAATCATCCTCTTTTTCATTCTGGTCCAGCTTGGTGATTTGTACTGCATCCCTATTAAATTTTGCTCTAGTCACCATGAGCTTTCTCCCGCTTGTAGTACACCATACCAAACCCTTAAGTCCAAGAGAGTGGACCCATTGGGGGATTTTTGGTCCATGCTTTGATGCCATTTACCTTCTGTCCAGAACTAAAGATTTGCAAAACTTGCACTAGCAAGTTTCTTCTTTTGCCCAAATAAACCTACCACCCTCTTTTGCACCCAAAGAGGCACTAATATGGGGATTATGACCACCCCAAGTACTTCCTAAATGCTTCTGGCATTTTGTCAAACACCCTGTGTGCATAGACAGATTTGGCATGGTTGAAAGTTTTGTGTTGTGAACTTTCCCCTTGTCAAAAACCAAGTTGTCTAGTAGCCTTCTAACTGTCTCTAACCCAGGCCTGTAGATTTGTATTGGCTCTCTAGAAACTTTGGTCGCTCTAGCATTTCGCCGAACGCTTGGCGTGCACGCTCTGGGCGCGCCCAGAGCGCACGTTTTGCACGCGCGTGCACCGAGCCGCCGCGTCCCACTGCCGACGCCCCGCGCTCGTTCTGGCCATTCCCTCTCCCAGTCGACGCCCCCGACCCCTCCCACGTCACAGAGCTGCCCCTGGAGCTCCACAGCTCCGCCGTCAGGTCGGCCACGACGGCTAGCGGGCGGCCACATCAACCTCTGCCACGGACGTCGCCGCCCGCACCACTAGCGCTCGCCAGCTGTCCCCTGGAGCAGCTCAGACTCATCCACAAGCGCGTCCGCTAGCTCTCGTCGCAGCCACGTCCCCTGAATGCTACAGACAGACGGTCGCCGGCGAGCTTATCCACGGTCGCCGCAAACAGACTTGGATGTGCTATAAAAAGAGGCCCCGAGCACGTCGCGTTCCCCAGGCAGCCTCAAGGCACTCCACTAGTTTCCCCGTGGCAGCAAATCGACCCGGGGAGGTCTTCTCCCCCACCTCCGACAACCACAACCGCCGCCACAGTCCCGGCCATTCCGGCGCCACCAGGGCCTCCCCCTCTCCACTCTCTTCACCAGGAGCTCCCTCTCCCTCTCGTGAGTCCATCCCCCTACTCAGTTTTGATCAGGACTCACCGCAGGCGAAAACCCACTCTGCCCGACGACCACCGTCCGCTGCGGAGCTCGCCGCCGGCAGCTCCGTCCACCCCAAGGACCGTGACGACCACCGGAGGGACCGCCTCGACCCCCTAAGCCTGCGAGTAACCCCTGTTTCCTGAACGGTGCCGCCGTTCGCCGGCGAGCCTCGCTGGAGCTCCGCCTCTGTTTGGTCGGAGGGGAACGACGCGCGCGTGGAATAGTCAAACCTGACCGGTAGGCCAGGCGGGCCCACTGTCAGTGGCCAGCACCGGTCCACGGAGGCGTAAGTGGAAACATAATTTCTGAGTACGTCTTCGACATGTACATATATTCGAATCGTTTTTCTTTTCTGTTTTTTTAAATAAACAGATTTTGACCACAACTTTGACTGCCTATAACTTTTTAATTATAACTCCAAATAAGTTGATTCTTTTTCCTACCTCTCTCAAATATTGTCTAGTTTATTTTAAGATTTATTTCAAATATTTTCAGACAACTTTTTGGTACTGTTTTTAAAACTATATATTGATTCAAAAATACTTTAAATAGGATTTTGGAGAGAGGAGAAAGCTTTCAAAAGTTTTTGAGTGCACCCTGCCTTCCACACCTTGAAGGCAAGCATCTTGAACCCTGGCATAATATTTTTGACGTGATGGTTGACACGATTATAACACCACCTATTTCGGAGAACTCGTTATTTTATGTGGTGACGCGATCATTCGCATGAATGCATATTGGAGTTTTCCTTGCTGTTGGAAAACAGATATACTTGTGATGAATTTCACCCTCGAATTCCTTGCATGCATGCCGGAAAGAAACCCGGGAAAGCCTCTTCCTTGGGTAGGCGTGAGCTTGTTTCCGGTCTCCGTCGGGACGGTTGTCTCCGGTATGGCATGGTGAGGAATAATGAGTGGTGATCCTGTTGGTTGGAATATATAATGGTTACACACATCATGCAGGGAATACTTAAACCATCTGAGTCGATCGTAGATCGAGTCTTGTTCCAGTAACCCCCACACTTGTTTCGTACTGCCACTTGTCCCTGCCGTGGGTAGGGCACGGTTCAGTAAGTTGTCAACCCCTTTCTAGCACACACCGTACAGAGGGGCCGGGATGAGGGTTCCACGGCCGTGGATTAAAGCCAGTCATCCGGTCAGGGGGCATGGGTGTTTCCGGTAGGGACCGAGAGGGGAGGCCACCCCTTAGAGCGCGTGATATAAATTTGATCCCATGCTACGCGAGGTTGTAGCCTCCCCACTTAGAGTTTTACTTGACAGGTGTCGTGGGTGATTCCAGACATCGGTAAGTTAAGCTGGTGTGTGCAAGTCAGGTGTGTTTTCAATTAAAAGACCATAGACGGAATTAGTCCCGATGGACTAAAGGAATCCGTTACTCGTGGGTAAAGAGTACACCCTCTGCAGAGATAAAAATCTATTCGAATATCCATGTCCATGGTTAAGGACTACAGCCTGGGTCGGGTCAAGTGTCGGTCTTAGTGTCGGTCTTCGGAGGAGAACCACTAAACTAGAGCTTGGAATCATGACGTGTGACATATGATGATTATGATTACTATTATGGACTAACCCCTTCATATTTTTGAAAGAATTGAATATCCCTGGGACGGTTCTACCTCCTGGATATTCACTATGATTGTTTCCCTTATAAGCCCTTCATGTGGTGTCGCTTAGATGCCCGACTGTGGCATGCTTGTTATTCATTTACTTTATAATCCCTTTATGTGGTGTCGCTTAGTCGCCCGACTGTGGCATGCTTGTTATTCATTTACTTTATAAGCCCTTTATGTGGTGTCGCTTAGACGCCCGACGGTGGCATGCTTGTTATTTATTTACTTTATAAGCCCTTTATGTGGTGTCACTGGGACGCCCGACTGTGGCATTTTATTCCCACTCCATTATTACATATTCATGTTGCATATAAATAACCTGCTTGCATGCATAAAAGATTTTTATTTTATGGCTGACGATATGATCGTAGAATATTTCGGTGCACGATTATCATTTATATTATCCCAGTGTTCATAATGTTTGCGAGTACATTCAAAGTACTCACTGGCTTGTCCCTGGCTATTGTCTTGGCCAGATTGCTTGCTTGGAGAGGAGCGTTGTGATGACAGCCCCGGAAACTAAGCAAACAGTGATAGCAGGCTCGCGAAGATAGGATTTATCCTGGTCAGCTGTTCCTGTGGGAAATGGAGCCCCATAGACGCTGATGATCCACAAACCGCTTCCGCCATCAACCACTAGAAACCATTTGTTATACTCACAGGCCAGAATGGTCTTGTACTACATATTTTGTACTTTGCTTGGAATTTTTGTATCAAGTTGGTGCCTCATCAGCTAACAGTTATCCTGGGGCTGGTGAGCACAATGGCCATTTTCTGGGAAATCAATTACCCGGAAAACCGGTCGTGACATAAGTCCACTTCAAAAATCCATATTATATTCATTTCAATTCCAAATCCAGTGAAACCAATTTCTAAATGTTTCTAAAATCATGCCTGATTTAATGGGTACTTTTACTCATTTTTATAAAAAGGCATTCTATAGACAACTTGCAGATCCATTAAATCCCTTGCTTCCATCATATTGAAATGTTCAGAAATAACCACTAATCCAATTCCAATGAAACCACTCTGGTTATTTTCCATATAACCAAAGGAGTCCTAGAAAAGTAAACTTCATATTTTTGGAGCACTTTTATTTTCTGCCTTTTTGTGTTGCTTATTATAGTTGCTTTCGACGATAGTTGACGAAGTAGAGGAAATGCTCAGAGTTGGACCAGAAGACTTGAAGACTCTGATGAACCAGGCAAGCAGCCCTTTGACCATGTCTAAGAAACCCTTTTTATGCATGTCATATGGCACTTTTATTCCTTGCATCAAATTCATGATAAAATGGTGACCACTTGAGGTGGTTTGCCTCCGTTGCTTTTCTCATTGACACTTGCATGATGCATGACCCTATCTTTCTATGAGGGTTATGCCGGTGAGAGTTGATAGGATGCTAAAGTAGTGCTACGCAAAAAGGGACGGGAATATGCATGGTGATGGAGACAAAGTATTTTCAAAAGACTTTTCGAAAACCCCATCGGGTGCCACTTATGCCCGGGGGAGATGATGAGTTTGGTAATCCCTTGATGACGAAGTGGTGTACCGAGGCAAGTGTGTGTTGTTTCCAAAACGGATTGGTTTAAGTTGCGACCGTTATTCCAACCTTACATGCGCAACCACTCTACCCTTATATGCGAAAGGGCATTATTGATTGCCTAGGCTGATACTAGCTTGGAGCCCGCATTACTAGTGACGGGAGAGAGTTGGTGCTCTCTCTCGGGACGGGGTCGTGCCAGGTAGGGCGGCCATGACTGTTTTTACAGGGCACCGGATACACCGTTGTGTCCCCTCTCGGATGTTACGATCTCGAGTGAGTCTCGTATGATGTACATCGTGAGGATACGGAACAATGAGTGGACTCCTTGTTAGTGTCGTCTAGGGAAAGATAGTGATCGGGTGCTTACCCCGGGTACTTGAGGTATCGCGGGTCGTGGATGACACGGAAGTTCCCCGGATCTTGTGGCTAAAGTGTGCAACCTCTAAAGAGTGTAAAACTATTCGAATAGGCGTGTCCATGGTCAAGGACAGTTGGGTAACCGCTCTTGGGCTACATCCACATGTTTACAAACTAGTGTGTGTGTTTGGATAAGTGGGAAGATCTACTTGGGTCAAGTCAAAGGACTTGACATGATTGAGTTGGGTTGATGCCCACTCTATTTATGTTGATATCTGTAACATGTCCTCATGGTTACTTGAATTCTCCTGATGCATGTCTTACAAGTTGTTGAACATGTCATTGCACTCAAAACTAGCTTTCTGCAAAATTTTACCTATATCATGCATTATTGTATCTTGAACCAAAACATGGGTTGCTTGCGAGTACATTCAAAGTACTCATTGGCTTGCCACTGGTTATTTTATTGGCCAGGCATGAAAGAACAAGATATAATGAAGATTACCTTGGTGACGAACATGCGAGCTAGGACGCTTCGCAGTCAGAATGCCTGTAGGGTTAAGGCAGATGGCATGGGTCCAAGTTGTTATTGAAGATTTCCACTACGATGATACACTCAAGACTTGACCATAATGGTCCTACTTGTGTAAAACAGTATGTATGGATGTAAGACTCTTGTTATTCAGCTTATGTGTGTTCAGTGAGCACTGATCTCTGGGATCACTGTACACGTCCATTCGGTGATCTCGACTTATGAGTCGGGGTCCCCACAGCAAAGGAGAGTCCCACCCGGACACGGGACGGAGTCTTCAATCTTGTATCTTCATAGTCCAACAGTCCGGCCAAAGTATATAGTCCGGCTGTCCAAGGACCCCCTAATCCAGGACTCCCTCACCGACCCCGATCCAGCAAAAGGAAAAATAGCAACATTGTCACTAACGACGGTGATAATCCGGACCAAGCTGAGGACCCCGCAAATCCAGCGTTGGAGTAGGACGAGCGAGAGGACGGCGAACATAGTCCGTGGCCGTTGTCCGACCGCAGCGATGCCGAAGATAGAAATTATCAACCTATCCCTGAAGAGGAGGTCAGCCTGGGCGACGACGAATTTGTCGTCCCGGAAGAACCTTTACAACAAGAACGTCTCCATCAAAGGCTTATCGCCACTGCAAGGAGCCTGAAGAAGCGGAAGCAGTGGCTCACAGCCGCACAGGATACGCTCAACGACAGAAGGAACGAGGTGCTAGACGCTGAGGAAAAATATGGCTGTAATCGCCAAAAACTACCCTAAGCGTAAACTGCTGCCCAAAATCGACGACGAGGCTATTGTGCCTATACTAACGAAGAACAATACTGCCGACAAGCCAGACCGACCACCTCGTGGATGAGGCAGAGTGGATAGCAATGTCGTACACAAGCCCGCACCCCCTCCCCGTAAAGGAAGGGAGGCTGCGGCTCAGGACCAGAAACACGATCTACGTGAGGACCTGCACAAAAAGGCTGGTAAGGCCAGATCCATTTACGGATCCAGGGACCGCACCCCCACACGGGACTGTGGCTATCAAGCCAAATATGTCGGTTATATACCAGTTCGAAGCTGATACCGAACATTACAACCGTCGAACCCACGCCACGACACAGCCAAATACAGGGGTGCCGCACACCCCCTGTGTTTCACCGATGAGGTGCTGGATCATGAATTTCTAGAAGGGTTTAAACCCGTAAAAATTGAGGCATATGATGGAACGACGGATCCTGTGGTCTAGATAGAAGACTTTATTCTTCACATCCACATGGCTCGCGGAGATGATCTCCACGCCATTAAATACTTACCCCTCAGGCCGAAAGGACCATCTCGACACTGGCTGAAAAGCCTCCCAGAAAATTCCATTAGAAGTTGGGAAGAACTTGAGGATGCTTTTTGGGCCAATTTTCAAGGGACGTATGTGCGTCCCCTGGATGCTGACGATCTAAGTCACATAATCCAACAACCCGAGGAATCAGCCCGTAAGCTTTGCAATCACTTTCTCACTAAGAAGAACCAAGTCATCAATTGTCCGGACGCCGAAGCCTTAGCAGCTTTCAAGCACAGTGTCCGGGACGAATGGGTAGCTAGACACCTTGGCCAAGAAAAGCCAAGGAAAATAGCAGCCCTAACTGCGCTCATGACCCGTATTTGCGTGGTTGAGGACAACTGGTTAGCCCGCAGTAGCACCAGTGAGCCTGGCACATCCGAAGTTAGGGATGGCAATGGAAAGCCACGACATAACAAAAGCAAAGGTCGAAAGAATGATGGAAGCCCAGATGATACAGCAGTAAACACCGGATTCAGCGGCTCCAGACCCGGTCAGCGGAAGAAACCATTTAAAGGCAACAAAGATGGTCCATCCAGCCTAGACAAAATATTAGACAGGAACTACCAGATCCATGGCACCCCCGCTAAACCCGCGAACCATACCAACCGCAGTTGTTGGGTCTTCAAGGAGGCCGGCAAGCTCACCGCCAAACACAAGGGGAAGGGACCTCAGAGCGAAGATGAGGATGAATCTCGCTAGCCGAACACGGGGGCACAGAAGAAATTTCAACCAGAGATCAAAACAGTGAACATGATCTATGTCACTCATATCCCAAAGAGGGTGCGCAAATGCAAACTCCGAGAGGTCTATGCCGTTGAGCCTGTTACCCCCAAATTCAACCCATGTGTGGCCTATCCGATCACCTTTAATCGCAGGGATCATCCGACGAGTATCCATCACGGGGGTTCGGCTGACCTAGTGCTCGAACCAATAATCGATGGATACCATCTCACTCGAGTTCTCATGGATGGCGGCACCAAGTCTAAATCTGATATATCAGGACACTGCCCGCAAGATGGGGATAGACCCGTCAAGAATCAAGCCAAGCAGTACGACCTTTGAAGGAGTTATACTGGGCGTAGAAGCCCACTGCACGGGCTCTTTAACATTGGAAGTCGTATTAGGCTCTCCCGATAACTTTCAAAGCGAAGAGCTAATCCTCGACACGGCTCCGTTCCGAAGTGGCTATCATGCACTACTCGAAAGAACGACCTTCGCCCACTTTAATGTAGTCTTGCATTATGCCTATTTAAAGCTCAAAATGCCCGGACCACGTGGCGTCATTACGGTCAGTGGAAATATGGAGCGCTCTCTCCATATGGAGAAAGACACTGCGGCCTTAGCAGCTGAAGTCCAAATCGGCATATTCAAGCCAAAAAGATCATCGGTCGTTAGGACCGCGGACATAGCTAAACGTGTCCGGAGTACGCCTCAGTGCGGAAGCTCAGACAAACCTGAGCTCGATTAGCAGTTACGCCCCCATCGACTGCCCCATAAGGCGATAGCATACATGCCTTGTATACACAAGTACACCCTTAAAATCCCTTGGGCAGCGCTGGGGGCACACTTCACACAAATAGTCCGTAGTTCGGCTCGACCCTATTCGTACTCTACGGTTATCTTTCAAGATTCATTAAACGAACCGGCTTTATTTATGACCACACTGGATTTTCTTTTCTATGTTTTTTTTACAGATGGCCATCACACTACCCCCTTCAAGGACACATCAGAAAGGAGATAGCGGCGCAGACGTGCAGCAGGGCCCCGAACTAAGGTTTCTTTTCAGATTAAGACCCTATGTAAACCTTTTTATCTCATTTTGTTTTATACTTTCCTGGCATGTACAATGTCCTAGGAAGTTATCGGCACTATCTATAAGTACACGGCTCGCCGTACTAGAAAGGGATATTATAGAGGCAGCTTGGTCCATATTATGTTTGGAATTTTATTCTCTCACCACCTGCGTTCTCTCCGCATGTCAGATTGCCACACGTGCCTTGACACCCGGGTCCATTACCAGGGGTTGTATTCGGCCCGGTATACTTTGAAAAGTCCAAACAACTATAGGGAGTGTTCGGCGTCTTGAGTTTGGCCTTATATGCATCATCTCTGAATCATGTCTTTGTTCAATAGTTGGGTTGCTCGGCTCCTGTGCTTGCTACCTTACGTTCCACTCTATCGGCTAAGGTAGTAAAGGGATAACTACTGCGATTGTGTCCTGGTTCGTCCGGATGAGCACCTCAGTAGAGAAAGCCGAAAACTGACTATCATGATGCGGCGAGAGCTGGTAAACCACTCAATGACTCATCGCAATCTTCGCGATTCCCTCTGTATTAAACGAAGGACCGGTCTGCTGGTCACGTATGTAAATGCACTGTATTTGGATAACCGCGTAAATACCAGGGGTTATATCGTAGACCACCGTCAAACTCCTATGGCCAAGTGAAAGTGTTAAAGCCCTATAGTCTAATTGCCTGGTTCGCCGCATTGACACCTCCTTAATGGACCAAGACGTTGGGTCAAGTGTGATCAAGTGCTTTTCCAAACACCCCTGCGTTATACGCGCGGGGGCTGAAGCCGACGACTAGTAAACTTTAGATTATATATATATATATATATATATATATATATATATATATATATATATATATATATATATATATATATAAACGGCCACACAGGAGGCACCAAAACTTTTCGGGCAAAAGTATAAAAACACAGCCTTAAATATATCACGATATTGTTGTTATAATCTTGGTACACTTCACTCGAACATAATATCTTTCGAGCACTGACCCTCTATCAAGCGGGCACCCTCCAGGACGGCCTCAAAGTAATGCTCTAACGTGTGATGGTCCTTGCCCTCGGGTGGACTTTGCCCTGCAATATCGGTGGCCTTCATCTTCGCCCAATACGTCTTAACGCGGGCAAGGGCCACCCGTGCACCTTCTATGCACGCTGACCGCTTCACAGCGTCGATACGCGGCACTGCATCAACAAGTCGCCACACCAAACCGAAACACTACAAAAAAAGACACATCCGGGACATTTTGGGCCGAACAAATTTTGTTTGTGTCATACTTATGACACTTCTATGACGATAATTGTGACAAAACCCGATATCATCATAGATGTGGTGGGCTCCTACTTCTACGACAAAAAATCAGGACAGAAAATGGGCTTTTCGTCCTGGGCGGGCCGGAGACGCAGCTGCATGACATTCTTTGGGCCGTCCATGAGGGGAAAACCGTGGTAGAAGCGAGGGCGAGGAAACTTTTCGGTGAGTTCCCGGTTACGGTGGGTGGTAGGGGGCCGAGCGATGCGTGTTTCTCTTGTACATGTACGCGCGTGTGTGCGGGGCGTTGACTCTAACTGAACCCGAGCGAGGCGTTGGGCTCTAACTGGACCCGGGGGATTGCACTGCAGGCTACGCGTTACTGAACCCGAGCGGTCGATCGATGGCTGTTAACTAAACCCGATTAAGCGATTCCTTCGCTACTGCTGCTAACTGAAGTCGATCGATGCTGCCTCTGC
>NC_041387.1:662651917-662659619 GCF_002162155.2 Triticum dicoccoides | reverse complement strand
GGTTTGGATCAACAGTGAGCGGTGGGGGTGGATGAATAGGACCCCGTGGTGTTGCCTCTGGATGAACAGGACCCCGATCGATCGAGTCGGTTGGGGCTGGATGAACAGGACCCGTTGGAGGGCTGGATGAACAGGACGACCCCTGGAGGGCTGGATGAACAGTAGACGATGGAGGGGTGGATGAACAGTAGCCCGTGGAGGGGTGGTTGAACAGGAGCCCATGGAGAGGGGTGGTTGAACAATAGCCAGTGGAGTAGTGCACAGTGGAGGCTGGATGAACATGAGCTCGTGGATGAATAGTCACAGGTGAAGGTTGGAGGAAGTCGACAGTGGATGAACAATAGCCTGTGGAGGCTGAGGAGGTAGACGGTGGAGATGAAAAGTATCCCTTGGAGTCCCGTTTTGCGGTGCGCCACACCCCTCCTGATGAATAGGACCCCCGTTTCGACCGTAGCGCTCCAACACAAGTCCGTTTCTCCATTTTGCAGTACGCCACACCCCTCCCGATCAACAGGACCCCGTTTTGACTGTAGGAGGTCCAACACAAGTCTGTTTCCTCCGTTTTGCGGTACGCCAGACCCCACTTGATGAACAGGATCCTGTTTCGAACGTGGCCGGTTGAACACAAGGCCGTTTCCTCCGTTCTGCGGTACGCCAGGCCTCGCTTTCATCGGCTATTCCATCCAAGCCGGTTGGCTCCCACGCGTTCCGTTGCCTCCCGATGAACATGACGCATTCCGTTGCCTTCCGATGAACACAACGCATTCCGTTGCCTCCCCATGAACACGACGATGATGCAGTGTCTCTGTTCTGACCCAGCCATGTACACGAGCCCTGGTCGTACGTATGCGCGAGTAGGCGTTCGAGACCCTGCCCGTATGTACGTATGTGTCTGCATTTTCATTCTTGCACAATGGCCGCTGTACGTACGTGTACATGCTACTTGCGCGCCTCTACTATGACACGTGCGCGCCTCTACATCGACCAGTATGTACGTACACGTTCGCGACCAGAATGACAGCGCTACGTACGCTTCGACAAGATGGGTGCCGACTGTCAGGCACTTCCTTGCATCCAAAGATGTAGATGGTGGGTCCCAGCAGTCAGGGGGTGAATCTTTTTTTTTGACCGGACACATTTCCTTGCTGGGAAGATGTAGCTGGTGGGTCCCAGCAGTCAGGGGGGAAACTTTTTTTCACAAAATACGGTGGCCCGTCCGGTGGGTCCCTGCTGTCAAATGGAGGAATCATTATTTTGCACGTAATAAGGAGGCACTTCCTTGCTGCGACCGTGGACCCAGCTGTCAGCCTCTCCACATACAGTCCACGTCCAATGGAAGTCATTCCTTGACCACATTGACCATGCTGCGCTGAGAGTACCATGGCGGTGGACGACGGCGAGTCCTAGGAAGGGGACGACGCGGAGCCGGGGAAGACGCAGTAGTGGATGCCCACGCGAAGAGGAGTACGAGGGTTCACTGGTTCGGCTGCGGTGTGAGGCTGCCGTCGCCGCAGGGCCTGGCCCGTGGTGGGAAGAGTAGTGGGCAGTGAGGCCTCCACAGCAGCACAGCCGGCCACGGGAGGCAGGAGCATGTGGCGCAATCGGCGCTGCTTTGGGCGTCTGGAGCAAGAAGACCAAAGGTTGAAGAAGCCCTACGGCCGTTGGATGGACATCGTACGGTCACTGGAGCTAGAATCATTCATATTAACTAAGTTGACAAAGCCCTCCATCCCCGTCAACTTAGTAGGCCCACAAGTCAGCCTCGCACCAAGGTGGGTCCCAGCTAGCAGGGGGAGTATTCATTTTTTTGTGCGTAATAAGGAGGCACTTCCGGTGGGTCCAAGCTGATAGCGAGGGGGTGGGGGCATTTTTTTGTGAAATACGGTAGCCCGTCCGGTGGGTCCCAGCAGTCATGGGGGAAATGTTTTTTCATGAAATACGGTGGCCTGTCCGGTGGGCCCCGCTGTGAGGTGGAGGAATAATTATTTGCCGTGTAATAAGGAGGCACTTCCTTGCGGCTGCCGTGTACCCAGCTATCAGCCTCTCCACATACAGTACTCTTCCGATGGAAGTCAGTCGTTGACCACATTGACCATGCCGCGTCGAGAGCACCACGGCGGTGGACGCTGGCGAGGCCTAGGAAGGGGACGACGCGGAGCCGGGGAAGGCATGGCAGTGGATGCCCACGCGGAGAGGAGTACGGGGGTTCACTGGTTCGGCTGCGGTGTGAGGCTGCCGTCGCCGCAGAATAACAGGGGGTGTGGGTGAGTGGAGGGATGGCCAGGCCAGCGGTGGGAGTAGTATGGGGGCTGTGAGGCCTTCGTGGCAGCACAACCGTCCACGGGAGGTAGGAGTAGGCGGCACGACCGATGCTACTTTGGGCGGCTGGAGCAAGAAGACCAGAGGTTGAAGAAGCACTATGGTCGTTGGATGGACATCATACGGTCACTGGAGTATTGACTAAGTTGACAAAGCCCTCCATCCCTATCAACTTAGTAGGCCCACAAGTCAGCACCCACTATGGTGGGTCCTAGCTAGCAGGTGGCATTCATTTTTTTTTGTGCGTAATAAGGAGGCACTTCCTGGCGTGCAAAGATATAGCTAGTGGGTCCGACCTGTCAGCGGGGGGAACGTTTTTTCACGTAATACAGAGGCCCTTCCCATGGGTCCTAGCTATCAGGTGGAGGTATCATTATTTTACGCGTAATAAGGAGACATTTCCTTGTGTGCGGCCGTGGACCCAGCTGTCAGCCTCTCCACATACAGTCCACTTCCGACGGATGTCGTTCATTGACCACATTGACCAGGACGCGCCAAGAGCACCAGGGCAGTGGACGACGGCGAGGCCTAGGAAGGGAACGACATGGAGCCAGGGAATACTCGATAGTTGATTCCTACGAGAAGGAGTACGGGGGTTTACTGGTTCGTCTGCCGTCCCTGGAGAATAACAGCAGGTGTGGGTTAGTAGATGGATGGCTAGGCCAGCGATGGGAGTACGGTGGGGCTGTGAGGCCTGCACGGCAGCATAGCCAGCCACTGGAGGAGGGAGCAGGCAGTCCCGTCGGCGCTTGTTTGAGCGGCTAGAGCAGGAAGAGCAGAGATTGAAGAAGCAAGACAGCCGTTGGATGGACATCCAACAGTCACTTCTCTTGTGTGTTGACTAAGTTGACAGGGCGTTGCGTGTGCGTCAACCTTTTTTTAGGAAAGCATACGCGTCAAACTGTAGTAGGCGCACAAGTCAGCCTTAAATCTATGGAAAACATCATACATCCCATCTGCCATTACGTCTAATAATGTACAACCCATTTGCTAATTCTTAAGAATTTTTTGGAGCCATCTTCTTTTTGTTAGCATTACACCCCATATTGTGGCCACGGTTAAAAAGTATATGAAATTTTGCATATTTTGGTGCGGTCAACTGTTTTTAATCCCGAAATATTGATTCCCATTCAAATTGAAAAATAATTTATATAGATATAAAATCCAAATAATTGTCCACACATAAAAATCAATGGAATTTAAAATCTTGTAATGAAAAAAAATGAAACTAATTCCCGGTATGATGTGTTTTAAAAATGTACAACCCATTTCTGGGCAAACCGAATGAAACTCTCCTTGTCTTGAAAGATTTGCAGCCCAGCAGGGCCGATAAAGCAAGTAGGCCTCGTTTGGGTATTTCTTTTAAAAAATAGAACTGAGCTAGCCATCTTCAGCAAGAAAAAAACACAACTGGGCTCATGATGTGGTAAACATAAATAAAATCCTGGCTAGACGGGCCACATCCCCCGCACAGCCCCGTTGTTACCCTGAATAACAACTGCTTGTTCCTCAAAAAAACAAACTGCATGACCTGCTGGGTCCCTGGTGTCAGCCGCTCGTAGTGTAATTATCTCGTTTAGGGACTATGTTGACAATGGCGTGAGCACCAGATGTCCAACCATTAGGAGGAACCATATTTTTGGGCTTGTAATATAGAGGCACTTGCTTGCGTACTGCCATGACGTTGGTGGGTCCCTACTGTTATCCTCTCCACGTACATTCATCTCCTTGTTCCTCTCGGTTGTTGACAACGTTGTCAATGCAAGAGGGCGGCGCACCGCGCACGGAGAGCGAACCAAGGCCGCAAGGCGGAGGACGACGGCGAGGCCTCGGACAGAATGAACAGGAGCTGTGGAAGATGCGTCGGTCCAGTCGCTGGTGGAGGGGAGTACGAGGGTTGACTTGTTCGGGTGCGGGTGCATGTTGGGGCTGACATCCCCGGAGAACAACATGACATGTGGGGGAATAGAGGGAGGGACAGGCCAACATTAGAGGGTACGTACTGTAGGGCAGCCGAGGCGCAGCCAGCCATGGGAGGCGGGAGCAGGCGGAGCCAACGGGGTGGTTTGGTTTGGGCGGCTAGAGGAAGAAGAAGACAAGAGATAGAAGATACATGACAGATGTTGGACATCAATCAAACGGCTAGTAGGCAGAATCCTTTGTTGACTGGCTAGTAAGTCGACACCACCTTGGATAGGCTATTTCCTCGCGGGTCCCAAATGTTAGAATCCAAATATGTCACTGTCATGCAGCCTTTCCTATGAAAATTTACAGCCCATTTGATGTGCTAGTTCGAAATAAGTTTGTGGGTGCTGGTGGGGGCTAATCACTTGGCTTGTGTAATGCACAGTGAGCTCAAGCAGCCGGAGAGAGTGATGTTATTTCCCTTGGTTGGGATTTGTTACAATATTTCACTCTAAATTAAACGAGTGGCAAGCCATTTGCCTGGTTTCAAAGAAAGTATGACAGTCACAGCCAAGTTGAGAAGGGCAAGAACATCTAACTCCAGCTTACAAACTGTATAAAAGCACGAGGGTTAATTGTTCATCAGGTTTACAAAAAAAAGCCAGGTTGAAAAGGGCAACACCATCTAACTCCAGCACTGTTTTTGGCAGTCACAGTCAAATGGATCGGTCAGGTCCATAGAATGAACATCCTAGGTCGTAAAATTTACTGGATTATGACCACAATATGTTGTAAATAGAACCTAGGCACGTTCAGAAGCTCTTTTGCCCACCTGAAACTCCTTTTTTTTCTCTTCGACATACCCATCCGTCAAAACCATGCTGCTGATAAACTTAAGCCAGATGGACAATAGTAACCTCGCATTCAGCAGGAAGAATGTGACAAATCTAGTGTTTGCACGGTTGGCTACATATCATTCCAGTGTTATTGTCTTCAATCGAATCTCATGAGAAGTGAGAAAATCCCGATGCCTACGAATCCACCGATTGGTTATAACTTTCTTACGCCGTCATGTTGCCTAAATAGACATGAAGATTGAAAACAGTTAAGGTCTAAAAAAAGAGTGTTGAAAGAGCAACAGTTGAACGGTTAATTCTAGTACACTATATGCGGGCTTCCAATGTGCGTGAAATTATCACCTTTATATACAACTTCTCCAGACATGGAAAGCATTGCAGCAAACCAATAATCTTGTTCATATCAAAACTATTCATTTGGATATATAAGATGTTGACAGAATCCAGCACCATTGATAGGCCATCCATGGAGAAACTCTTCATTGAGCATAGAACATAATATTAGTACAAAATGTGTACTCCAAGATGATATATATCTTATGCGCAGAAATTTAAAATGTAGCTTATGGTTACAAGTGTAGATGATAATATAAAGTACCTGAAGAACTATGGAGCCAAACATCATATTGAAATGAGCACAGAGATCATGTATTACACCCAAGGTCTCTAGTTTAGGCGCAAAGAGGACGGTTATTTGCAACGGTGAATAACTAGAATCAAGGATCAACCTTTGAAGTGAAGGGGCATCTTGGATGATGAGCTGCCTTCCGTCAAAAGAAATTCCAATTCTTACAAGGTTAGGCGACTTTATTTGGAGACAACCGATTCTAACTGTGAAAACAAGCATGAAGCACTCCAGGTCAGGCAACTGGAGTGGATGATGCTGTGCAATGAGGCCTCCGATATACGAACCCGCACAAGTGAAAGTTTCTTGAGAAATGGGAGATGAAGGTTTAGTACCAGATTGTCTGGTAGGTAGCACAGTGCAAAGGTGGCAGTGTGGAGAGAGGAGGAAAACCGCGAGATGGACATCAGTGCTGAGGGCACAAGTACATGGCGTTCAATATGTGGTATGTGATTTCCAGGGGAATAGTAGAACTCCAGCAGCTGTAGTTCTATGATTTCAGAGGAATTTCAGATGGTATGCTTGCTCAAGTAGCATGATGGGATGCAGATGCTTTGAACGGAGCCCTGATGGGAGGAGATGATGGCTCTGGGATTTCAAAATCATTAAAGAGAGATGGCTGACGACAGTCGAGATTAAGGGGCACGGCGCGCCATAGAGGCGCCACCGAATTGAGAGGACTTAGGTGCGGCAGCAATCCTTGGTGGGGAGAAGCAAGATGATCTCCCAAGGGACGGCGTCCGGGAGATCGCTGATGTGGTCCATCCGAGATTCTACAGGTTCCCGGGTTCCAGTGCGGGCGGGGTCGCCGCTTCTCCCCGCGCTGCCGGGTGCGGGATCTACAATAGGCGCCGCCGCTGGCACGAGCCTCATCTTCTTGGTGCTGGGGTCAACCCACTCCATTTTCCTTGAGGGTGTCGCGTCACGCTCACGGATTTGAGCAGAGTAATGAATGACGAGCCTAGTTGTAGTGCGAGTGAAGAAGAAGGGGAGCTGGGGGTTTTCTGTAGTAGTGAGGAAGAAGGGGAGCTGGGGTTTTCTGTAGGAGTGAGATGAGGAATTTGGGGGTACAACTGGAGCGAGCTGACGTGAGGTGGGTGGGAACGAGGAGGAAGAAGAGCACCCAGGTTTTTTTGGGGGGCGGTGTGCTGGGTGTGGGTAGCGCCTCTCATTCAGTAAATATATGGGATTTTGAATTGATTTTACTATTTACTAGTGTAGATGGGCTGTTTTGTCTTGGGCCCAGAGAAATAATTACTACTAGTACAGTGTAGACACTCTACAGCTACCTAGAAAAAACAATTACTACTAGTATAGTGGATACAATACCGCTTCTGGCTCGTCCTAGTTCATTGAAACGTCTCCCTCTACTGAATGTCGTTGTACTTTTGTTCAGCAACATACGGGCCATGCAGCGCGCGGGCCCAAATGCCATCCACCAAATTAGAAGGCAGTATGCAGGCGAAGAGTCACCCCGGTCATAGCGCGGCAGTAACGAGCTGTCGTATCACAAAACCCCACCTCCCCGCAGTCTAAGTTTGACAGACGAAGCAACCATCATTTAACTCTTCGCTCAATCCCCTTCTCCCTCACCGTCTTCAAGAAAGGCAACACTCGCATCTGGCACTGTTCTTCTCTCCCAACGAAGGGAAGGTAAGTGGATCCGTGATGTTGGTATATTTTCGTTCAGAATAAAAAAGAACTTTTGCAAAGTAGTAACCGATTCTCACTCTCTTTTTTGTTTCATTGTCATTGCGAGTGTGTTTTCCTTTGAGTGGTCTCCTAGTATTCGTCAGTTTCATGATGGACCAAGGAGAACCAGGCAAAGATTTGCCGATATTGCAGCAGACGCGGGAGGTTGATCCCCACGAGACAGAGAGCTCCAAGGATATGGAGGCAGACACCGAGCCGACCCCAGATACGCTCACGGCCACTACTGAGACGGTCAATGGCCTGTTTGAGGTTACAACCCCCGTGGCACTGCAGGAGCAGTTTT
>NC_041387.1:662622959-662651509 GCF_002162155.2 Triticum dicoccoides | reverse complement strand
TGAGCTGCCCAAGGTGATTTTCTTATTTGCCGATCTCGATTGTGGTTTTTCATCTAAGTATGTGGTGATGAATAATGCAAAACTTTATTAGCGTTGATGCCATGCTATACATAGTGGTTTAAATAACTTGTGTTTCTTATACTGGAAAGTTATTCAGAATTTGTTTCTGTTTCAATTAGATCCCTGATGCAGACAAGGATTGTGTGGTTGTACATGTCACTCGCTATGAGGCGAATGACCTGAATATACGCACTGGGAAAACAAAGTTCTTAGGTTGTTGGATCTTGTAAGCCATTTGCGGTTATACCAATGAAGAGTTGTATTCCAGCCTCACTGTTGTCAGGCGTATTGTCCAGGGTGTACTGAAGCACAAGAAGTTCAAAGCTACTCCTTCGTTTGTGAGGCATACTGTTCTTGTCAAGCATACGCAGGAAGATGACGTGGCATGCCTCCACAAACAAGTTTATCAGTGGAAAGGCCACAAGGTTGTCTTCATGAAGGTTCACAGGATTTAGCTGCTGCGGGACGTCCTCGATGATGTTCATGGCAAGGTCCATCTTGTGTCCAGCCCAAATTAGATCGAGGCATGAAATAGTTTCCCCAGCTAGTGTTTAATACTAGTTTGGATTGTGTCTAATTATACAAACCTTGCCTGTTATTGAGCCCTCTGGGGCTAGTACTCTGTTTGAATCCGTCTATGGGAACTGCTGCTACTTTTGTGTACCCGTGAATCATGTGAGAACCATCGTAATTGTTGCCGAAACAGATGTGTCCTCACTAGTCTTTTCATGAATATGGCATGGCAAGACATAAGTTGTCACGGTTTATCATACGATTAGTGTTTGTTTTGATGAAATAGAGCACTCGTTCGAGAACTTTGCGCCAACGTATACATAAGTACTTGTAAACACTATTGGTGCTACCGCACTTGTAAGCAGTTGTGCAAAACACGACACATTGGCTCAGCTTGCTTCAACACTAGGCTATTGACCAGCTAAAAATCAACAATCTAATGTCTGACATATAAGCAACTATGTATCTTGTTACAGTGGTTCATGCAGTTAACTGAGGCCACAATGTAAATTCCAAATGTTCACACGCTTGTCCAGCGCTCATGTGGAACACTCACATTAAACTCGTCTTCATAAAAAACTTGAAAAACATAAGTTAAGCAATTTTATACATCTCAATGATTAATAGAACATAATAAACATATACTAGTTCATAGCAAAAGACAAAGTTGTGAGAAGGTTTACAAATCAGGAAAAAACAAGCAAGGCTTCTTTGAGCAAAGGGCCTCCCGGCAAGCTTAAATTTCCTGGAGTTCACTCTGGTTTTTTCTTGTTGCCACCATCCAGGGTTAGGTTCTCTCATTCCAGAATAACCAATTATAATTGTGGTCTCAGCTAGAGTGCTGAACTGAACCATGCAGTGTACTGACCAGGTGAAATTCTTGTGGATTCCACTAAATTTAAGCACCGCTATTTGCAGAAATAAGAAGACCACAATGCCTCTTGTCCATGCACCTGTGCAAAAAACCGCCGTGCATTCGTGCCAGCTAGTCCTCGGTCCATGGATGAACTGGTAGAAAGTGCATTCCGGACTAGGATGCAGTTGTTTTCGCTCGTCCCTACACTGATATCAGGAAGTAAAACGTACAAATCAACTTCATTTAGATTGTGTTGGTCATTCTACCTAGTAACTACCAATGTAGGAATACCTGGAAGACGGGTGGTTAGACGATGGGAACGAGGGATAGCCATCTCATTTTGCGTAGTTCTACTAAAACTGAGGTGTGTGCTTTTGATTGCGCGGATAGAAACGGTACGGAGACAGACACCCCGAAACGATATGGAGACAGACATCCCTGTTTGCGCAAATATGAAATACGGTTATTTAAACAGTGACAGAAATTTGCAGTGGCGTATGATTAACAGCAGCATCTATTGTGTTATAATTGGCACTAGATTGACAGTATGAAGTGCCCTTAAGTAAGTAGCATCACATCACATCAACACTGCCACTAGATTAACATGCAGAACAATAACATTGGTATTACTGTCATGAGGGTAGCACATGGTCAGTATATGTGCAATCAAATTTGTGCAGCTCCACTGGGATGAAGCAATGTTAGCGGTGTGAGATTTAAGTGTAACTGCAAAAACACAATTCATGGGAAATAAAGCAAGACGGAAGAACTTCATAAAATGGTGGTGGCATTGCTTCAATTTATCGATGGCACTAGACCATTACTTATAGTGACATTAGGTGGCATTGCTTAATGCTTCCTGTGATTTTACATTAACGTAGCGAAATGGGCGTAGGGACAGCAGGGGCATAAAATGGTGAGGCAGATGTGGTTGCCGAGAGCGGCAAACCCTCAGGCAGCATGTCTGCATTTTTCCGATTTTTATCTCCTCAGTGACATTTTCCTATGTGAGCGCAGGAAATCTAGACCTGCTCATTCTCATTTGCGTTGTCCCCCAACACCCTTCACTTTCTTTCCTTTTATAACCAAGATATAGGTCCACTTCCCCCCACCCTTCGCCATCCACCATGCTTTCTTCGTCTTTTCAACCAAGAGACCGGTTGGGTAGCCAGTATCTACTACTTTCCCCCATTTCCTCTTAGAACCAAGTCCTAGATTCATGCTACAGCTTTCCCACTTTCTTCCCTGTTTGAACCAACTCTTAGAGTCGACTGTATGAACTAGCTTTACCTCTAATAATAGTAAAAGTCTAGGTGGCTTTGGAACAGCGGACGGAAGTAGAAAAAGATCCACACGAAGGGAGCTGGGGTAGTAGAGCAAGGCAGGTTTCGAAGGAATATATACCTAAGGGTCATCGGCATGTAACAAAGACAGCGTCGGGAGGCCGCATCTTGGCCACAATACCACAAGGAGGAAGAAGGGGTCGGAGGCCCTCCCGAGCCTGCGCTCTCTTGGAGAGAATGGCAGGGCAGCAAATCGGGACGCGCGGGCAGCCGTTGGTCTCCTCCCTCGCCACTGACGACAGCGTGAATGATGCACCTACACCCCTGCCTCGGTCGAGGTTGTCCGAACGGATTTGTGACAAGTCGTGAGCTGAGAGAGAGTGTGGCCACCTATGTCTTGCTTAGATCTGGAGAGAGAGTGAACGAGAGGAACCCTAGTAAAGCAAGCGCTAAGGCTCCCGCTTATATATATAGTGGAGTGATTTTGTTGTACCAGCTTCAAAAAACTGCGCTCCTACGTGTACCCGCGAGTGGGTGTGAGAGAACTAGTGCACGCGTGCACCGCTTCTCTTCGTGAGATTACAATATACTATGCCCAAAGAAAGTTCACCGCAAGAGTAATAGTATAAGTGTTTGATGTGTGAGCTAAAATAAAATGTGCGTGACGTATATTGTTTTTTAGAAGTTCTGAGGCTAGGGTGTGAAGAGCACATATGTGCGTGACGTCTACATGCAGATAGACGGTGGGTGCGAGTCTGCGAGACGACTCGGGAGAGTCGTGACTCATGAGGGTGCGTGTGCATGAGAGAGAGGGGGGCATGTTGGAAATATGCCCTAGAGGCAATAATAAAATGGTTATTATTATATTTCCTTGTTCATGATAATTGTCTATTGTTCATGCTATAATTGTATTGACCAGAAACCGTAATACATGTGTGAATACATAGACCACAACATGCCCCTAGTGAGCCTCTAGTTGACTAGCTCGTTGATCAATAGATGGTCATGGTTCCCTGCCTATGGACATTGGATGTCATTGATAACGGGATCACATCATTAGGAGAATGATGTGATGGATAAGACCCAATCCTAAGCATAGCACAAGATCATCTACTTAGTTTGCTAAAGCTTTTCTAATGTCAAGTATCATTTCCTTAGACCATGAGATTGTGTAACTCCCGGCTACCGTAGGAGTGCTTTGGGTGTACCAAATGTCACAACGTAACTGGTTGGCTATAAAGGTGCACTATAGGTATCTCCGAAAGTGTCTGTTGGGTTGGCACGAATCAAGACTGGGATTTGTCACTTCGTATGACGGAGAGGTATCTCTACGCCCTCTTTGTGATGCATCATCATAATGAGCTCAATGTGACTAAGTAGTTGGTCACGGGATCATGCATTAAACAAGTAAAGTGACTTGCCAGTAACGAGATTAAATGAGGTATTGGGATACCGACAATCGAATCTCGGGCAAGTAACGTACCGATTGACAAAGGGAATTATATACAGGATTGCTTCAATCCTCGACATCGTGGTTCATCCGATGATATCATCATCGAACATGCGGGAGCCAACATGGGTATCCAGATCCCGCTGTTGGTTATTGGTCACAAAGCTGTCTCGGTCATGTCTGCATCATTCCCGAAGCCGTAGGGTCTACACACTTAAGGTTCGATGATGCTAGGGTTATAGGGAAAGTTTGTATGTGGTTACCGAATGTTGTTCGGAGTCCCGGATGATATCCTAGATGTCACGAGGAGTTCCGGAATGGTCCGGAGGTGAAGATATATATGGGAAGTCATCATACGGTCACCGGAAGTATTAAGGGGTTTGGCGGTATTGTACCAGGACCACCATAGGGGTTCCAGGGGTCCACCGGGACGGTCCACCTGCCTCGGGGGGCCCTATGGGCTGTATGGGGAAGGGTACCAGGCCCTAAGTGGGCTGGGCGCCATCCCCCCCTAGGGCCCATGCGCCTAGGGTTGGGGGGAACCCTAAGGGGGGCGCCCCCTTGGCTTGGGGGGCGAGCCCCTCCCCTTGGCCGCCGCCCCCCTCTAGATCTCATCTAGAGGGGTTGGCCCCTTATCCCTTCGCCCTATAAATAGTGGGGAGGAGGGAGGGCAGCCGCACCACATCCAATGCGCAGCCCTCCCCCTCTCCAACACCGCATCCTCCTTCCGTGGTGCTTGGCGAAGCCCTGCCGTAGTACCGCGCTGCTCCGACACCACCACGCCGTCGTGCTGCTGCTGGAGTTGTCTTCCCCAACCTCTCCCTCTCTCCTTGCTGGCTCAAGGCATAGGAGACGTCATCGGGCTGCACGTGTATTGAATACGAAGGCGCCGTTGTTTGGCGCTTAGATCGGAATCGAGGCGATCTGAATCGCTGCGTGTACGACTCCTCCAACCGCGTTCTTGTAACGCTTCCGCATCGCGATATTCAAGGGTATGAAGATAGACTCCCCTCTCTCTTGTTTCTAGAATCTCCATAGATTGATCTTGGTGATGCGTAGAATTTTTTTGAATTTCTTCTACGTTCCCCAACAGTGGCATAATGAGCTAGGTCTATTGCGTAGATTCTATGCACGAGTAGAACACAAGTAGTTGTGGGCGATGGTTTGTATAATTTGTTTACCATTACTAGTCCTATCTTGCTTCGGCGGCATTGTGGGATGAAGCGGCCCGGTCCGACCTTACACGTACGCTTACGTGAGACAGGTTCCACCGACTGACATGCACTTGTTGCATAAAGGTGGCTAGCGGGTGCCAGTCTCTCCCACTTTAGTCGGATCGGATTCGATGAAAAGGGTCCTTATGAAGGGTAAATAGCAATTGGCATATCACCGTTGTGGCTTTTGCGTAGGTAAGAAACGTTCTTGCTAGAAACCCATAGCAGCCACGTAAAACATGCAACAACAATTAGAGGACTTCTAACTTGTTTTTGCAGGGTATGCTATGTGATGTGATATGGACAAAAAGAATGTGATGAATGATATGTGATGTATGAGATTGATCATGTTCTTGTAATAGGAATCATGACTTGCATGTCGATGAGTATGACAACCCGCAGGAGCCATAGGAGTTGTCTTAATTTATTGTATGACCTGCATGTCATTGAATAACGCCATGTAATTACTTTACTTTATTGCTAAATCGTTAGCCATAGTAGTAGAAGTAATAGTTGGCGAGACAACTTCATGAAGACACGATGATGGAGATCATGATGATGGAGATCATGGTGTCATGCCGATGACGAAGGTGATCATGCCGTGCCTCAATATGGAGATCAAAGGCGCAAGATGATATTGGCCATATCATGTCACTTTATGATCTGCATGTGATGTTTGTCATGTTTACATCTTATTTGCTTAGAACGATGGTAGCATAAATAAGATGATCCCTCATAAATTTTCAAGAAAGTGTTCCCCCTAACTGTGCACCATTGCGAAAGTTCGTTGTTTTGAAGCACCACGTGATGATCGGGTGTGATAGATTCTAACATTCACATACAACGGGTGTAAGCCAGATTTACACATGCAAAACACTTAGGTTGACTTGACGAGCCTAGCATGTACAGACATGGCCTCGGAACACAAGAGACCGAAAGGTCGAACATGAGTCGTATAGTAGATACGATCAACATGAAGATGTTCACCGATGATGACTAGTCCATCTCACCTGATGATCGGACATGGCCAAGTTGACTCGGATCATGTATCACTTAGATGACTAGAGGGATGTTTATCTAAGTGGGATTTAATTAAATAATTAGATAAACTTAATTATCATGAACATAGTCAAAAGGTCTTTGCACATTATGACGTAGCTTACGCTTTAATTATACTATTTAAGATATGTTCCTAGAGAAAATTTAGTAGAAAGCTGATAGTAGCAATTATGCGGAATGGGTCCGTAGACTGAGGATTATCCTCATTGCTGCGCAAAAGGCTTATGTCCTTAATGCACCGCTTGGTGTGCTGAACCTCAAGCGTCGTCTGTGGATGTTGCGAACATCTGACATACACATTTAGACGACTACGTGATAGTTCAGTGCATAATGCTAACGGTTTAGAATTGAGGCACCGAAGACATTTTGAAACGTCACGGAACATATGAGATGTTCCAAGAGCTGAAATTGGGATTTCAGTCTCGTGCCCATGTCAAGAGGTGTGAGACCTCCGACAAGTTTCTCAAGCCTGCAAACTAAGGGAGAAAATCTCAATCGTTGAGCATGTGCTCAGATTGTCTGAGTACTACAATCGCTTGAATCGAGTGGGAGTTATCTTCCAGATGAGATAGTGATGGTTCTCCAAATCACTGCCACCAAGCTACTAGAGCTTTGTGATGAACTATAATATATTAGGGATAGATATGATGATCCTTGAGCTATTCACGATGTTTGACACCGCGAAAGTAGAAATCAAGTAGGAGCATCAATTGTTGATGGTTAGTAAAACCACTAGTTTCAAGAAGGGCAAGGTCAAGAAGGGATACTTCAAGAAACGACAAATCAGTTGCTGCTCTAGTGAAGAAACCCAAGGTTGAACCCAAACCCGAGACTAAGTGCTTCTGAAATGAGGGGAATGGTCACTAAAGCAGAACTACCCTAGATACTTGGTAGATGAGAAGGCTGGCAAGGTCGACAGAAGTATATTTGATATACATGTGTACTTTACTAGTACTCCTAGTAGCACCGGGGTATTAGATACCGGTCTGGTGGCTAAGTGTTAGTAACTCGAAATAAAAGTTGCGGAATAAACGGAGAGTAGCTAAAGGTGAGATGACGATATGTGTTGGAAGTGTTTCTAAGGTTGATGTGATCAAGCATCGCATGCTCCCTCTACCATCGAGATTGGTGTTAAACCTAAATAATTGTTATTTGGTGTTTGCGTTGAGCATAGACATGATTGGATTATGTTTATCGCAATACGGTTATTCATTTAAGGAGAATAATGGTTACTCTGTTTATTTGAATAATACCTTCAATGGTCTTGCACCTAAAATGAATGGTTTATTGAATCTCGATCGTAGTGATACACATGTTCATGCCAAAAGATATAAGATAGTAATGATAGTACCATATACTTGTGGCACTGCCATTTGAGTCATATTGGTATAAAACGCATGAAGAATCTCCATGTTGATGGATCTTTGGACTCACTCGTTTTTGAAAAGATTGAGACATGTGAACCATGCCTATTGGTATATATGCATGAAGAAAATCCATACAGATGGATCATTTGGACTCACTTTATTTTGAATCACTTGAGACATGCAAATCATACCACATGGGCAAGATGACTGAAAGGCCTTGTTTTCAGTAAGATGGAACAAGAAAGCAACTTGTTGGAAGTAATACATTTTGATGTGTGCAGTCCAATGAGTGCCGAGGCACGCAGTGGATATTTTTATGTTCTTACTTCACAGATGATTTGAGTAGATGCTAAGTATATTTACTTGATGAAACACAAGTCTGAATTATTGAAAGGTTCAAGTAATTTCAGAGTGAAGTTGAAGATCATCGTGACAATAGGATAAAATTTCTATGATATGATCATAGAGATAAATATCTGAGTTACGATTTTGGTACACAATTAAGAGATTGTGGAAATTGTTTCACGACTAATACCACCTGGAACACCATAGTGTGATGGTGTGTCCAAACATCATAGCTGCACCCTATTGGATATGGTGCATACCATGATCTCTCTTATCGAATTACCACTAATGTTTATGGGTTAGGCATTAGAGCCAACCACATTCACTTTAAATAGGGCACCACGTAATTCCATTGAGATGACACCGTATGAACTATGGTTTAGAGAAACCTAAGTTGTCATTTCTTAAAAGTTTGGGGCTGCGACGCTTATCTGAAAAGTTTTTGCATGATATGCTCGAACCAAAAGCAGATAAATGCATCTTCATAGGACACCCAAAACAGTTGGGTATACCTCCTATTTCAGATCCGGAAGCAAAAGTGATTGTTTCTAGAAACGGGTCCTTTCTCGAGGAAAAGTTTCTCTCAAAAGAATTGAGTGGGAGGATGGTGGAGACTTGATGAGGTTATTGAACCGTCACTCAACTAGTGTGCAGCAGGGTACAGGAAGTTGTTCCTGTGGAGCCTACACCAATTGAAGTGGAAGCTGGTGATAGTGATCATGAAACTTCGGATCAAGTCACTACCAAATCTTGTAGGTCGACAAGGATGCGTACTACTTCAGAGGGGTACTTAATCCTGTCCTGGAGGTCATGTTGCTAGACAACAATGAACCTACGAGCTATGGAGAAGCGATGGTGGGCCCGGATTTTGACGTATGGCACGAGGAAATCAAATCCGAGAGAGGATCCATGTATGAAAACAAAGTATAGAGTTTGGAAGAACTACTTGATGGTCGTAAGGCTGTTGGGTACAGATGGATTTTAAAAGGAAGACAGACAATGACGGTAAGTATCACCATTAAGAAAGCTCGACTTGTCGTTAAGATGTTTTCCGACAAGTTCAAATAGTTGACTACGATGAGACTTTCTCACTCGTAGCGATGCTAAGAGTCTATTGGAATTATATTAGCAGTTACTGCATTATCTATGAAATCTTGCAGGTAGGATGTCAAAACATTGTTTCCTCGACGATTTTCTTGAGGAAAGGTTGTATGTGATACAACCAGAAGGTTTTGTCAATCCTGAAAGAGGCTAACAAGTATGCAAAGCTCCAGCAATCCTTCTAAGTACTGGAGTAAGCATCTCGGAGTTGGAATATACGCTTTGATGAGATTATCAAAGATTTTGGGTTTATACAAAGATTATGAGAAACTTGTATTTCCAAAGAAGTGAGTGGGAGCACTATAGAATTTCTGATGAGTATATGTTGTAGATATATTGTTGATCAGAAATGATTTAGAATTTCTGAAAAGCATATAGGGTTATTTGAAAATTGATTTTCAATGAAAACCTGGATTAAGCTACTTGAACATTGAGCATCAAGACCTATAAGGATAGATCAAAAAACGCTTAGTAGTACATTCAAATGAACACATACCGTGACAAGATTTTGAAGGAGTTCAAAATAGATCGGCAAAGAAGGAGTTCTTGGCTATGTTATAAGGTGTGAGTATTGAGTAAGACTCAAGACCTGACCACGGCAGAAGAGAGATAAAGGACGAAGGTTATCCCCTATGCTTTAGATGTAGGCTCCACAGTATGCTATGTTGTGTACCGCAACTGAAGTGTGCCTTGCTATGAGTCAGTCAAGGGTTACAAGTGTGATCCAGGAATGGATCACAGGACAGCGGTCAAGGTTATCCTTTGTAACTAGTGGACTAAGGAATTTTCTCGATTATGGAGGTGGTGAAAGAGTTCGTCCTAAAGGGTTACGCCGATGCAAACTTTGACACTAATATGGATGACTCTGAGTAGTAGACCGGATTCGTATAGTAGAGCAGTTGTTGGAATAGTTCCAAATAGTGCGTGGTAGCTGCATCTTGGAGATGACATAGAGATTTGTAAAGCAAACACAGATCTGAAAGATTCAGACCCGTTGACTAATAACCTCTCTCACAAGCGAGATATGATCAAACCCAATGGGTGTTGGATTCATTACAATCACATAGTGATGTTAATAGGTTATTGACTCTGGTGCACATGGAAGACTGTTGGAAATATGCCCTAGAGGCAATAATAAAATGGTTATTTTGTATTTCCTTGTTCATGATAGTTTTCTATTGTTCATGCTATAATTGTATTGACCGGAAACCGTAATACATGTGTGAATACATAGACCACAACATGTCCCTAGTGAGCCTCTAGTTGACTAGATCGTTGATCAACAGATGGTCATGGTTTCCTGACTATGGACATTGGATGTCATTGATAACGGGATCACATCATTAGGAGAATGATGTGATGGACAAGACCCAATCCTAAACATAGCACAAGATCGTGTAGTTCGTTTGCTAAAGCTTTTCTAATGTCAAGTATCATTTCCTTAGACCTTGAGATTGTGTAACTCCCGGATACCGTAGGAGTGCTTTGGGTGTACCAAATGTCACAATGTAACTGGGTGGCTATAAAGGTGCACTACAGGTATCTCCGAAAGTGTCTGTTGGGTTGACACGAATCGAGACTGGGATTTGTCACTCCGTATGACAGAGAGGTATCTCTGGGCCCTCTCGGTGATGCATCATCATAATGAGCTCAATGTGACTAAGTAGTTGGTCATGGGATCATGCATTACCGAACGAGTAAAGTGACATGCCGGTAACAAGATTAAACGAGGTATTGGGATACCGACAATCGAATCTCGGGCAAGTAACATACTGATTGACAAAAGGAATTGTATACGGGATTACTTGAATCCTCTACATCGTGGTTCATCCGATGAGATCATCGTGGAACGTGTGGGAGCCAACATGGGTATCCATATCCCGCTGTTGGTTATTGGTCGTAGAGCTATCAAGGTCATGTCTGCATGATTCCCGAACCCGCAGGCTCTACACACTTAAGGTTCGATGACGCTAGGGTTAGGGGGAAAGTTTGTACATGGTTACCGAATGTTGTTCGGAGTCCCGGATGATATCCCGGACGTTAAGAGGAGTTCCGGAATGGTCCGGAGGTGAAGATTTATATATGGGAAGTCATCATACGGTCACTAGAAGTATTCGGGGGTTTGTCGGTATTGTACCGGGACCACCAAAGGAGTTCCGGGGGTCCACCGGGAGGGTCCACCTGCCCCGGAGGGCCCTATGGGCTGTATGTGGAAGGGAACCAGCCCCTAAGTGGGCTGGGCGCCATCCCCCCTAGGGCCCATGCGCCTAGGGTTGGGGGGAACCCTAAGGGGGGCGCCCCCTTGGCTTGGGGGGGAAGCCCCCTCCCCTTGGCCGCCGCCCCCCCTCTAGATCTCATCTAGAGGGGCCGGCCCCCTTCCCCCTTCACCCTATAAATAGAGGGGAGGAGGAAGGGCAGCTGCACCACATCCAAGGCACAACCCTCCTCCTATCCCACACCTCATCCTCCTTCCGCGGTGCTTGGCGAAGCCCTGCCGGGGTACCACGCTGCACCAACACCACCACGCCGTCGTGCTGCTGCTGGAGTTGTCTTCCCCAAACTCTCCCTCTCTCCTTGATAGATCAAGGCGTGGGAGACGTCATCGGGCTGCACGTGTGTTGAACGAGGAGGCGCCGTTGTTCGGCGCTTAGATCAGAATCGACCGCGATCTTAATCGCTGCGTGTACGACTCCTCCAACCGTGTTCTTGTAACGTTGCTGCATCGCGATCTTCA
Organism: Triticum dicoccoides; assembly: GCF_002162155.2. Lineage (NCBI taxonomy): Eukaryota > Viridiplantae > Streptophyta > Magnoliopsida > Poales > Poaceae > Triticum > Triticum dicoccoides. The sequence goes on along the minus strand of NC_041387.1, from coordinate 662,639,527 downwards.
AGGGTATGAAGATACACTCCCCTCTCTCTTGTTGCTAGAATCTCCATAGATTGATCTTGGTGATGTGTAGAATTTCAATTTCTGCTATGTTCCCCAACAGGACACGTATCAATGCAATGCATGTGTCCGTAAATCATTATCCGACAAACGTTCACCACAAGCCTTTTCCTGACGAACGCCGTAAGAACCGTTAGATCGGCATCCGACAGTGTCAGTTTTGCCATGTCATTTAACAGAACAGCCACTCCTCCTACACACAAATCTTCCATGTGAGTGTTAGCAACTGACGTATGCTCCCTCCGTTCCAAAATGCAGTGCATATAGCTTTATTGAAAATTTGAACCTCGCAAACTTTTACTGAGTTTTCATGTACCAAATTGAACATGTAGAATACCTTGTATATATCATTTCATTCATCTTCGAGATGTAACTATAAAGATGGGGGAGGAGTCTAAAGAAAGACCATCGTATCACCCGCAGCAATTTCAACCATCCTTTCGTGTTGAGGAATATCATAGGAACTCTATATGATATGATTTTTATAGGATTTTTTCCTTTAGAGCCAATTGGTTCATAGGAATAGATTCATATACTCCACATTTCAAAGGAAATAAACATGATATCATTTCTATATCTTTAGAGCCACTTGGTTCATATGAATGGATTCCTATACTCCCTTAATTTCAAAGGAAAATAAACATTAGCGTATATTCAATAGAAAAGTTCCTATGATATGAACCAAATTACATATCTTTTCTAATCCCTCCTCAGAGGAATTGAGATACATGTCATCTCTAGATTCAATAGAAAATTTCCTATGATGTGAACCAAATGACATCTCTTTTCCAATCCCTACTCATAGGAATTGTGATACTCCATGTCATATCTTTCCCTACAACTTCCATGTATACATCTTCTATTCCTAAATAGCTAGTACAACCCACTAGTAGCTTTTTCCAAGACATGCAACTATGGCACAAGAACTATATAGTGTGCCAATAACTTTGAACGATGGTCGCTGGATGAAGCTAATCCGACAGTGCAGAGATGGCAAATCTGAGCACTACTGGCCGTTGGATATCATCAACATTCCACCAGATCTGCCACATGTAAAATTTAGAAGACTCCATGTTTGAACTTAAGCATAATGCACAACTCTCAAAACACAAGCACTTCTCCTTTGTTCTAGAATCTTCTGTATCATAATTGAATTCTTTTTCTAAATGAATTGCCATTATTTGTTTTTTACTTTATGGTTTACAATGCACAACCCCATGAATCTTAACATTTTTATAAAACTAATTGATTTTGAATGAGGTGAACTATAAGAACTAAACGAACATCCACATCATGCATATATAACTCAAGCCTTTACATGCTATAATGTGTATTTATTCAGAATCTGGTTTCGAAATCTCATGCGTTCAATGCATGTGTACCTTACTAGTTTTGAGTAGAGTAGCAAATTTCAGGCGGCCCCGGGTATATCCAAATGTAGGGCCCATGCATCATTGCCTTTCGGTCGAACCTATGTCCACAATTTTTTGTATGTACTATATCTCCACTGGTCCCCGAACCCAACATAATGCCTCGTTCCCGTAAAACCAAGCAGCCCACACATATTTAAGGCATCGACTCAAACTCAATCCCTCTCCCATTTACTACGACGTGGCCCTGCATACCGTAGTACTCCTACAAACCCTATCGCCGCACTCATCATCAGTTTTCTTCAAGAGGACGAGGGAGAAGCCGATTTGTAGTGGAGGCGCTTTAAAAAAAGTATTTGTAGGGGAGACCCCTACCCTAGGGTGCCCTAGGTAGCTGCCGCACGCATCATTGTTTTCTCTTTTCTTAATGCTCTTGCGCCCTAGAGTGAAATGATGGTTGCTTCATCTGTCCATCTTAATGCGGGAGTAGTGGGTGAGGGAGTCCCGGACTAGGGGGTGTCCGGATAGCCGAACTATCATGGTCGGCCGGACTCCAAGATTATGAAGATACAAGATTGAAGACTTCGTCCCATGTCCGGATGGAACTTTCCTTGGCGTGGAAGGCAAGCTTAGCGATACAGATATGTAGATCTCCTACCATTGTAACCGACTCTGTGTAACCCTAGCCCTCTCCGGTGTCTATATAAACCGGATGGCTTTAGTCCATAGGACGGACAACAATCATACCATAGGCTAGCTTCTAGGGTTTAGCCTCCTTGATCTCGTGGTAGATCCACTCTTGTAACACACATCATCAATATTAATCAAGCAGGACGTAGGGTTTTACTTCCATCAAGAGGGCCCGAACTTGGGTAAAACATCGTGTCCCTTGTCTCCTGTTACCATCCGCCTAGACGCACAGTTCGAGACCCCCTACCCGAGATCCACCGGTTTTGACACCGACATTGGTGCTTTCATTGAGAGTTCCTCTGTGCCGTCATCGATAGGCTCGATGGCTTCTTCGATCATCATCAATGACGCAGTCCAGGGTGAGACCTTCCTCCACGGACAGATCTTCGTATTCGGCGGCTTCGCACTGCGAGCCAATTCGCTTGGCCAACTGGAGCTGATCGAAAGCTACGCCCCTGGCCGTCAGGTCAGATTTGGAAGTTTAAACTTGACGGCCGACATCCGCGGGGACTTGATCCTCGATGGATTCGAGCCACAGCCGAGCGTGCCGCACTGTCTCGGCGAGCATGATTTAGCTCTGCAGCCGGACAGTACCCTGGAAGCCGCACTCGAACCCGCTCCGATCGTCAATTCGGAGCCGGCTGCGCAGGTCGAGGACGGATGGCTAGACACCACCTCGGGGGCTGCAACCTCTACGGCGATAGAGCCAAACAATGACCTTGTCCCTCATGAAGCTCGTGACTCCGAGGTGCCGGACTCCTTGCCGGACTCCGAACCTCCCGCGCCCCCTTCGATCGAATCCGATTGGGCGGCGATCATGGAGTTCACCGCAGCGGACATCTTTCAACACTCACATTTTGGCGACATCTTGAGTTCGCTAAAGTATCTCTCGTTATCAGGAGAGCCCTGGCCGGACTGCGGTCAGGACGGTTGGGATGCGGACAACAAAGAAATTCAAAGCCCACCCACCACCCACTTGGTAGCCACTGTCGACGATCTAACCGACATGCTAGACTACGACTCCGAAGACATCGACGGTATGGACGACAATGCCGGAGACGACCAAGAACCAGCGCCCACCGGGAACTGGAACGCCACCTCATCATATGACATATACATGGTGGATATCCCAAAGGATGGGAATGGCGAAGGAACAGCAGAGGATGACCCCTACAAGAAACAGCCCAAGCGCCGACGTCAGCGGCGCCGCTCTAAATCCCGCCACAGCACGAATGAAGATTCCGGCACTGGAGATAATAATACACCGGACAGTGCCGAAGACAACCCACTCCAGCAAGCTATCCGGCGCCTCCGGTTGGACGGAGGCTGCCGGCGTCACGGTCTTGCCCTTCTTACGAAGGGGTCGCCGGACTCGGCGGGCACCAGGCTGTAGCCCGGGCCCTTGTAGGCAAGGCCTTCCGTACAGGATTTTATTGGCCGACAGCCCGGGCAGATGCTTAGGACTTAGTCCAACGATGCATCGGTTGCCAGCTCTTTGCTAATCAGAGCCACATGCCACCCACCGCCCTCAAAACTATACCCATCACCTGGCCGTTCGCGGTCTGGGGGCTTGACATGGTTGGACCCCTTAAAGGGGGAACCCACAAGGACAAATACTTATTGGTCATGGTGGACAAATTCACCAAATGGATAGAGGCGAAGCCGGTTAAAACGGCAGAATCCGGACCTGTGATAGACTTTATATCCGGGGTAGTACACCGTTTTGGCGTCCCCCACAGCATCATCACTGATAACGGCACGAATTTCATCGCCAACGAGGTTAAACTCTGGTGCAAAAACATGGTCATCAAGCTCGACTACGCTTCAGTCTATCACCCCCAAACTAACGGTCAGGTCGAGCGAGCAAATGGTCTACTCATGAGCGGCATCAAGCCCAGACTAGTGCGGTCCCTCAGGGAATCTAACACGCACTGGGTAGAGGAGCTCGACTCCGTACTCTGGGGGCTGCGGACCACGCCAAACCGCACTACCGGATCCACACCATTTTTTATGGTGTACGGCGCAGAGGCAGTTCTGCCCTGCGATATAATTCATGACTCACCTCGCATGCGCATGTACAAAGAAAGAGAAGCCGAGTTGGATCGGCAGGACAGTTTGGATGCCTTAGAAGAGGAGCGGGACGTGGCAAAAGCTCGCTCCGCATTCTATCAGCAGCAGGCTCGAAGGTATCAAAGCAGAGAAGTACGGGCCAAAACTTACAATGTTGGCGAACTTGTTCTACGCCTGCCGGACAAGAAAAAGGACAAACTTAAGCCCAAGTGGGAAGGTCCCTTCATCATTGACCAAGTCCTAACCGGCGGGGCATACCGTCTACGTAACGCATCTGCCAATCGACTCGAGCCGAACCCATGGAACGCAGCCTGTCTCTGAAGATTCTATGCCTAACGCCAGACTCAGAGTTCGTCTCACTCCTCCGTCCACCTTTTTACATTTTCACTGTCTCTTGTCCCCCTCCTTCTTCCCACCTTTTTTCAATACCTTTTATAGGCTGATTTGCGCATTGTTCACACACACTTGATGTGCTCCTAGCACTCATTATACCTAGGGGCATCTTTAACAGAAGCTTATTTATACGGGCTTCATGCCCAACACATGTGTTATACTTCCGCATGTACCTTTTATTCACCATTATATGCATCGATATGACTTAAGTTTTGGCCAAGCTGGGTTGCCTGGCTCCTGTGCTTACCCCTACGTTCCCGATTGTTCGACTAGGAGGTAAAGGGAGCACCTCTGCGATTGTTACTGCCGGGTCAGCCGGATGTGTACCTCAGACTGGGTGAAGCCGAAAGCTAGCGTTCTTAAGAGAATATTCGGTCGGTGACTTGAAAGATGATTTATTACTTACTTATTTATTTATCTGCCCCCAGATGCTTTTTCTGCTATTTTCGCAGTCCGGACATGCACTTTAGTGCATGCCTCCTAGGGAAAGGAACCCTTAACGGAACTATTCTCCCTGGAAGATGTTTCTTACTAACCATGTAATATAACATAGCTAGTTGGGCACTTGTCTGATAAAGCAATTATGAACCCGACGCCTTGTCTCCATGCATGCCCCGGTTCTTTTATAACCGTAAGGGTATTCGGACACACTCCGGACTGTTGGGTCCCGAGGTTGAAGCGAAAAGGTCGGCAAAGACAAACGATCTACAATCCGGCTAGAAGGCATTCTATATGTCATTTCAAAATTACATCGTCAAACTGACTGATTGTACTCCTCTTCAATCCCATCTAACAGGCTGTCTAATTTACAGTCCTGTTGGGAATATTTCGCGGCCAGCTCTACTTGGCCGTACATCAAGCTCACAGGGATCTCCTTCCCATCAGGCCCCACATGTCCGACCTTGGCCATGTGGTTTGGGTCAGCCTTCGGGTACCGCGTCTTCACCATGGCCCAGGCCTCCCTGGCGCCTTGACGACAGGCTGATATCTTCCACAGACGAAGACGTCGCCGTACTCCCTGAAGCTTCTCAGCAAGCCCTCCAAGGCCCTCAGGTAGAGAGACGGAAGGCCATTAGGCCTGAACGATGCCACTCATCGCCTGCCGAACATGTTCGAACAGTTGCACCAGCTCGGGAAGTTGGTCACCCGTTGAACCGGGCATTTCCTCCGCAGGGCGACCTGTGAGCACACCTAAAGACACATTTATGTCAATCGACTTCCTCGCCGAATTCTTCTTTTCAAAGGAATTTTCTCAAGCACTTACTATAAATGCCGCGACGAAGCCGCTGATTCTCCTTCACGGAGCCAGACAGCTGGGCCCGAACATCTTTCAGCTCTTCTCCTAGCTGGGTGTGGGCATCTTGGAGCTTGTTCCTCTCCTGCTGCACCTTCACAAGCACCCTCTCGCCGGCCTTCAGCTGACGTAGTAGCTGTTGCTTGTCCGGATCTACTCCGGCGCCCTCTGCAATATTATTGTCAGATTTACGCACACGCCGCACTTTGTTAACTACTTATCTTTTCGAAGTACGTATTACCAGCAGGGGTCTCTGTGGCTCCCCCTGTGGCGGCCAGTGCGGCCTCAAGTTGGGCCCCGTTGCGGCGACGTTTCGGTTCGCGTCGCACTCCTCTTCCGCATGCTGGGCAGAACTGACCCTTGTTGGTCAGCCGCCGCGGGTTCGGCTTCCTGCCTTAAAGGCACCTCCTGCGATGCACCATCAGTATAGGATGGTCAGAATTGAGCATGGATCAAATGATGGTGTCAAGACCTCGGTCGTAGTAACCTGGGAGGCCGGAAACAAGCCGGGGTAGTCAGCCATAATGGCGACTAGAGCATTGTCCATGCTAAGTTGGTGGAACACCCCGTCAATCAGCTCCAACTTTATGTCCGGATCCTCTCCGGAGGCCGGATCAAGGGATCGTTCCGGATCCTCGGGCTGTGGAGTTAGGCTTTGTACGCCCTCCACGTCCCAGCGCAGCTCCTGCGTCGAAATCATGAAGTAAGATACTTGACTTTGGAAGTATGGATCGGGTAGATAAGCGTCCGCTTACCCAGCTCCGAGGGTTATTCATGGAGAATCCATTCAATGGATTCGTGAGGAGGAAGTCCTCCTCCTCCCCCTTGTACAAGCCGTACAGGATCTTTGCCAGATCGGCTGCCGAGCCCGGCCCTCTGCGGCCATGACGGGTGGCGTCATCTTCCCCGTTGAAATCCCACATAGGGTGGCCCCTATATTGGAGCGGCTGCACCCCTCTCATAATGCACGTGGCCATGATTCCAATGATTGTCAATCCGGAGTGGGCCAGTAACCTAATCCGACCCATCAGATAATGGACGCTCCCATCATCCTCTCGTTGAGGGCTCCGTGGGCGCCAACTCAGGCGTTTCTTCAAGGGAGCATTGCTGAACTCCAGGAGGCCGATCCGAACTGGATCCGGCAAAGGGGCGTCCTCCATGTAGAACCATTCCGAAGGCCAGTCTTCGGACGCCTTCTTCGGGGTGCCGAATAGATATCCGGTCCCGGCGATGTGCCATATTTCGGCTCCGCCCACTTGATATATCGACCCCTCGTGAGAACAGGGTACGAGTCAAAACAATCTCTTCCGCAGCGCAAAATGGGCTTGATGCCCAAGAACAGCTCGCAAAGAGCTACAAAGCCCGCGATGTGCAAAATGGAGGCAGGTGTGAGGTGGTGAAGCTGGAGTCCGTAGAACTCCAGGAGCCCCCGGAGAAACGGATGTATGGGAAATCCGAGTCCCCTTATTAGATAAGGGACGAAGCATACCCGCTCTCCTTTGGAAGGGTTGGGGACGCTCTCCGCCTACTTTCCACCCCTGAAGGTGGCCAGTCCGGCTCGAACCGGAACCATGAAAGCTAGGGGAAGATATCCCTCGGTTTGGAGCGCTACTAGCTCGCTGTGTGGAACTAAGCATCTCCCCCAATCTCCTGGCTTAGGGCTGGGAGCGCGAGAGGAGGAGCCGTGTCGACTATCCATGATAGAATGGATTTTTGTCAGAGGCGCTTCGATGAGAACTTGCGGATGGAGGATGGTGTGAGCTGGATCTAGATCCTCGCCTCTCTTATAGGCGGCTCGTTCGCACGGCTAGGGGGTAAAATGTAAAAATACACTAGCTTTTCGCATTCATACGACATGTGGAAGGAGGCCATTATTGGGCGTAGAAGCCAAGGAGCGCAACATTTATAAGTACGCCGGACACTATTCGACAGGAACATGAAGTTTGAAGGAGAACCCGCCTTGCAACGCCGAAGACAATATACGCGCCGGACTCGTCGTCGCTGAAGCCTGGTTCGGGGGCTACTGAGGGAGTCCCGGACTAGGGGGTGTCCAGATAGCCGAACTATCATGGTCGGCCGGACTCCAAGATTATGAAGATACAAGATTGAAGACTGCGTCCCGTGTCCGGATGGGACTTTCCATGGCGTGGAAGGCAAGCTTGGCGATACAGATATGTAGATCTCCTACCATTGTAACCGACTCTGTGTAACCCTAGCCCTCTCCGGTGTCTATATAAACCGGATGGCTTTAGTCCATAGGACGGACAACAATCATACCATAGGCTAGCTTCTAGGGTTTAGCCTCCTTGATCTCGTGGTAGATCCACTCTTGTAACACACATCATCAATATTAATCAAGCAGGATGTATGGTTTTACCTCCATCAAGAGGGCCCGAACCTGGGTAAAACATCGTGTCCCTTGTCTCCTGTTACCATCCGCCTAGACGCACAGCTCGGGACCCCCTACCCGAGATCCGCCGGTTTTGACACCGACAGTGGGGCTTTGTGATTTGACCCCTCATTGCTCATTTTCTACTACTGCGGCGCTACGACCCGGGTGCCTCCAAATCCAATCGCTGCTCCGAACTGTAATTTGGTGCATCGCACGTGGAACAAGATGGTGGATGAGCCACATGTCGGCCAAAGGGGTCCTGTTAAGTGTGTCGCCATTTCATGTGCGGACTAACCCTTCTTGAGTTGCTACGCCAACACGACAGGAGCAGCCTACCACTTGGTTTTGCTCCTTGGTGAATTCCGACTATATTGATCTAAAAATATACGTGCTGAACTATCCTGTCTATCTCGTTTTTTAGGCTTCTCGGTTTATAGGGCGTGCACGTAGTTCTAGGTCATCCATTTGACTAACTAAATATGAGTTACTATGTCACAAAAAGTATATCATTGGATTCTTAAGCGGATGTAGTTGTATTGAAAAGTCGAGGGCGGGGCTTTTCCTGCGCGGTAGGCGGGGCAGTTCCACCTAGTTTGTTCAATAGAGACGCGAGAAGATGAGGGAGTAGTCTGCTGCAAAAGTAGGGTTGTGTGATTTGACAGCGAGTTACTGCTGGACAGGTGGGGCCCCATGATTTGACTTGCCATTATCATTTTAACTGCGGCGCTACGACCGGCGTGAGTCTCCCGATTCCTGACCACCTCCATACAGGTGCCTCTCCCAATGCTCCACCATGTAGAGGCTGGATCTTGCATGAGATCCCACTTCTCCACTTTTTCCTTGCCTCTCTTTCCTCCACATATGCAAAAATTCCATGTAAAGCGGGCTTATAGCCCACTATTGTACTACTTACTTGCTCCTACAGGTGCTAAGCTTGCCACATAGGCATAAAGTCTGATGTGGCAAGTTAATTAATTAGGGAGAGACTAGTTTGGTGACCCAACGAAGAAACGGTGCTAAGCGCGTGTACCTAGGTGAAAAGACAATTTTGAGTCTATAGCTAATTAAATGAAGCAAACTTAGCAACAAAAAACTACTAATAAGCACCTATGCATTGGGGACTTGATTGCTAAGCCATTTAATGCCCTTGGCACCTCATGTAAGCACCATTTCATTGGAAGAGGTCACTCCTTGGCAAATGCAATAAATACTACTCCCTCTGTCCCATAATATAAGAACGTTTTTGGCACTACACTAGTGTCAAATACGTTCTTATATTATGGGACGGAGGGAGTACGAAGAAAGAGATTTAGAGAAGTAAAAAACAAAAATACACTTATAGCCAACCTTATAGCTAACCTTGTTGTAGTATGAGTGACTAAGTGATGACTATGTATGACATGCCAACATCAGATAGCCTAACGCACCATGTTAAATCTCCAAGAGCGCGACGGCGCGAGCAACGCGACGGTCGTGGTAGGCGTGACCATGATACGGACTGCTGGCAGCCCTTGGATCTGAGATCGAACGGTCGCATGTTAAGTTGCTAAAAAATTGCAGAATAACCCTCCAGGATAGGATATTCACCCATAGGTCTAGAATCACGCCATGCAACCGTTCGATCTCAGATCCAAGGGCTCTCGGAAGCCCGTATCATGGGATAATGGAAAGCCACTACCCTGCCGTTCGCACGCTGGCAGTTCGCTCCTACTCGTCCCCGCACGTCCTTTAAATTCGGCGGTTCGCTCCTAGTCGTCCCGTCCTTTCACATTAAGGCAGTTCTACTAATCCTAACCCTCCTACCAAATCCATGGCGTCCCAAATCTCCATGATCGGCGGTGAGTACAAGGTTAGAACCATCACCGGCGATGAGTTTGACGTCATCTACACCTGTTCTTCCGTGACGGTGAAAGGATGCCTTGCTCGCTTCAGAGGCATGTTTGAAAACTCAGATGATGAGTGGGTCGCTGGGCTAGATGTTGAGTACACCACAGTCCTGGGACGAGAGAAGGATCTAAAGGAGGAAGAGAGGAAGAAGCCCGCCGTGATCCAGGTTTGCGTGCATGACTTATACTTGGTCGACCACATATGCCAGGCCGACGTTGAATGCCAGGATTTTAAGAACTTCCTCAAGAGCGACCTAGTCAAATTCGTTACTGTAGACTTTATGAACGACAAAAAAGTCCTGGGTCGGATAGGCCTCATTGTAGGCAAACCGTTAGACCTCCAGAAGAATCGGCTGCTACCCTCCAGTGGCCAGCCTTCAATCCTGACCCTGGCAGGAGCCATGGTTCATCCTTCGTATGGTAAACTGGAGAAACCTCATTACACGTTTCATCATCATGCATGGCAGCAGAATGTACTAGATATAGACCACATCCACTATGCTGCAATGGATGGCTACCTTTGTTTTAATATCTACAAGGGTTGGATGAAGAGAAAGAGCCAAGTGTGCGGTTCAAGCAAAGAAGTATCGGCCAAGAGGAAGAGGGACAAGGATGAAGTTGAGGACGTGGACGAGGACTCCGAGTAAGGTGGCAGTGTCATTGCTCATGGTGGTTCTAATGCAGTGTCTACCGGATTAGTTGCATAGTTTAATTTCAGGTGTGCTTAGTTTAATTTGAGGGGTGTGTTGTGTTGAGCCCCCAACAAAACTATGTTATGTTTCTTCTCATTACCTTAACTCTTCAGTACGTACATACTAGTATTTCTTACATTTCATTTAGCACCCCATTTAAGCATGTACTAGCTTTTTTAATAGTACTATATGCATAATTTGGCGACGAGCGCTCTCTATATGTACCACCTTTTTTCTAATTTCAATTTTTGCTCCATTGCGCAATCCATTGATACTACTACTGTACAAAAGTATACATGTTTTAAAAGGCTAGAGTACTGTTCATCACATATATAGCCAGTTAAATTCTCAACCTAGAATGACATGCATGCCATGTAAACCGATACGGAGGAAGTATAGTAAAAATGAGGTGATTTTACCGAGCGATCGGCGGGGGAGCATGGCCTGTCATGCGGTCCCACGTGTCATGATGTACCAAGGCGATGCGTGTGACCCTCTTGAGGCAGAAGCAATACTACGTGCTTTGAGATGATGGCGAACCGAAGTGTGAAATAATGGTTGCTTCGTCCGTCTGGGAAGGTGCGGCATTGTGATTTGACGTCTCATTGCACATTACTACTACTGGGCCGGTATGACTGGGGTGCGTCCCCCCTGCTGTTCTGCACTGTTATTTGGTGCTTGACACGTCGACCCGGTTGCTATATGTCCCACATGTCGGCGACAAGAAGTACAAAATTCAGGAAAGGGAGCTTCGACGGAGGAGTATACAAGACACGGCTTGGGTTTTTGCTGCTTCGCGTGATCCATTGATACAAACCCGGTCTAAAAAAGGCGAGGGCGGGTCTTTTCCCGCGCAATAGGTAGGGGATTTTGGCATAGTCTGTTCGAGGCAAGGAGACAGGAAGGGAGACAAGCAAATAAAGGTTGAGCGACTTAGTTTTGGAAAAATCTGATTTTACGGAGTACGTACCCACTAGGGTTTATAGGGATCATCTAAAAAACATTCATTTTTCCATTTTATAAGTCTCAATTATACTAATAGTAGTACCATCACATGTTGGATTTCGAGGTGCGTTAGATCACCCGATGCAAGCAGTGTCAAGAGAAAACTCACCAATGCATGTAGAAGTTCATGGGAATTTAGTGGTCATTCATGCATTCGTTCTAATTAATGCCTCAGTAAACATAACTTCTTGAGAAAAATGAGCGTACGAATTACTTGTGCAAACTACGAAATTAATGTGACCACTCACTGTCTACCTTGGTTGGAGAGATTTTGAAATTGATCCATAAACTGCAAAGGAGGGAGTAGTAACTTTTGTCTCGATTACTATTTGTGGCCTTGTATAGATGCAAAATGTATTTTTTTTCTAGTGGCCTTGTATAAGTAAATTGTGGGAGTACTGAAGGACATATATATTCCAAACAATATGATAATCTCTCTAACCAAGGTAGTTGGGACGAGGAGTAAATGGAGGGAGTAGTACAAATTTCTCCTCGTCCTACGAGCCACCACGCGTGTGGGCGAGGGAGCGGGCGTAAGGCGTACAGTAGTACTACTACTAGTAAGCAAGCTTCACCTCATCCTGCGATCCACCGCGCCCGTGGGCGGGGGAGACGGCGTACTAAGCAAGCTTCTCCTCATTCTACGAGTTGACAAGACACATCAAAAGTACTTCAGTGTATAGAGCCTTGCCTCTAAGGTAGGCCCCACACGGTTTGCCTCTTTTTTAACATAATAACACGTCAAGTCGCAATTTGTTTGTTCACCCGTGGTAGACGATCCTCCCTCCACCAAGTGGACAACCAGTACACGTGTCAAATTACCACGTGGGCTGCCTTTTCGTACAGAAATGAGCTCCACCGTGTACCCGCGCGGGTGTGGTTGGGAAAGAGACGGGAGTACGTGCGTCGTGCGTGCACCTCTTCTCTTCGTGCATGTCCCCCACCTACGTGGGTATGTGTGAGAGAGATACAAGCCTAGACATAATGCGCCGTCCATCCCCATGCCTCCGCCTAGTCCGACCACCAGTCACCACCACGCCCCACTCCTCCTCACCTTATCTCTCATCTTTCTCCCTCCATTTTTATATACAAGGGGCCACTATCCAAAATAAAATTTGCAGATATACAAGGACACTAGCACTAATCGATGCAATATTAATGGTGTTTGCCTCATAGTACTAGGAAAAGAGGACATTAATTATCCCTTGCATGCATGCGGGAGTGTGAGCATTGGCTTGATGTGCATGAAAGAGAAGAATACACGATAAACAAGGAAACAAGGTGGCTTGCAACATTGACATAGAAGACACCTGTAATATGGGTTTGTGGCCTTGTATACAAAAATGGAGTCCGATAAAATTCTCGAGATACAATTTATACGATAAAATTCTCGAGATATTATTAGTTTTTACAAAATGAGATTACTCCTGCATGGGTCAATCACAACAGGTGATTTGTAAAAAATGCATCTTGATTTTCTGTGCAATGCACGGGCATCTTGCTAGTCCATGAAAACAACACATGGCAAAATTCCACGGCAAACGAGGGATTTGAATCTGTTGGGAGGGGTCGTTTGGATCTTGCCTGGGGTAGCCAAAGTATTGGTGACCCTTTTGTCCACCGGTGCCTTTGCCACCGATGAACGAGGAATGGCTCGGTTGCTCATGCATCCTCCAGCGCACACGTTGGAGACGAGCTCACGCGAGCTGTGTTTTTTTGTCCCACCACGCCACCCGACCCGTCCACAGACCGACCGGCGACCCGCAAATTATGCCATCCAACCGTAGCCGCACACATTATGACAGCAACTCAACCAACCAGACGAAATTCACGCAAACACGTAGACAAACTGATATTTCATATAAACAATGACGGAAATCATATAAAATACCGGATTTTCATACAAACATGACAGATTTCATTACATTCAAATGAACTATGCGGTGCTAGTTCTGGACAGCACAGGTATATAATACCTGGCCTAAATGGTCGCCCGCCGATTAATTTGTGTTCCCCATGTCCGGCAGCACAATCACTAGACTACCGGGAGCCCCGGAGGTATATGTTTAGCACAAAGGACGGCTCGCTTCCCCACTGCCCAACTGATATCATTGGCTGATGCCGAAGATGATGGTGGAAGGGGGCTTCCCCGCTTCCGTGGAGCCCATGCGGGGTCGACAAAGGTCTTCACAACAAAATAATCCGACAAGACACCTGCTGTGTACGCCGGCGTCGCCTCCGCAGTGGCCTTCATGGGACGCAAGCGGCGGCGGACTCCTGTGTTCTACTTATCCTTGATGATGGCGGCGGACGCGGAGGCGCTGGCCACCGACTCATCGCTCTCTATGCACCCGTCTTCTGTCGCTGCTTGCATGGCGCGGCCGCCGGCATGGGAGCCTCGGCCACAGAAACGGGAGACGCGGTATGAGGCGGCGGCGTGGACGGCAGCAACGACGCCCGTGCGCCGCTCCTGGTCGTGCACCGCTATAAGCGCACACACGCGGACCCTACCCCTATGAGCACCTTTAAGAGAGTGGGCCAGCATATGATCTTGAGATTTTATGAAGTCACCATAGGTGCCTCGTAGTCGAGTGGAATGTCTCCTCCCACTGAACACACATCACCGAAAAATACTGAAATTAACACAAGATAAATGCGAGCACCGGGACTTTAACCTTGGTGGGCTCGAGAAACCACTGTCCTCCTAACCATACAACCACATGTTGGTTATCCCGACAAAATGTATGTGGTGACCGTGATGAACTTATTCTGAAGTCCAGTGACCATATCGTGCTTTCTCTTCAAATACAATGACTGTAAGTGTCGTCAACAAAATATGGAGCATGCATCAAATGCAAAGTCCGTCAGTGTCATCAACAAAAATTGGAGACGTATCGTGAGTTAGATACTGTATGATCACCACGAGAATGTATACAGTGACCGTAATGAGAATATTCTGAAGTCCAGTGACCGTATAGTGCTTTAGCTTTAAATACATTGACCGTCACGCGTGAATGTGTCATGGGCATGCATACTTTTAGAGGGCCGAGAGATAGTTTGTGTGCGTACATGAAAGTGATGTAGAAATAGGGGGGGTGTCTGGTGGAGACAAGGAGAGATATGCCCTTCGTTTCACTTTCCCATGACTAATATTTTAGGAGAATATATAAACATTCACAATGCATAACAAATATTTTTGGATGCACCACGCAATTAACTTTCATGTATAACATTGTACTATTGTATATGCTTATTTTCTTAGTGGCCGATTGCGTGTGTGGTGTGGTGAGCACATCATTTCTAGTTGTGGTGGGTCAACATGAAGACCAATGGGTCGGTTCCATCCCGCGCCACATATAGGTTGGACCGAGACCCGTTATACGAAGACCCATGAGGAGGACTCGGCATACAACACGAAGCTACCAGAGTCGCGGAGGACTCTATCGCCACTGGTGATAAGCCGACTATATATGATTTGTAACCCTAGGCCCCTAGTATGTTATAGAGCTTGGGGGCTAGTTCGTCGATAGTATACATACACGCACAATGCCTGGTATTCACGTGTAATTTGTACACACCCCTATCACTAATATACAATACCAGGAGTAGTCTTTTTCTTCAACTACAAGGGTCCGAACTAGGGTAAAACTTTGCCTCGTATTACCATCCAGCCTATGAGTCAGGAATATCCTACCGAATGATATGATGAAATCATACCTACCAGCTACTAAGAGAGAGGTGTGTTAGGGGGGGAGGGCAATGTGTGCGAGAGAGGCCTAAAGAAATTGTGTGTGCGGGATACACGTAGGCACATATATGTGCGTATAGAGGGCTAGTAGAGACCGTGCATGTGTATATATGCATGTGAGAGAAATAGTGTTTTCCAACTGAGATTAGTGAAAAGAGTGGTACCTAGTAGTCAGAAATAGATATAGAGAAACAGAGAGAGCATGTGCGTGAGACACCCCGACACCCCGAGAGAGATTGTGAGTATGTGTGAAAGAGAAATGCCGATGAATATAAAGTGTGTGCACTTATGCGTTAGATAGAGAGATATATAATGCGTTTGTCAAAATGGGCCGAGGCATAATGCATCTACGTGTAAAAGGCGGTTCTACGCATTAAATTAAAATATAAATGGCATTATTATTTTTAGATTAGATCATGAATTTTGCAAATTGCGTATGGACGAAAATCAGTCTATCAGACACCCATACTCTATTGAATTCTAGCATGTGCATGTGTTTATTTCATATTATCGATCCATAGAGTGAGAGCGGTTTGAAATACAGGCAATGGATGCTTTTGCAATTCATATATAAACATTAATTAGTGCACTCCATGTTGTTAGTGTGAAGCACTTTATACATTTGGCACTTGCATGGATACATTCCAAATTGCTAGCTACGAAATAGAATACATGTCGAATTCAACACAAAGGGGCACTACTAGGGAAAACCTTATACACAGAATCTTACCAGTAGCGCGTGTTAAAATGAGGCGCTACTGCTAATTAGCAGTAGCGCGTCTGCCAAAACCGCGCTACTGTTAACCCCTTAGCAGTAGCGCGGCAGGAACTGAACGCGCAACTACTACAATTGCCACACCGTTCCTGACGTGCTAGGTATAGTAGTAGCGCCCTTCTAGAAACGGCTCTACTACTACCGATTTTAGCAGCAGCGCATTTTCCCCTCTCACGCTATTGTTAAATCTATTCTC
>NC_041387.1:662618362-662622639 GCF_002162155.2 Triticum dicoccoides | reverse complement strand
CCCCGACCCCATCGCTCTCCCCACCCTCTATAAGCACTCTCCCCTTCCGATCCCTCTTGTTCATTTGCTTAGTATGAACCCTAGCTATTTAGTGCTAGTTAGTATGAACCCTAGGCTATTTTTAGTGTTAGTTAGTTAATTTAGTGTTAGTTAGTTAGTTAGTATTAACACGTAGCAGTAGCTCCTAGGTACTAATTAGTTAGTAAGAACTAGGTACTAATTAGCTAGGTACTAGTTTATTTTTGTTTATAGTAAGTTTATTTTTAGTAAGAACTAATTGAATTAATAGAACATGTTAGTAAGAACTTGTTGCTATTTTTTTAGTTAAAGCAATTTTTCCCGCATCGACATGGACAATGCCTATCCCGCATCCTCGTCGTCGAGTTGGTTGAGGATGACACCTGCTTGACCACTTGGACCATGTCCGGGACTGGGCTCCGCCGGGGTGGTACTGGGAGGCGCTACCTACCGGGGGGCGCAGGTTGGTGAGGAGCCAGCCTGTCGTTGACCCGAACCTTCTTTGGTGGCGGTCGCGTGGGCCAGTGACGATCCAGAGGCTCGAGGACTCCATGGAGGTGGTGCGTCACCGTGTCAGTGAGGATGACGCGGACGTCCGTCGCTACTTGTTTGCGTTGGAGCACAGGCCGTTCTCCAATACCTGGCAGGTTCTCCGGGGATCTCATTGGAGCTATGATCCCGTGACGGTTCCTTCTCTGTGGGTGTCCACCGCCCGCGCCGATACCCGTCATGTGCTAGGGTTTTAGTTGTATTAGTGATGTTATATGTATGACACTATTCGTGAGGTATTAGTGATAATATTCGATGATGTACGGACGTATGAGATGATTTACTTTTGCTTATTGAATGCATGCTAATTTGAGTCCTATAAGATATTTTGAAATGTATATCTTGTGTTGCTCAATATCCAAGTGGCCGGTCATGTTTGCAGGCTACACCTCCGAGGAGCCTATGTTTTGCCGGAGTGTTGATTCATTTCCGTTCCGGTAAATTTTAGGCGCTCGATATGTCCTATTTTAGCAAAGGTCATGCTAGATTTTTCCGTGAATTTTGGCATGACTTGTGCCAGAATATGTAGGAAATATCGAGTGGCCCGGATTTTTGTGTTGAGTATCTTGGTAGTTGTCTTCGATCGATTTTCAATTAATGTTTTAACTATGAACATAGGAAATGTCTGACGACAAAAAGGATTTCGGTATTTGCAAATACTGCGAAGACGAGCGCGGCCTGTGCAACGGAATCTTCCTAGATGATGATAGGCGCTTCAGCATCAAGATGGACGAGAACTTCGAAGTGGATACAGTAAGTCACAATGACAAGTCTTTTTTCGTAATTAAGCATGACATCTGCTTCATTTGCTTCAAGTTATTTTTTTTTACTATTCTACTAGCATATCCCCTGCCATGCAAGAGTTTTTGTATTGGATAAGATAGGTTTCAGTCATAGTATGGAGGAAAAGAAAGTTTACTTGAAGACCGAACATGGTTATATTTTTCATGCAAAAGTGTACAATTCAGATGACTTTACCTATTTTGGATGCAAAACATGGCGAGCACTATGCAAGACTTATGCATTTAAGCCTGATATGGTTATCACCTTTGATATTCATCCGGAAGATGATATTGAAGGTAATACCGACATCTGGGTCGATGTGCAGACGCCTCAGTTATACCATTATTTAACTTTCTCAACCATATTTATGTCTTTGATATTGTTTATTCAAAAATAGGTGACAACTAATTTGTATTGTCAGCTTATTTCGGTGCAACCAAACATGTCCAGCACTTGGTAGACAGGACCGTATACTGTCCTGGGGCTGAACTCAACTGCGAGGAGCTCAGTCATTATGTTTCATGGCTTGAGGATCTTGATACTGTCAAGACAAATTTTCTTCCTGCATTTAGAAATGTTAGTATTGAAAATGTGCGACCAATAGTGTTCGTAATGAACTACGGTCACATCTATTTAGGAAGGATGGTAAGATTTTTACTATTTGTCATCAGTGCATCTTTTCCATACATTATTTTTGAAACTAAACTTCATTGCTAAGTATGTTACCATACGATGTTCTTCAACAGGGACTCCCGATGAATGTTGTGCCTTATGGGATCGAGACTAAAGGTACCATGAGTATTATCAGCTTACGGCCAAGATATCCTACAGATTACTTTAGTGCATTCAAGATTAGCGACGGATGCTTAATAGTGCAAGACTGGACCCAATATGTGATGGGGGAGCGCAGAGAAGTACTAGGGGGAAGCAAACAGATGTGCCACCCACGATTAGGAGACAGGTTCATCTGCATGCTCCAGCTTGATCAAGGAGGAGAGCTATACATGTTTTATGTTATTTTACCTAAGAGAGAGCGGCAGAAGTGATTAGCTAGCTAGAAATGAGTTTGAGGATGATGATGTGCTACACTATATTAATATGATGATAAAATAGCTAGTGTTGGTGGTAATGACTATGATGATTATTATTAGCTAGTGTTAGTGGTTATTAAATAAATACTGTTGGTGGTAATGACTATGATGATGATTAAATAGCTTGTGCTGGCAGATTAGATTCAAGTGGAGGCCACATGTGGTGCACATCGAAAGTACTACTAGTCCAAACTAGATCAAGTTTGGATTAGTAGTATACTTTTGACATGCACCACATATTGCCTCCACTTGAACCTAATCCACCTTCATTTGACACACTGTTATGGACATAATGATGTAAACCTCATAACTGGTATTGTACCAATATTTGTACGATGGCGCATACATACACTAAAAAAAAGTACTAGTAGCGATGGACAGAAAACACGCAGCAAGTAGTTACCTTAGCAGTAGCGTGGTACTAAACAAACACTGCAGCTATTTTTCCTAGCAGTAGCGCAGGCGGGCACGCGTTAATGCTAAGCAATAGCTGTAGTGCCTTATTAGTAGTGTGCCTACCCGCGCTACTAGTGAGCACAAAACCAGCGCTACTGCTAGGGTTTTCCCTAGTAGTGGGGGTTTCGAAGATTCGAATTCATACGAAGTGCATTCATCTATTTGAAGCCGAGATAATGGCATTTGTAAATCAGATGTAAAAGGGGGCATCAATCTTTGTTGTGCGTTTGAACATGCTATATATATTCATACGCATGTCTAACTTTTTTTTGCAACCAAGGAGATTATATCTAGAACCATGCATGAACTGAGGTAAGTTGCATATTTTTTAATATATACTCGTGTACAATGTATATTCAAATGTACCCCCTCCATTCCAAAATAATCGTAGCTTTAGGATTTTTCAAGAGTAAAGATTTGTGAAGTTTGACAAATCTTGAAAGTTCAATTAAAGAGAACCGAAAAAGTTAATGCTTCTGCTCCCAAATATTGAACGAAGCGCCAAATAAGCCTCTGGTCACACGAAACCGCGCGAGACTAATGTTTGGTGGTAGGAAATTACTGTCCTGACTCTCACCCGTGTAGCCTATCGGCCCGATTTTCAAAGGTCTAAACCGGGGAAGGTTTGTAACTTCACCAAGACGCCAGTCTCAGCCGCCTCCGAGAAGCATTCATACGCCCTGGGCGGCTAAACACCCATGCGCTCGGCCGAAATCTATCCCGCCCACATTTGGGACACCTGAGATTACTGTCCTACCCCAACTGGCAATATGTCCGAAATTTTAGATGGGGGCAAAGTTTGTAACTTTCCCCAAATTTCAAACAAGCACGTCTCAAACCGAAACATTGTTCCCCCTTAGTTCCCCGCCTCTCCCTCCGTTTCCCCATTCATACTCCGTGGCGCCAAAACGCCCTCTCCACCAGCCGCGAAACCCCAGCCTCCTCCGTCCTCCACCCCATAGCGGCAAATCCACCGCCACCTTCCTCCATCATGTCGGAGCCGGTACCCTGATGTCGTCGTCCAACCACTACTAGGAAAAGGGCTATAGAAGGGATGGGCACTAATGGCGCACCTGTCAGGTGGTGCGCCATTAGTATATACTAATGGCGCACCATGTTTCGGTACGCCATTAGTGTGGAAGACACTAATGGCGCACCAGGAAAACGGTGCACCACTAGAAACAATTTTTTTTAATTTTTCCAAACATTCTAATGGCGCACCATGGCAAAGTGCACCATTACTAGTGCTAACTAGTAATGGCGCACTGGCCACACTGTGCGCCATTATTAACCAGTCCACCGACTGGCCGTCCCACCGCACCCTCCCCCGCTCCACCGCCGCCGCCGACCCCCCACACCCTCCCCCACTCCACCGCTGTC
>NC_041387.1:662527353-662618084 GCF_002162155.2 Triticum dicoccoides | reverse complement strand
CTCCACCGCCACTGACGACCACCCGCACCCTCTCCGCCGCACCCTCCCCGGCCCGCTACACCGTCACAAATGAATGCAACTAAAATTGCAAAAAAAACAAATTTGATTATATTTTCAAATAACAAATTTGATGATATTTTCAAATAATGAATTTGATGATATTTGTCATATTCATAAATATTTTCAAATAACAAATTTGATGCTATTTTTAAAAAATATATTACTGTTATGATTTAAACAAGTTTGAACATATTTAAACACAAATAAATATCAAACAGCATTTTAAATGCATAAATACAACAAATGGGGATCCTAGGAATCGAACCCATGACCTCCTGGTGTGTGTGCTGCGTGCTGACCAGTCGGGCTAGTAGGCTTGTTCTGATGGAGTGGGGATTATGTGGGATATAACCTTACCAGTCGGGCTAGTAAATTCTAATGGCGCACCGGGGCTGGGTGCGCCATTAGATTGGTTGTACTTATGGCGCACTTGGGGTGCGGTGCGCCATTAGATCCCTTCCCCCAGTTCACTTGTTCCCCTCTCACAGTTGCCTCCCTCCCTCCCTCGCCAGATCCACTCGACCCAACCGTATGCTGCCGCCCCCTTGCTCCGCACCCTCCGTCCGCCGCGCCTGCACGCTGTCGGCGACGCCGCCGCCCCGACCCCCGCGGGACTCCACCCCCGCGCCCCCCGAACGGGATCGGCAGCTGATGAGCGAGGGCCTCCTCCGACCCCTGCAGCAGCCGATGAGCGCGGCCCCGACGCGCCCACCCGGCCTGCCCCTGCCGTCCTCCGCAACCGGCCCCTGCTCTCCTTCGACCGCGGCGAGCGAGGACCCGGACGAGCTCGGACCCCGACCCCGACCCCTTCGTCGACCCCGACCCCGACCCCTCCGGCGACCAGGTACCTCTCCTCCTTCCTCCTTCCTCCCTCTCCACCCTTCCCCATTCCCTCCCTCCCTCCCCTCGACCGTGGCGACGATGATGGCGACCAACGCGACCAGGAACTTTCTGTTATGTGTTACTACTTAATATAGCAACGATGATGATCTGTAGTACCCATCAGCCAACTCCCGGCTTCTTGTTTAGTTGATGCACTGCCAATTGGGTCTCTAGGGTTAAGGAACCAACAATAGATTCCTTAAGAGAACCCCTACCTTCATTTTAGTGTGGTTTTCCGGTGTTTTTATGATTGCACGATGAATATGTGCTAGATTGGCTGTCAAGCCCCATTTTTTCGCTATTAGTCACATTATCCAAATTCATACCAATGTTTTATGTCACATCAAAGGTACTGGTACATTAATCTTCACCTCCCCGAGACTAACAATATTCTAAGTTATATGTCTCCTCTTTTTGTAAAATGATCCACTGCAAGTTCTTACTCTAGAAAGATGTGACTAAAATCACTCTAAATTAGTTAAAAATCTCCTAATTCTTTGTTCCCTTTTTCGGTAGAACTGATCCAGATGGCAGCTTCCTTACTGTGGAAAGGAACTAAAAAAAGAACCTATAGACACAGGTGCCACATATATATATTCTCCCCTATAGACAGAGCCAGCAGCTGCCTTTCCAGAAAGCAATTGTCTTTATCAGATGTGCTGCATCAAATATGGCACAAGAATCACAAAACTATGGGGAATGACCATATATTAGTGTACTAATGTATTGCTCCCAGCTAGCAATAGCTTCCTCCATGCCCATGTGCACAGTGACAACAAATCTTGCCCAAAAAAGGACTGTCCAGTGCCCAAAACTCCAGACCGACACAAGCTTTATTAGTGACTAGAAGAAACTCCAGAGAGAGAGAGAGAGAGAGAGAGAGAGAGATCCTGGCAAGCAGGCAGGCTGGAGTTGTAGAGAGAGGACGGTGGTAATTAATGGTTGTCCACTCTAGAGTATTTTTCCTCCCGGCCACTCCTTGCTGCTAGTTCCTCAAGGAGTTCTACTCAAAATTAGCTCAAGAAGTTGCATCTGGCTTCTACAAAGTTGTTTTGGCTTAGAGGATAAGTTGTTGTATATACTGTTATAAAATTTGCTTCATATCCTTGTATCTAGGTACTAAAATCACTTTTGTTAGAGCTTCATTATTTCAGCAAAACCGATAGATTTAGTTCATTGATATGCTTCCTCTGATCTTCTTTGGCAAGAGGCCGAGAGGTGGTAACAGCTAGATTTAATTCACTGGTACAGATAAATTTGTTAATATTCTTCAGGAAGCTTGCTTGGGCTGTTTATATACTTGCTTGCTTGCTAGCAAAAACAGTAGCTTTGTTTGTGGTGTTAACTAATTCATGGCACCAAATGGTAGAGACAGAGACCAGGTCTCTTCTAGTTTCCCATGAATTAATAAACCATGCATGGTATCAAGTGAGCCATGCACAGCCATGAAAATAGCTTGCTTGCTACTATTTTAAATAGTTAGTCAAATGAATTTCTTGCTTGCTACTGTTTTTAGCTACTGTTTTTATTCAAAAATTATTGGAGTTTATATCATATATATTGCTAGCATGTATTTCATATGTTCTGTAGCATTGAGGCTACATAGCATGCCATTTTTGTGCGTTGTATTAATTGCTTTCCCTACATGTTTGCAGGTTTAATTGAAAAAAGAGGAAGAAAGGAGAATCAGGGTAGGGTTTCATGGCTAGAAGATATATTGCTGGATTTTGTCTCCGACCATCGTGTCGTGATGATATTGGGGGGTTTTGTCTCCGACCATCGTGTCGTGACGATATTGTGGGGTGTAGTGGGGTTGCAGCGGGGCGGGGGTGGGATAATGATTTTGCAGGTACCCCAAGAGGCCCTTGAGTTTGCCGAAATGTCAATTAACTACTTTTTCGAGAAATTCGAGTACTCCATATGTCATATTTTCAGCAAAGGTCATGCTGAAATAGGACATATGGGGTACTTGAGACTAATGCATGGGTCAGGGTATCTTAGTACTTAGTTAAGTAGGATCAACTGCCCCTTTTTTTTTGCTAATGTGTACTAGGTGCTCCCATCTTCTGTGTCATTGTTACCCTAATTTATAGTCCAGTACAATTGGCCTTTCAGTATAGCCTGTTATCATGCATGTTTTATGATCTGTTGTAAGGGTACTGATTGGTCTCTTCTGCTGCTTATCAAAGATGGGGGGAAGCAGCCACCGCCGCTCTGCGACATCACAGTACGAGTTGGATGCTTCCGAGTTCTTCAGTATCGTACTTGGGACTTGAGTATCATCCATGATGTAGGTATATAAAATGAGAGATCTCCCCTTCACCCATCTCATTATGATATTTGTTGTTTGCCAGATCACTCATTGTCCCAAACTACAGAGGCTGCCTGACAGTTTTATGAACATGCTGGGTGAAGATCCGCCAAATAATGTGAAGCTGCGATAGGCCAGCAACGGGTTTCGTAGGCAGTGGGATGTGGAGTTGTTGATCAAGGAGGACCACATGTACTTGTCTCGTGGGTGGGAGAAGTTCTACCATGCCTACGACCTGCGGCTTGGGTACTTCCTTCTCTTCAGGTACGACGACGACACCACCATGCTCATCGTGAAAGTGTTCAACGCGACTATGTGTCACATGCGCTACGCTGACGATGATGATGCCGGTACATTCTGCCTCTTCTTATTCCTCTACATTTGGCTTTGTCTCACATCGATTGTTAACGGTCATTCTTGCATTTGGACAGGTAATGGGAGTAGCAGCAGCGACACTGGCTATAGCCAAAGGAGCATCGACTATGGCTGTAGCAAAAGCAACACCAATTCTGGCTTTAGCGAAAGCACCAGCGATTCTGGCAGCAGCATAGACAACAAGAAGGATGATCCGGACTGGAGTGCGGGAGAAGAGGAGCAGAGTGGGGATGAGGAGCTGCAGGATGACGATGGGCATCAGGCTGAGGATGACCTAGCGCTGGTGGTGGCTGACCAAGGGCAAGATATGGTGGTGGCTGACCATGGGCAAGAGATGGTGGTGGCTGACCATGGGCAAGAGATGGAGGTGGCTGAGGATGACCTAGCGATGGTCGTACCCGCCCTGCCTGAAGGTGGCCTCGCGATGGTGGTGGTGCCTAACAATGAGCATGCACCGGTGGTGGCGCCGGCGATCCCACAGCTGGGCGACATGACCACGCCAATTGTGGTAGAAGACTACATCCCACTGCCTCCACCTCTAGGCCGCTCTTGGCGCATCAGACTGAGGAAGGAGAAAGAGAAGAACAATGAGAACTGAACAATGTCAGGTATGTCAGATATCCAAAATGATATATATATACTTAGTTACCTATGGTATCTCTAATATGCTTAGTTTCCTATAGGTTAGCTTCATTTTACCTACGTTGGCTCTAATATGCTAACTTAGAGCTTATATGCTTAGTTTCCTATAGGTTAGCTCCAAAATAACTTATGTTTGCACAAAATGATCAAGTTTACATAATAAGCTTATAGTCTTTTTCTTATTCTTCTTCTTTTCCAAAATGACATAGGTTAGCTTCATTTTACCTAAGTTGGCTCTAATATGCTAACTTAGAGCTTATATGCTTAGTTTCCTATAGGTTAGCTCCAAAATAACTTATGTTAGCACAAAATGATCAAGTTTACATAATAAGCTTATAGTCTTCTTCTTATTCTTCTTCTTTTCCAAAATGACATAGGTTAGCTTCATTTTACCTAAGCTGGCTCCAAAATTCTTCTTATTCTTCTTCTAGTGTTCTTCTTCTTCTAGTATTCTTCTAGTCTTCTTCTTCTTCTTCTTCTAACTTCTTGTTTATCATTTTGCAGATTTGATTTAATTCACAGAAGCTTGCATGGATGGAGTGCTTCTTTTCCATTTGTGTTTTAATTTGTATCAATGTGAAACTTTTGTGAATTGATGGATAACGGTGTTGGATGAACAATGTGAAACTTTTATAATATGTAACGATGGAACTATGTGTTGGCTATGTATGTATATATGATGGAACTTGTGTGCTGTCTATGACTGTTACATGGATGCTAGTTACATATATATATATGTGTTGGATATCTCATATGTGAAATAGTGACCTGAGATTAAGAAAAAACAAAAAAAATTAAAAAAATCGTTACTAATGGCTCACTACCATGTGGTGCGCCATTAGTATAGCAGACACTAGTGGCGTACTGTTGGCAAAACTGGCGCAATGCATGGTGCGCCATTAGTATACCAGATACTAATGGCGCACCAGTGGTGCGCCATTAGTAGAAAATACTAGTGGCGTGATACTAATGGCGCACCAGTAGTGCGCCATTAGTACGGAAAACCGGTGCGCCATTAGTAGGCCTTTTCCTAGTAGTACCCAACCGCAACCGCAACACCCTCAAGGACTTAGCAGCTGAAGCCGAGGCAGAGCTGCCTCCACGATGCTGACACCGACGTGCGCCGTACCAGAATCACTCCAACCACGCTGTCCTGCGCCTCACTATTGCCGCTCCACTTTCGCAACCGTCCACCGCACCGGAGCTGTTCCCGCTACGCCGTTGTTCACCGCCTCGGATCTGGTTCCCCGTCGCCGATAGATGGCCACCGCACCGCACTCAACAATTTGGCCATGGGTTTGTCCAAGGCTCCACCATCCTCCACAACTTCTCGTTTCCAACGAACCACAAGAAGATCATTGGAAAAACAGAAGGAGGACACATCACTGCCAGCAGAAAGAGGTACTCCTCTTTCCTTATTCGTGCAAATCTTACGTCTATCCGTATTCATCCCATGAAAGAAACTAGTTGAGTGCTTTTTACTGCATCTTCTTCGTGATACTAAATGCACAAGGTTTCCTCCCTTTACTATTTCACCTTTGCTAGAGGTCAGTAGCCTGCCTGGATATCAATTGAAGGTCAGTCGAACCGCAATTAAAAGAAGCAGCACCCGCTTAGGCGCGTGGAGCATCTAGTCCGCCTATTCGCCGGGGAAGTGGCGCATCGGTGTCTATCATAGGGGTGTGGGGCACAGGAGCTGCTTGCGCCCGATATGGAGGTCGGCGGGGCTTGAATGGATGGCCGGGGGCGGTGCCAAGCACGACGGTGCGGTGAGGTCGAGGGGAGGGCGCAGGCAGGGGACTGGGCCGGTGGTCGCTGGCGTTTCAAGGAAGATCATCAACACTGACTCGGAGGTAGATGAAGGCGATCTGCCCGTTCTTTGTACATCGAACAATGCAGAAAAAATGGACTGACCTATTTGTTTTCAGTCGACTGTTATTTTCATAGAATCCTATAGTAATTTAGTGTGCCATGCATGTTGTAGAGCTATCATATGTCTCCCGTCATTTATTTCTCACCGACCTGCTATCTGCTACCTTTACAATATACTAATTGTGCACACACTTCACCCATACTCACACTATTGTTTTTTATGCATGGGTATTTCAGACTCTGACGCAGTGTTTATGAATGCAGAAAAGAAAAGACAGAAGTCACTCCAGTGTAATTAAAATATAAGCACTAAGTGTTTTAGCGCTTTAAAGGGTGTAGTGTCAGCAGTTGGAGACAGTAAACGTACCTCTGCAGTTGATGATCTCAATTGCCACACACAACCATCCCAGGTGCTTGCTTTAACTTTGCGCTGTCAAATGTGGTTGCATGTTGCATATGGTGGCTAGCTTGTATTGCTTCCAATTTGGTTAAATTGCATCTGCTTACTTTACACATTATACCTTTGATAATGACATGCCTTCCTGTTTTTGATACATACTACATATGTCTATTAACCATGTTCGTACATCAAACTAATGCTCTTTTGTATCCCTCGTCAATCACTTATGATGAGACAGTCACCCTAGTGGGTTATTGTAAGACGCCCTACTCGTTAAATTGTACAGTGTCATCCTCCCCACATGATTCTCAAAAAACAGCAAGGCTAAATGAAGATAGTCAACGTAGCTCTCTAGTTGACGACCGCAATTCCCCCACACCACCATCGCAGGTGCTTGCTCTTACTTGGCAGTGTGATATGTGGTTGCATGTTGCATATGGTGTCTACTTTGTAATGCATCTAATTAGGGTACATTGCATCTGCTTAGTTAACACATTATACATGTGAATATGACATGCCTTCCTGTTTTTGGTACATACTTCATCTTTCTATTAACCATGTTCTTACATCAAACTACTTTCTTGTGTATCCCTCATCAATCACTTCTGATGATACACCTTCAAGTTGACAGTGTAATATTGGTTGCATCTTTCATATCATTTCAAACATGTATTTCCTCTAATTTGTTGAAGTGCCACTTATAATGAGACACATCTAACTTGGTAGAGTGATTTTGGTTGGATTTTTCATATGGTGTCTAGATTGCATTGCTTCCAATTTTGTTGAAATGCCTTCTGCTTAGCGTTTTTCATACATATTCCATCCTCCTACAATGTGGTTGCCATACATAAAAGTTGTGTTCGTCAGTATCATGCATCAAGAAATTTGAAATTGCGAATTTCATTCCTTTTCTTGTGTGTTTACTTGACAAGGCAAAATCTGAAAGGACGAATGCACGGAATGATGGTAGTCCTTTGGAGCAACCGAAACAGATGATCACTGTAGATTCTCCTGCTACTTGTACTGCAGTGCTAGTTCCAAATCTCATCTCCCCTACTCCACAACCCAAGGTGCTTGCTCTAACATGGCAGTGTCATATCTGGTTGCATGTTGCATACCGTGCCTAGCTTGTATTGCTCCTAATTTGTTAAATTTCATCTCCTTAGATTACATATTATACATGTGAATATGACATGCCTTCCTGTTTTTGGTACATACTACATCTGCCTATCACACCATGTTCTTACATCAAACTACTGTTCTTGTGTATCCTGCATCTATTGCTTATGATGAGGCAGTCACACCCATGGGTTAATATGAGACGCGCTACTCGTATAAAGAATGCAATTTCATCCTCTCCACATGATTCTCAAGAAACATCAAGCCTAAATGAAGATATTGAACGTAGCTCTGTACTTGAAGACCGTACTTCCCCTACACCACCATCAAAGGTGCTTGCTCTAACTTCGCAGTGTGATATGTGGTTGCATGTTGCATACGGTGTCTAGCTTGTAATGCTTCTTATTAGGGTAAATTGCATCTACTTAGTTTACACACTATACCTGTGAATATGACATGCCTTCCTATTTTTGATACACACTACATCTATGTGTTAACCTTGTTCTTACATGAAACTACCTCTCTTCTGTATCCTGCATCAATCACTTACGATGAGTCACCTTTATTCGTTGCATATTGCATATTATTTCTAGCCTGTTCCCATGTATTACTTCTAATTTGGTCAAATACATTTGGTAGGGCACCCTTTTAATTTGGTAGAGTGATATTGGTTTCATCTTTCATATGGTTTCTAGCTTGCATTGATTCTAACAAGTTCAAGCACCTTGTGCTTAGTTTACACTTTATACATCATACATGTCAATATGTCACGCCGTCCTGTTTTTCATACATATTCCATCCTCCTATCATGCGGCTTCCTTACATGAAAGTAGTGTTCGTCAGTATCATGCATCAATGAATTCTGAAGAGCAAATTTTATTCCTTTTTCTTGTGGGTTTGACTTGACAAGGCAAAATCAAGAAAGAGGAAGGAAAAAAGTAAGGAAGGCGATGATGGTGGTCCTCTTCAACAACGTAAATGGAGCATCTGTAATGATTCTCCTTGTACTGATAGTGCATTACAAGGTCCAAGTCTCCGCTCCCCTACTCCACCATCCAAGGTGCTTGCTCTAACTTGGCAGTGTGATATCTGGTTGCATGTTGCGTATGATGTCTAGCTTGTATTGCTACTAATTAGTGTAAACTGCATCTGCTTAGCTTACACATGATACGTGTGAATATGACATGCTTTCCAGTTTTTGGTACATACTATATCAGTCTATCACACCATGTTCTTACATGAAACTACTCTTCTTGTGTATCCTGCATCAGTCACTTATGATGGGACACCTTTAAGTCGGCAGTATGATATTGGTTTGCATCTTGAATATGATTTCTAGCATGTATTGCTTCTAGTTTGATGAATGCCACCTATGACGAGACAATTTTAACTTGGCAGAGTGATATTGATTGCACCTTCCATATGGTGTCTAGTTTGAAGTGCTTCTAATTTGTTGAAGTGCCTTCTTCTTTACCACATCAAAGGTTTGAATATGTCAAGCCGTCCATTTTCTCGTACATATTCCATCCTCGTATCATGATTTTGCCTTTCATCAGAGTAGTGTTTGTCAGTATCATGCATGAATGAGTTCTGAAGAGCGAATTATATTCTTTTTTCTTGTCGATATGACCTCACAAGGCAAAATCAATAAAGCTGAAGGAAATTGGCAAGGCATTGGATGATGGTGGTCCTTCCGAGCAACTGATATGGAGGTTCTCTACAAATTCTACTCCGACATCCTCCCAACAAGATTCGCAAGACAACGCAAGGCTAGATAGTCAACATAGCTATGTAGATGATGAGCACATCTCTCCTACTCTACCATCATAGGTGCTTGCTTTAACTTGGCAATATTATATGTGGTTGCATGTTGCGTATGATGTCTAGCTTGTATTGCTTCTAACTTTGTTGAATTGCATCTGCTTACTTTACACATAATGCCTGTGAATATGGCATGTGTTCCTGTTTCTAGAACATATTATATCTAATCACACGATGTTCTTACATCAGACTACTATTCTTGCATATCCCGCATCAGTCACTTATGATGAGGCACCTTTAAGTCGCCACTGTGATATTGGTTGTGTCTTGCATATGATTTCTAGCATGTACTGCTTCTAATTTGTTGAAACGCCATACAGTTTGAACTTGGCAGAGTGATGTTGGTTGCATCTTTCATATGGTGTCTAGCTTGCAGTGCTTCTAATTTGTTGAAATGCCTTCTGCTTAGTTACCACATCATAGGTGTGAATATGTCATGCCATCATGTTTTTCATACATATTCCATCCTGGCATCATGTGTTTGCCTTTCATCCGAGTAGTGTTCGTCAGTATCATGCATGAATGAGTTCTGAAGAGCGAATTTTATTCCTTTTTCTTATCGGTTTGACTTCACAATGCAAACTCATTACTGCTGAAGGAAATTAGTCCGGCAGTGGATGATGGTGGTCCTTCGGAGCAACTCAAACAAGGGGTCTCTACAGATTCTACTCCGCCATCCTCCCAACAAGATTCGCAAGACAACACAAGGTTGGACAGTCAACGTAGTTGTGTAGATGATGAGCACATCTCCCCTACTCCACCATCACAGTTGCTTTCTCTAACTTGTCACTATTATATGTGGTTGCATGTTGTGTATGATGTCTAGCTTGTATTGCTTCTAACTTTGTTGAACTGCATCTACTTACTTTACACATAATGCCGGTGAATATGACACGTGTTCCTGTTTCTAGAACATACGTGGACATGATGAGCACATCTCCCCTACTCCACCATCATAGGTGCTTGCTCTTACTTGGAACTGTTATATGTGGTTGTGTTTTCCGTATGATGTCTAGTTTGTATTGCTTCTAATTATGTTGAATTGCATCTGTGTAGCTTACAACTTATACCTGCAACAATCACTTACCCATAAGACACATTTAACATGGGACTGTGATGTAGGTTGCATCTTGCGTTGTCTTCTAGCTTGTACTGCTTCTAATTTCTTGAAATGGCACTTACAACAAGACACTTTTTACCTGATAGAGTGATATTGGTTGCATGTTCATATGGTACCTAGCTTTCATTTCTTCTAATTTTGTTGAAATGCCTTCCGCATACTGTTTTTTCATACATATTCCCTCCTCCTATCGTACGTGTGAATATGAAACATTGTCTTTTTTGTATATATTTGATATCCTCCTATCCTGCGCTTGCCTTACATTAAAGTAGTGTTCGTCTGTATCATGCATCAACCAGTTATGCAGAGCTAACTTTATTCATCTTCTTGTGGTTTTGACTTCATAAGGCAATATCAGAAAATAGGAAGGAAAAGAGTAAGTTAGGGGATGTTGGTGGTCCTCCGCACCGACACAAACAGAGACTCTCTAGATTTTCCACTACTACTGCTAATGAAGTTGAAGTCCCAAGTCTACAAGATGAGTTCATCTCCCATACTCCAACATCGCAGGTGCTTGCTCTAAGTTGGCAGTGTGATAATTGGTTTCATGTTGCATATGTTGTCTAGCCTGTATTTCTTCTATTTTGATTAAATTGCACCTGCTGAGTTTATACATTATACACGTGCAGATGACATGGCTTTTTGTGTCTAGAATACACGGCATCTATCTATCATACCATGTTCTTACATCAAAGTACTGTTGTTGGGTATCCCGCATCAGTCACTCATGATTGGATGCTTTTAACATGGCAGTTTGATAGTGGTTGCATCTTGCATTGATTTCTATGTTGTACTGCTTCTAATTTTTTGAATTGCCACTTATGACAAGAAACTTTTAACTGGGCAGAGTAATATTGGTTGCATCTTGTTGGAAATATGCCATAGAGGCAATAATAAAAGGGTTATTATTATATTTCCTTCTTCATGATAATTGTCTTTATTCATGCTATAATTGTATTATCCGGAAATCATAATACACGTGTGAATACATAGACCATAATATGTCCCTAGTAAGCCTCTAGTTGACTAGCTCGTTGATCAACAGATAGTCATAGTTTCCTGACTATGGACATTGGATGTCGTTGATAACGGGATCACATCATTAGGAGAATGATGTGAGGGACAAGACCCAATCCTAAGCATAGCACAAGATCGTGTAGTTCATTTTGCTAGAGCTTTTCCAATGTCAAGTATCCTTTCCTTAGACGATGAGATCGTGTAACTCCCGGATACCGTAGGAGTGCCTTGGGTGTACCAAACGTCACAACGCAACCTGGTGACTATAATGGTGCACTACAGGTATCTCCGAAAGTGTGTATTGGGTTGACACGGATCGAGACTGGGATTTGTCACCTCGTATGACGGAGAGGTATCTCTGGGCCCACTCGGTAATGCATTATCATACTGAGCTCAAAGTGACCAAGTATTTGGTCATGGGATCATGCATTACGGTACGAGTAAAGTGACTTGCCGGTAACGAGACTGAACGAGGTATTGGGATACCGACGATCGAGTCTCGGGCAAGTAACGTACCGATTGACAAAGGGAATTGTATACGGGGTTGCTAGAATCCTCGACATCGTGGTTCATCCGATGAGATCCTCGAGGAGAATGTGGGAGCCAACATGGGTATCCAGATACCACTGTTGGTTATTGACCGGAGAGCCGTCTCGGTCATGTCTGCGTGTCTCCCGAACCCGTAGGGTCTACACACTTAACGTTTGGTGATGCTAGGGTTGTCTGAATATGAGTATGCAGCAAACCGAAAGTTGTTCGGAGTCCCGGATGAGATCCCGGATGTCACGAGGATTTCCGGAATGGTCCGGAGGTAAAGAATTATATATAGGAAGTGCAGTTTCGGCCATCGAGAGAGTTTCGGGGGTCACCGGTATTGTACCGGGACCATCGGAAGGGTCCTGCGGGTCCACCGGGTGGGGCCACCTATCCCGGAGGGCCCCATGGGCAAAAGTGGGAGCAGAACCAGCCCCTGGTGGGATGGTGCGCCCCCCTGGGCCCTCCTCTGCGCCTAGGGTTAGGAACCCTAGGGGAGGGGGCACCTCCACTTGCCTTGGGGGGCACTCCACCCCCCTTGGCCGCCGCTCCCCTAGAGATCCCATCTCTAGGGCCGGCGCCCCCCCTGGGGGCCTATATAAACGAGGGTGGGAGGGAGGGCAGCCGCCCCCTGAAGTCTTGGCACCTCCCTCTCCCCTGCTACACCTCTCCCTCTCGCAGAAGCTCCGCGAAGCTCTGCCGGAACTCTGCTGCATCCACCACCATGCCGTCGCGCTGCTGGATCTTCATCAACCTCTCCTTCCCCCTTGCTGGATCAAGAAGGAGGCGATGTCATCCGCTCCGTACGTGTGTTGAACGGGGAGGTGCTGTCCGTTCGACACTTGGTCATCAGTGATTTGGATCACGACGAGTACGACTCCCTCAACCCCGTTCTCTTGAACGGTTCCGCTCGCGATCTACAAGATGCACTCCTATCACTCGTTGCTAGATGAACTCATAGATGGATCTTGGTGAAACCATAGGAATTTTTTTATTTTCTGCAACGTTCCCCAACAGTGGTATCAGAGCTAGGTCTATGCGTAGTTCTCTATTGCACGAGTAGAACACAATTTTGTTGTGGGCGTAGATGTTGTCAACTTTCTTGCCGCTACTAGTCTTCTTTTGCTTCAGCGGTATTGTGGGATGAAGCGGCCCAGACCGACATTACACGTACGCTTACGTGAGACAGGTTCCACCGACTGACATGCACTAGTTGCATAAGGTGGCTAGCGGGTGTCTGTCTCTCCCACTTTAGTTGGAGCGGATTCGATGAAAAGGGTCCTTATGAAGGGTAAATAGAAGTTGACAAATCACGTTGTGGCTTTTTCGTAGGTAAGAAAACGTTCTTGCTAGAACCCTATTGCAGCCACGTAAAATATGCAACAACAATTAGAGGACGTCTAACTTGTTTTTGCAGCAATTGCCTTGTGATGTGATATGGCCAAAAGTTGTGATGAATGATGAATGATATATTGTGATGTATGAGATCATGTTCTTGTAATAGGAATCACGACTTGCATGTCGATGAGTATGACAACCGGCAGGAGCCATAGGAGTTGTCTTAATTATTGTATGACCTACATGTCAATGATTTAACGCCATGTAATTACTTTACTTTATTGCTAAACCGTTAGCCATAGTAGTAGAAGTAATAGTTGGCGAGCAACTTCATGCAGAAACGATGATGGAGATCATGATGATGGAGATCATGGTGTCATGCCGGTGACGAAGATGATCATGGAGCCCCGAAGATGGAGACCAAAGGAGCTATATGATATTCGCCATATCATGTCACTGTTATATAATTGCATGTGATGTTTATTATGTTTATGCATCTTGTTTACTTAGAACGACGGTAGTAAATAAGATGATCCCTTATAATAATTTCAAGAAAGT
The DNA here is from genome assembly GCF_002162155.2 of Triticum dicoccoides. Lineage (NCBI taxonomy): Eukaryota > Viridiplantae > Streptophyta > Magnoliopsida > Poales > Poaceae > Triticum > Triticum dicoccoides. The sequence continues at coordinate 662,604,035 of NC_041387.1, read as the reverse complement.
GTTCCCCCTAACTGTGAGCCGTTGCTAAAGTTTGTCGTTTCAAAACACCACGTGATGATCGGGTGTGATAGATTCTTACGTTCACATACAACGGGTGTAAGACAGTTTTACACATGCAAAAACACTTAGGGTTAACTTGACGAGCCTAGCATGTACAGACATGGCCTCGGAACACATAGACCGAAAGGTCGAACATGAGTCGTATGGAAGATACGATCAACATGGAGATGTTCACCGATGATGACTAGTCCGTCTCACGTGATGATCGGACACGGCCTAGTCGACTCGGATTGTGTAACACTTAGATGACTAGAGGGATGTCTAATCTGAGTGGGAGTTCATTAAATAATTTGATTAGATGAACTTAATTATCATGAACTTAGTCTAAAATCTTTGCAAATATGTCTTGTAGATCAAATGGCCAACGCTCATGTCAACATGAACTTCAACGCGTTCCTAGAGAAAACCAAGCTGAAATATGATGGCAGCAACTATACGGACTGGGTCCGGAACCTGAGGATCATCCTCATAGCTGCCAAGAAAGCATATGTCCTAGAAGGACCGCTAGGTGAAGCACCCATCCCAGAGAACCAAGACGTTATGAACGCTTAGCAGTCACATGCTGATGATTACTCCCTCGTTCAGTGCGGCATGCTTTATAGCTTAGAACCGGGGCTCCAAAAGCATTTTGAGCAACACGGAGCATATGAGATGTTCGAGGAGCTGAAAATGGTTTTCCAAGGTCATGCCCGGGTCGAGAGATATGAAGTCTCTGACAAGTTCTACAGTTGTAAGATGGAGGAAAATAGTTTTGTCAGTGAGCACATACTCAAAATGTCTGGGTTGCACAACCGCTTGTCCCAGCTGGACATTAACCTCCTGGACGAGGCGGTCATTGACAGAATCCTTCAGTGCTCCCACCAAGCTACAAGAGCTTTGTGATGAACTACAATATGCAGGGGATGGTGAAAACTATTCCTGAAGTATTTTCAATGCTGAAGTCGGCAGAGGTAGAAATCAAGAAAGAACATCAAGTGTTGATGGTCAATAAAACCACCAAGTTCAAGAAGGGCAAGGGTAAGAAGAACTTCAAGAAGGACAGCAAGGATGTTGCCGCGCCCGGTAAGCCAGCTGCCGGGAAGAAGTCAAAGAATGGACCCAAGCCAGAGACTGAGTGCTTTTATTGCAAAGGGAAGGGTCACTGGAAGCGGAACTGCCCCAAATACTTAGCGGACAAGAAGGCCGGCAACACTAAAGGTATATGTGATATACATGTAATTGATGTGTACCTTACCAGTACTCGTAGTAACTCCTGGGTATTTGATACCGGTGCCGTTGCTCATATTTGTAACTCACAGCAGGAGCGGCGGAATAAGCGGAGACTGGCGAAGGACGAGGTGACGATGCACGTCGGGAATGGTTCCAAGGTCGATGTGATCGCCGTCGGCACGCTGCCTCTACATTTACCCACGGGATTAGTTTTAAACCTCAATAATTGTTATTTAGTGCCAAGTTTGAGCATGAACATTATATCTGGATCTCGTTTAATATGAGATGGCTACTCATTTAAATCCGAGAATAATGGTTGTTCTATTTATATGAGAGATATGTTTTATGGTCATGCCCCGATGGTCAATGGTTTATTCTTAATGAATCTCGAATGTAATGTTACACATATTCATAGTGTGAATACCAAAAGATGTAAAGTTGATAACGATAGTCCCACATACTTGTGGCACTGCCACCTTGGTCACATTGGTGTCAAGCGCATGAAGGAGCTCCATGCTAATGTACATTTAGAGTCTCTCGATTATGAACCATTTGACACATGCGAACCATGCCTCATGGGCAAAATGACCAAGACTCCGTTCTCCGGAACAATGGGGCGAGCAACCAACTTATTGGAAATCATACATACTGATGTGTGCGGTCCAATGAGCGTTGAGGCTTGCGGAGGATATCATTATGTTCTCACTCTCACTGATGACTTGAGTAGATATGAGTATGTCTACTTGATGAAACACAAGTCTGACACCTTTGAAAAGTTCAAGGAATTTCAGAATGAGGTAGAGAATCAACGTGACCGAAAGATAAAGTTCCTACGATCAAATCATGGGGGAGAATACTTAAGTCACGAATTTGGTACAGACTTAAGGAAATGTGGAATCATTTCACAACTCACGCCGCCTGGAACACCTCAGCGTAACGGTGTGTCCGAACATCGTAATCGCACTCTATTGGATATGGTGCGGTCTATGATGTCTCTTACCGATTTACCGCTATCATTTTGGGGATACGCTCTAGAGACAGCTACATTGACTTTAAGTAGGGCTCCGTATAAATCCGTTGAGACGACACTGTATGAATTATGGTTTGGGAAGAAACCTAAGCTGTAGTTTCTAAAAGTTTGGGGATGCGATGCTTATGTGAAGAAACTTCAACCTGAAAAGCTCGAAACCAAGTCGGAAAAATGCGTCTTCATAGGATACCCCAAGGAAACCATTGGGTATACCTTCTACTTAAGATCCAAGGGCAAGATCTTTGTTGCCAAGAACAGATCCTTTCTGGAAAAAGAGTTTCTCTCGAAAGAAGTAAGTGGGAGGAAAGTAGACCTTTGAACCGGAAAGTAGTGCAGCTCAGGAAAATGTTCTTGTGGTGCCTACACCAACTGGAGAGGAAAATTAATAATGATGATTAAGGTACTTCGGATCAAGTTGCTACTGAACTTCGTAGGTCCACAAGGACACGTTCCACACCAGAGTGGTATGGCAACCCTGTCCTGGAAATCGTGTTGTTAGACAACGGTGAACCTTCGAACTATGAAGAAGCGATGGCGGGCCCAAATTCCAACAAATGGCTTGAGGCCATGCAATCCGAGATAGAATCCATGTATGAAAACAAAGTATGGACTTTGACAGACTTGCCCGATGATCGGCGAGCGATAGAAAACAAATGGATCTTTAAGAAGAAGACGGACGCGGATGTTAATATTACTATCTATAAAGCTCGACTTGTCGCTAAGGGTTATCGGCAAGTTCAAGGGGTTGACTACGATGAGACTTTCTCTCCCGTAGAGAAGCTGAAGTCCGTCTGAATCATGTTAGCAATTGCCGCATACTATGATTATGAGATATGGCAGATGGACGTCAAAACGTGTGACACTCCAATTTTTTTGTAATTTTTGTTTTCAGAGAGAGAGCCTTGCTTGGTTTGAAGAAGGTCATTTAAACACTTCTTAAAAACCCTCTTGCTAAGTTTGCCCTCTCAAAAATATTTTTCTTGGATTTAGTTTCTCTTAAGAAGAAAATCTTTTGTTTTTGGGCTTTCATTTGATTTTTGACCCACTCTTGTTTACCATGCCTCCTATGGTAAAATTTCCCCAAAAACCCCTCCTCCCACTTGGATACAACCCAAACATTCTGTCCAAACTAATAAAATCCATTTTTTGGATTTTATTCCAATTATTTCTCTTTCCAAAATAATTATGTCTTTTCTTTTGAGCCTAGGTGATTTGCAAAGCAAGTACCCTAATGCTTCTAATTTTTGACCTCAACTCAACACCCATGGATAGTCCTTTGTACCCACAACCCAGAACCATCTTGATCCACTCTTCTTCTTTTCAAATATTTCAAATTTCACTCACTGCAAGTTTGGACCAGATTTGCCAAATTTGGTGAAATTCATATCTGCACTTCTCCAAAAATTCCGCCAAAATTAAGGCAACCTCTAGTTGCAATGAGAGACCCCTCCACCAAAAATCAGCTTAAGGAAAAATCCCTAGAGGCCAGAATCATTTTGTCGAACAACTTGCATGCACTAGTACTGTTCACATTCAGTAAATTCAGAGTTCAGTGTCGTTCTCCGTCAGTAACTTCAGTCACATGTCCACAGTGCCCTTGGCACGTTGCTCGCAGCCTGGCCTGCTTGTCCGGAGCTCCACAAGCGCGCTTGGCAACTTCTTGGTGTCGGTGGCGCCCTGGCCCGCCTGCGTCGGCGTGCTTTGCGGCGGCAGAAACACCATAACGGCCGACAGGGAGCAAAACGGCGGCTCAACGCCGTTCGGCGCCGCCCAAACCTCCTGGTGGCTCCGCGTGGCCATATCCTTGCCAGCGCATGCATGCGGCACCGTCGCCGTGGCTTGGCACGCGCAGAGCGCGTTCTCTGCCGCCGACGGGCCGTTCCGTCGAGGGCAGGCCATAAACCTCCCTGCCGTGCTGAGCTGTCCCTAAAATGGCACCACTACTCCACCTAGGCGATGCTCAAGCTCCTAAGCCAACTGTCCAGCCACAGCGCCGCCATAATCAATTCGCTGGACTTATCCGTTCACGGCAACCGACTCGGGCTGGCTATATATTGCACCCCCGAGCTTGCTCTCGCTCCCGCACGACTCCACCACCTCACTAGACCCTGCCTAGACACTGGAGGAGCCTCGAGGGGTCCTTCTTACCCGATTCCGGCCGCCCCGTTCCGCCTCGGCCTCCACCTCGATTCACTTCGGTGAGTCCGTCTCCGGCGCCCTAACTTCGTCAGCAACCCTCTTGAGCAACTAGGAGACTAACGCCCACTCCTATTTGATCCTCGCAGCTCCCTCCGGCGAGATCCACGACTGCCCGAACCGCCGTCCGCCCGAGCAAGGGCCGCCGTCGACACGGTGCTCGCCGGCGACCACCACCACCACCCACTGATGCGGAACGGTGCACTGATCTCAAAGGTAACCCCCGATCACCTTGCCTCGCCGTGGATCGCCGCGGGCGACCATCGTACCTCTCGGGCGCCGCCGGACTCTGTTTCTCCGTTTGAAATTTCAAACCCGACAGGTGGAGCCCGCCTGTCAGCCTCACAGCCGTTTCTTTTAAACGAAACGTTATTCTAGACTTTTCCATAGAGCCCCCTGGTAACTTTCTATTTCATTACAGATGGGTCCTTGGACCAAAACTCTTATAACTTTTTAGAAGAAAATGATTTTTGATTGATTCCTTTTCTGTCATCTTTATATTTCTGTCTAGTTTTTTTTCATATTTATTTGAAAAATATTTGGAACACTTTTATGTACACTTTGTGTGCGTATTTTTCTTATACCGTAGATACCGAAGGAGGTGACGGAGCTGTAAATTTCACACAGTTAAACTCCGACTACTCCGAACCAGGCAAGCATGTTTGAACTCTTCATATGATGAGTGGTTGTTGCATGTTTGCATTTTAGTATAGTCATGGCTTGCTTATGAACATTTCTTGAATTGTTACATTTCATGCACAATAGTGGAAAGTAAGTTCCGGAAAGCATTATGTTGTTGGATACATATTTGCATGGCCATGTGTTGGCATGAGGAAGGGTAAGATGGAAGTGTTGTGACATGCCAGTCTTATGCCAGATTATTTGACTTCCGTGTCATCGTGAAATAACTCACATTTCCATTCATTCCTTCCTGTACTGTCACATGTTTTTCGAAAGGAATATGGCATAGTAAGTTGCAAATCGTTTTCCTGGTGCACACCAAATAGAGAGGCCGGGATGAGGGTTCCATGGCCCTGGATTAAAGCCCGTCATCCGGTCAGGGGGCATGGGTGTTTCCAGTTGGGACCGAGAGGGGGGCACCCCTTAGAGCGCGCGTATAGAAATTTGATCCCATGCTATTCGAGGTTGTGGCCTCCCCGTCTCAAAGTTTTTCTTGGCCGTTGTCCAGGGTGATTCCTAGCATCGTGAGGTGAAATGGTTGTGTACTAGTTAAATGTGTTTCTACTAAAATACCGTAAACGGAACTAGTCCTTCGTGGCTACGGAAATCCGTTGACTGTGGTCAGTTCATCCAAACTCTACAGAGTCTCAAATCTTTCAGTTATCCTGTACTTTGTTCAAGTACTATATTCATCTTATCTTGTCAGATATCAGCCTCAGTGACGAAACTCCGGTGGGATTTATGTGTGATAAATCCGGTTAAAAGACTATTCTTGTGGATGGACTAATCTTGTTATTTACATTTATTACAAGCCCTGTCTGTGATGTCGCTCAGACGTCCGACGATGGCATACCTGTTATTTACTTTTGTTATAGGCCCTGTCTGTGATGTCGCTCAGACGTCTGACGGTGGCATTCTTGTTTTACATTTATTGTAAGCCCTGTCTGTGATGTCGCTCAGACATCCGACGGTGGCATTCTTGTTATTTGCATTTATCATAAGCCCTGTCTGTGACATTGCTCAGATGCCCGACGGTGGCATTTCTTTTATGAGCCCTGTCTGTGACACCGCTCAGATGTCCGACGGGGGCATTTCTTTTGTAAGCCCTGTCTGTGACGTCGCTCAGATGTCTGACGGTGGCATTTCTTTTATAAGCCCTGTCTGTGACGTCGCTCAGATGTCCGACGGTGGCATTTCTTTTATAAGCCCTGTCTGTGACGTCGCCCAGATGTCCGACGGTGGCATTTCTTTTATAAGCCCTGTCTATGACGTCGCTCAGATATCCGACAGTGGTATTTCTTTTAAGCCCTTTATGTGGTGCCTCTTAGATGCCTGACTGTGGCATGCATTTTATTTGTTCACCTTTCGAGGCATCGCTCCAGACACCCGATCGGTTCTCAGTTATTTATTTTATTTAATAAGTCATGAAATAATATTATTGTTGAGAAGAGCATCATTAATCATATTCATGACGCATTCATGCATTCATTGATTATATCTTTTGTCCGAACTGTCTTGCGAGTACTTTCAAAGTACTCACCTGGCTTGTTGATTTGGCTAGATGTTGATGAAGGCGATCTCATGGATGAAGAGTTTGATAGCGAGTCCGACGCCTAGAGGAGTCCCAGTCAGTCCCGTGTGATCCTGTTTTGGTCATTGTATTATCCGCTTCCGCAACCCCAGAATAAATTCATCGAGCCTCACCTCGACGCTCGATGAGCTGCCAGCTAGGAGTCAAGTTATCCACCACTTATCCCCGAGCTAGTAGCATGCCACCACACCCCTGTGTCATAACCGCCCTTATGTAAAATATTGGCGAGTTTGTAATAAATTGTTGAGCAGCCTCAGCTCAACCCTGTAATACATTTGATGCTACTGGTTCTCTGTTTATCAAGAATTTTTCTACCAGAAAGGATGACTTTTTCCTATACTGGGATTTAAAGATCAATTATCTCAATATTTATTTATTAAAAAAGTCGGTCGTGACAAAACGGCATTTCTTAACGGACATCTTAAGGAAGAACTGTATATGATGCAGCCGGAAGATTTTGTCGATCCTAAGAATGCTAACAAAGTATGCAAGCTCTAGCGATCCATTTATGGGCTGGTGCAAGCATCTCGGAGGTGGAACATCCGCTTTGATGAGATGATAAAAGCATTTTGGTTTATGCAGACTTATGGAGAAGCCTGCGTTTACAAGAAAGTGAGTTGGAGCTCTGTAGCATTTCTCATATTATATGTAGATGACATACTTTTGATGGGAAATGATATAGAACTTTTGGACAGCATTAAGGCCTACTTGAACAAGTGTTTTTCAACGAAGGACCTCGGAGAAGCTGCTTACATATTAGGCATCAAGATCTATAGGGATAGATCGAGATGCCTCATAGTTCTTTCACAAAGCACATACCTTGATAAGATTTTGAAGAAGTTCAAAATGGATCAGTCCAAGAAAGGGTTCCTGCCTGTATTGCAAGGTGTGAGATTGAGCTCGGCTCAATGCCCGACCACGGAAAAAGATAAAGAAGAGATGAGTTGCATCCCCTATATTTCAACCATAGGATCTATTATGTATGCCATGCTGTGTACCAGACCTGATGTAAACCTTTCCGTAAGTTTGGTAGGAAGGTACCAATGTAATCCCGGCAAGGAACACTAGACAGCGGTCAAGAATATCCTGAAGTACCTGAAAAGGACAAAGAACATGTTTCTCGTTTATGGAGGTGACGAAGAGCTCGCCGTAAAGGGTTACGTCGAAGCTAGCTTCGACACAGATCTGGATGACTCTAAGTCACAAACCGGATACGTGTATATGTTGAATGGTGGAGATGTAAGCTGGTGCAGCTGCAAGCAGAGCGTCGTGGCGGGATCTACATGTGAAGCGGAGTACATGGCAGCCTCGGAGGCAGCGCATGAAGCAATTTGGGTGAAGGAGTTCATCACCGACCTAGGAGTCATACCCAATGCGTCGGGGCCGATCAAACTCTTCTGTGATAACACTGGAGCTATTGCCCTTGCCAAGGAGCCCAGGTTTCACAAGAAGACCAGGCACATCAAGCGTCGTTTCAACTCCATCCGTGAAAATGTTCAAGATGGAGACATAGATATTTGCAAAGTACATACGGATCTGAATGTCGCAGATCTGTTGACTAAACCTCTTCAGCGAGCAAAACATGATCAACACCAGAACTCTATGGGTGTTCGATTCATCACAATGTAACTAGATTATTGACTCTAGTGCAAGTGGGAGACTGTTAGAAATATGCCCTAGAGGCAATAATAAAACGATTATTATTATATTTCCTTGTTCATGATAATTGTCTTTATTCATGCTATAATTGTATTTTCCGGAAATCGTAATACACGTGTGAATACATAGACCATAATATGTCCCTAGTGAGCCTCTAGTTGACTAGCTCGTTGATCAACAGATAGTCATGGTTTCCTAACTATGGACATTAGATGTCGTTGATAACAGGATCACATCATTGGGAGAATGATGTGATGGACAAGACCCAATCCTAAGCATAGCACAAGATCATGTAGTTCGTTTGCTAGAGCTTTTCCAATGTCAAGTATCTTTTCCTTAGACCATGAGATCGTGTAACTCCAGGATACCGTAGGAGTGCTCTGAGTGTACCAAACGTCACAACGTAACTGGGTGACTATAAAGGTGCACTAGAGGTATCTCTGAAAGTGTCTGTTGGGTTGATACGGATCGAGACTGGGATTTGTCACTCGGTATGATGGAGAGGTATCTCTAGGCCCACTCGGTAGTGCATCATCATAATGAGCTCAATGTGACCAAGTGTCTTGTCACGGGATCATGCATTATAGTATGAGTAAAGTGACTTGCCGGTACCAAGACTGAACGAGGTATTGGGATACCGACGATCGAGTCTCGGGCAAGTAACGTACCGATTGACAAAGGGAATTGTATACGGGGTTGCTTGAATCCTCGACATCGTGGTTCATCCGATGAGATCATCGAGGAGCATGTGGGAGCCAACATGGGTATCCAGATCCTGCTGTTGGTTAGTGACCGGAGAGCCGTCTCGATCATGTCTGCGTGTCTCCCGAACCCGTAGGGTCTACACACTTAACGTTCGGTGATGCTAGGGTTGTATGAATACGAGTATGCAGCAAACCAAAAGTTGTTCGGTGTCCCGGATGAGATCCCGGACGTCACGAGGAGTTCCGGAATGGTCCGGAGGTAAAGAATTATATATAGGAAGTGCATTTTCGGCCACCGGGAAAGTTTCGGAGGTCACCGGTATTGTACCGGGACCACCGGAAGGGTCCCGGGGGTCCACCGGGTGGGGCCACCTATCCCGGAGGGCCCCGTGGGCTGTAGTGGGAGGGGAACCAGCCCCTGGTGGGCTGGTGCGCCCCCCTGTGCCCCCCTCTGCGCCTAGGGTTGGGAACCCTAGGGGAGGGGGCGCCTCCACTTGCCTTGGGGGGCCCTCCACCCCCCTTGGCCGCCGCCCCCCTAGAGATCCCATATCTAGGGCCGGCGCCCCCCCTGGGGCCTATATAAAGGAGGGGGGAGGGAGGGAAGCAACACCCTAAAGTCTTGTCCCCTCCCTCTCCCCTGCTACACCTCTCCCTCTCGCAGAAGCTCGGCGAAGCTCTGCCGGAACTCTGCTGCATCCACCACCACGCCGTCGTGCTGCTGGATCTTCATCAACCTCTCCTCCCCCCTTGCTGGATCAAGAAGGAGGAGACGTCATCCGCTCCGTACGTGTGTTGAACGCGGAGGTGCTGTCCGTTCGGCACTTGGTCATCGGTGATTTGGATCATGACGAGTACGACTCCCTCAACCCCATTCTCTTGAACGCTTCCGCTCGTGATCTACAAAGGTATGTAGATGCACTCCTATCACTCGTTGCTAGATGAACTCATAGATGGATCTTGGTGAAACCGTAGGAATTTTTTAATTTTCTGCAACGTTCCCCAACAGTGGCATCATGAGCTAGGTCTATGCGTAGTTCTCTACTGCACGAGTAGAACACAATTTTGTTGTGGGCGTAGATGTTGTCAACTTTCTTGCCGCTACTAGTCTTATTTTGCTTCAGCGGTATTGTGGGATGAAGCGGCCTGGACCGACCTTACACGTACGCTTACGTGAGACAGGTTCCACCGACTGACATGCACTAGTTGCATAAGGTGGCTAGCGGGTGTCTGTCTCTCCCACTTTAGTTGGAACGGATTCGATGAAAAGGGTCCTTATGAAGGGTAAATAGAAATTGACAAATCACGTTGTGGCTTTTTCGTAGGTAATAAAATGTTCTTGCTAGAACCCTATTGCAGCCACATAAAAGATGCAACAACAATTAGAGGACGTCTAACTTGTTTTTGCAGCAATTGCCTTGTGATGTGATATGGCCAAAAGTTGTGATGAATGATGAATGATATATTGTGATGTATGAGATCATGTTCTTGTAATAGGAATCATGACTTGCATCTCGATGAGTATGACAACCGGCAGGAGCCATAGGAGTTGTCTTAACTATTGTATGACCTTTGTGTCAATGATTTCACGCCATGTAATTACTTTACTTTATTGCTAAACCGTTAGCCATAGTAGTAGAAGTAATAGTTGGCAAGCAACTTCATGGAGACATGATGATGGAGATCATGGTGTCGTGCCGGTGACGAAGATGATCATGAAGCCCCGAAGATGGAGATCAAAGGAGATATGTGATATTGGCCATATCATGTCACTGTTATATAATTGCATGTGCTGTTTATTATGTTTATGCCTCTTGTTTACTTAGAACGACGGTAGTAAATAAGATGATCCGTTATCATAATTTCAAGAAAGTGTTCCCCCTAACTGTGCGTTGTTGCTAAAGTTCGTCGTTTTGAAGCACCACGTGATGATCGGGTGTGATAGATTCTTACGTTCACATACAACGGGTGTAAGACAGGTTTACACATGCAAAACCACTTAGGGTTAACTTGACGAGCCTAGCATGTACAGACATGGCCTCGGAACACAGAGACCGAAAGGTCGAACATGAGTCGTATGGAAGATACGATCAACATGGAGATGTTCACCGATGATGACTAGTCCGTCTCACGTGATGATCGGACACGGCCTAGTCGACTCGGGTCATGTAACAATTAGATGACTAGAGGGGTGTCTAATCTGAGTGGGAGTTCATTAAATAATTTGATTTGATGAACTTAATTATCATGAACTTAGTCTAAAACCTTTGCAAATATGCCTTGTAGATCCAATGGCCAATGCTCATGTCAACATGAACTTCAACAAGTTCCTAGAGAAAACCAAGCTGAAAGATGATGGCAGCAACTATACGGACTGGGTCCGGAACCTGAGGATCATCCTCATAGCTGCCAAGAAAGCATATGTCCTAGAAGGACCGCTAGGTGATGCACCCATCCTAGAGAACCAAGACGTTATGAACGCTTGGCAGTGACGTGCTGATGATTACGGTGCGGCAGGCTTTATAGCTTAGAACCGGGGCTCCAAAAGCGTTTTGAGCAACACGGAGCATATGAGATGTTCGAGGAGCTGAAAATGGTTTTCCAAGCTCATGCCCTGGTCGAGAGATATGAAGTCTCCGACAAGTTCTATAGTTGTAAGATGGAGGAAAATAGTTCTATCAGTGAGCACATACTCAAAATGTCTGGGTCGCACAACCGCCTGTCCCAGCTGGACATTAACCTCCCGGACGAGGCGGTCATTGACAGAATCCTTCAGTCGCTCCCACCGAGCTACAAGAGCTTTGTGATGAACTACAATATGCAGGGGATGGTGAAAACTATTCCTGAAGTATTTTCAATGCTGAAGTCAGCAGAGGTAGAAATCAAGAAGGAACATCAAGTGTTGATGATCAATAAAAGCACTAAGTTCAAGAAGGGCAAGGGCAAGAAGAACTTCAAGAAGGACGGCAAGGATGTAGCCGCGCCCGGTAAGCCAGTTGCCGGGAAGAAGTCAAAGAATGGACCCAAGCCTGCAACTGAGTGCTTTTATTGCAAAGGGAACGGTCACTGGAAGCAGAACTGCCCCAAATACTTAGCGGACAAGAAGGCCAACAACACTAAAGGTGTATGTGATATACATGTAATTGATGTGTACCTTAGCAGTACTCGTAGTAACTCCTGGGTATTTGATACCGGTGCCGTTGCTCATATTTGTAACTCACAGCAGGAGCTGCGGAATAAGCGGAGACTGGCGAAGGACGAGGTGACGATGCGCGTCTGGAATGGTTCCAAGGTCGATGTGATCGCCGTCGGCACGCTGCCTCTACATTTACCCACGGGATTAGTTTTAAACCTCAATAATTGTTATTTAGTGCCAGGTTTGAGAATGAACATTGTATCTGGATCTCGTTTAATACGAGATGGCTACTCATTTAAATCCGAGAATAATGGTTGTTCTATTTATATGAGAGATATGTTTTATGGTCGTGCCCCGATGGTCAATGGTTTATTCTTAATGAATCTCGAACATAATGTTACACATATTCATAGTGTGAATACCAAAAGATGTAAAGTTGATAACGATAGTCCCACATACTTGTGGCACTGCCGCCTTGGTCACATTGGTGTCAAGCGCATGAAGGAGCTCCATGCTGATGGACTTTTAGAGTCTCTCGATTATGAATCATTTGACACATGCGAACCATGCCTCATGGGCAAAATGACCAAGACTCCGTTCTCCGGAACAATGGAGCAAGCAAGCAACTTACTGGAAATCATACATACCGATGTGTGCGGTCCAATGAGCGTTGAGGCTCGCGGAGGATATCGTTATGTTCTCGCTCTCACTGATGACTTGAGTAGATACGGGTATGTCTACTTAATGAAACACAAGTCTGAGACCTTTGAAAAGTTCAAGGAATTTCAGAATGAGGTAGAGAATCAACGTGACCGAAAGATAAAGTTCCTACGATCGGATCTTGGAGGAGAATATTTAAGTCACGAATTTGGTACACACTTAAGAAAATGTGGAATCGTTTCACAACTCACGCCGCCTGGAACACCTCAGCGTAACGGTGTGTCTGAACGTCGTAATCGCACTCTATTGGATATGGTGCAATCTATGATGTCTCTTACCGATTTACCGCTATCATTTTGGGGATACGCTCTAGAGACAGCTAAATTCACTTTAAATAGGGCTCCGTCTAAATCCGTTGAGACGACACCGTATGAATTATGGTTTGGGAAGAAACCTAAGTTGTCGTTTCTAAAAGTTTGGGGATGCGATGCTTATGTCAAGAAACTTCAACCTAAAAAGCTCGAACCCAAGTAGGAAAAATGTGTCTTCATAGGATACCCTAAGGAAACCATTGGATATACCTGCTACTTAAGATCCGAGGGCAAGATCTTTGGTGCCAAGAATGGATCCTTTCTGGAAAAAGAGTTTCTCTCGAAAGAAGCAAGTGCAGCTCAGGAAAATGTTCCTGTGGTGCCTATGCCAACTAGAGAGAAAATTAATGATGATGATCAAGGTACTTCGGATCAAGTTGCTACTGAACTTCGCAGGTCCACAAGGACACGTTCCACACCAGAGTGGTATGGCAACCCTGTCCTGGAAATCATGTTGTTAGACAACGGTGAACCTTCGAACTATGAATAAGCAATGGCGGGCCCAGATTCCAACAAATGGCTTTAGGCCATGCAATCCGAGATAGAATCCATGTATGAAAACAAAGTATGGACTTTGACAGACTTGCCCTACGATCAGCGAGCGATAGAAAACAAATGGATCTTTAAGAAGAAGACGGACGCGGATGGTAATATTACCATCTATAAAGCTCGACTTGTCGCTAAGGGTTATCGGCAAGTTCAAGGGGATGACTACGATGAGACGTTCTCTCCCGTAGCAAAGCTGAAGTCCGTCCGAATCATGTTAGCAATTGCCGCATACTATGATTATGAGATATGGCAGACGGACGTCAAAATGGCATTCCTTAACGGACATCTTAAGGAAGAACTGTATATGATGCAGCCGGAAGGTTTTGTCGATCCTAAGAATGCTAACAAAGTATGCAAGCTCCAGCGATCCATTTTCAGCTCCTCGAACATCATCGTGTTTATGAGAAACTTGTATTTCCAAAGAAGTGAGTGGGAGCACTACAGAATTTCGGATGAGTATATGTTGTTGACATATTGTTGATCAGAAATGATGTAGAATTTCTGGAAAAGATATAGGGTTATTTGAAAAGTGTTTTTCAATGGAAAACCTGGATTAAGCTACTAGAACATTGAGCATCAAGATCTATGAGGATAGATCAAAACCGCTAAATGGTACTTTCAGATGAGCACATACCTTGACATGATCTTGAAGGTGTTCAAGATGGGTCAGTCAAAGAAGGAGTTCTTGCCTGAGTTGTAAGGTACGAAGTTAAGACTTAAAGCTCGACCACGGCAGAAAAGAGAGAAAGGACGAGGGTCGTCCTCTATGCTTTAGACGTAGGCTCTACAGTATGCTATGCTGTGTACCGCACCTGATGTGTGCCTTGCTACATACCTGGCAAGAGGGTACAAAGGTGATCAAGGAGTGGATCACCAGATAGCGGTCAAAGTTATCCTTAGAGGAATAAGGATATGTTTCTCGGTTATGGAGGTGATAAAGAGTTCGACGTAAAGAGTTGCGTCGATGCAAGCTTAACACCTATCCGGATAGCTCTGAGTAGAGAAGCCGGATACGTATAGTGGAACAACCATTTGGAATAGCTCCAAGTGGAGCGTGGAAGCAACATTTACAATATGACCTAGAGATTTGCGAAGTACAGACGGATCTGAATGTTGCAGACCCGTTGACTAAAACCTCTCTCACAAGCAAAACATGATCAAACCCCAGAACTCATTGAGTCTTAGTCACATGATGATGTGTACTAGTTTAGTGACACTAGTAAACTCTTTGGATGTTGGTCACATGGTGATGTGACCTGTGAGTGTTAATCACATGGCGATGTGAACTAGATTATTGACTCTAGTGCAAGTGGGAGACTGTTGGAAATATGCCCTAGAGGCAATAATAAATTAGTTGTTATTATATTCCTTGTTCATGATAATTGTTTATTATCCATGCTATAATTGTATTGATAGGAAACTCAGATACATGTGGGTACATAGACAACACCATGTCCCTAGTAAGCCTCTAGTTGACTAACTCGTTGATCAATAGATGGTTACAGTTTCCTGAACATGGACATTGGATGTCGTTGATAACCGGTTCACATCATTAGCAGAATGATGTGATGGACAAGACCCAATCATAAGCCTAGCACAAAGATCGTGTAGTTCGTATGCTAAAGCTTTTCTAATGTCAAGTATCTTTTCCTTAGATCATGAGATTGTGCAACTCCCGGATACCGTAGGAATGCTTTGGGTGTACCAAACGTCACAACGTAACTGGGTGGCTATAAAGGTGCACTACAGGTATCTCCGAAAGTGTCTGTTTGGTTGGCACGAATTGAGACTGGGATTTGTCACTCCGTGTAAACGGAGAGGTATCTCTGGGCCCACTCGGTAGGACATCATCATAATGTGCACAATGTGACCAAGGGGTTGATCACGGGATGATGTGTTACGGAACGAGTAAAGAGACTTGCCGGTAACGAGATTGAACAAGGTATCAGTATGCCGACGATCGAATCTCGGGCAAGTACAATACCGCTAGACAAAGGGAATTTGTATACGGGATTGCTTGAGTCCTTGACATCGTGGTTCATCTGATGAGATCATCGTGGAACATGTGGGAGCCAACATGGGTATCCAGATCCCGCAGTTGGTTATTGATCGGAGAATGTCTCGGTCATGTCTGCATGGTTCCCAAACCCGTAGGGTCTACACACTTAAGGTTCGATGACGCTAGGGTTATAAAGGAAGTTTGTATGTGGTGACCGAATGTTGTTCGGAGTCCCGGATGAGATCCCGGATGTCATGAGGAGTTCCGGAATGGTCCGGAGGTAAAGATTTATATATGGAAAGTTGTTGTTCGGGTTCCGGGAAAAGTTCGGGTTTTTCCGGTATTGTACCGGGAAGCTTCCAGAAGGTTCCGGAGGATTCTGGAGGGGTCCGAAGGTCCAGAAATTGTTCCACCACGTCCAATACAGCAGCAAGGGCTGTAGGGGAGCGCCGTAGCCTTAATGGGCCAGGGGCACCTGCCCCCCAAGGCCCATGCGCATGTGGTTTTGCGTAGGTAAGAAACGTTCTTGCTAGAAACCCATAGCAGCCACGTAAAACATGCAAACAACAATTAGAGGACGTCTAACTTGTTTTTGCAGGGTATGCTATGTGATGTGATATGGCCAAGAAGAATGTGATGAATGATATGTGATGTATGAGATTGATCATGTTCTTGTAATAGGAATCACGACTTGCATGTCGATGTGTATGACAACCGGTAGGAGCCATAGGAGTTGTATTAATTTATTGTATGACCTGTGTGTCATTAAACAACACCATGTAATTACTTTACTTTATTGCTAACCGGTAGCCATAGTAGTATAAGTAATAGTTGGCGAGACAACTTCATGAAGACACGATGATGGAGATCATGGTGTCATGCCGGTGATGATGATGATCATGGAGCCCCGAAGATGGAGATCAAAAGGAGCAAAATGATATTGGCCATATCATGTCACTATTATGATTGCATGTGATGTTTATCATGTTTATACATCTTATTTGCTTAGAATGACGGTACTAAATAAGATGATCCCTCATTAAAATTTCAAGAAAGTGCTCCCCCTAACTGTGCACCGTTGCCAAAGTTCGTCATTTTGAAGCACCACGTGATGATCGGATGTGATAGATTCTTACATTCACATACAATGGGTGTAAGCCAGATTTACACACGCGAAACACTTCGGTTAACTTGACGAGCCTAGCATGTACAGACATGGCCTCGGAACACAAGAGACCGAAAGGTCGTGCATGAGTCATATAGTAGATACGATCAACATGAAGATGTTCACCGATGATGACTAGTCTATCTCACGTGATGATCGGACACGGCCTAGTTGACTCGGATCATGTAATCACTTAGATGACTAGTGGGATGTCTATCTGTGTGGGAGTTCATAAGATGAACTTAATTATCCTGAACATAGTCAAAAGGTCTTTGCAAATTATGTCATAGCTCGTGCTTTAGTTCTACTGTTATAGATATGTTCCTAGAGAAAATATAGTTGAAAGTTGACAGTAGCGATTATGCGGACAGTATAAAGCTTATGTCCTTAATGCACCGCTCAGTGTGCTGAACCCCAAACGTCGTCTGTGGATGTTGCGAACATCAGACATACACGTTTTGATAACTACGTGATAGTTCAGTTAAACGGTTTAGAGTTGAGGCACCAAATACGTTTTCGAAATGTCGCGGAACATATGAGATGTTTCGAGGGCTGAAATTGGGATTTCAGGCTCATGCCCATGTCAAGAGGTATAAGACCTCCGACGATTTTCTTAGCCTGCAAACTAAGGGAGAAAAGCTCAATCGTTGAGCTTGTGCTCAGATTGTCTGAGTGCAACAATCACTTGAATCGAGTGGGAGTTGATCTTCCAGATGAGACAGTGAATTTTCTTCAAAGTCATTGCCACCAAGCTGCTAGAGCTTCGTGATGAACTATAACATATCAGGGATAGATATGATGATCCTTGAGGTATTCGCGATGTTTGACACCGCGAAAGTAGAAATCAAGAAGGAGCATCAATTGTTGATGGTTGGTGAAACCACTAGTTTCAAGAAGGGCAAGGGCAAGAAGGGATACTTCATGAAACGGCAAATCAGCTGCTGCTCTAGTGAAGAAACCCAAGGTTGAACCCAAACCCGAGACTAAGTGCTTCTGTAATAAGGGGAACAACCACTGGAGTAGAATTACCCTAGATACATGGTAGATGAGAAGGCTGGCAAGGTCGATAGAAGTATATTGGATATACATTATGTTAATGTGTACTTTACTAGTACTCCTAGTAGCACCAGGGTATTAAGATACCGGTTCGGTTGCTAAGTGTTAGTAACTCGAAATAAAAGAGCTACGGAATAAACGGAGACTAGCTAGAGGTGAGCTAACGATATGTGTTGGAAGTGTTTCCAAGTTTGATGTGATCAAACATCGCACGCTCCCTCTACCATCAAGATTAGTATTAAACCTGAATAATAGTCATTTGGTGTTTGCATTGAGCATAGACATGATTGGATTGTGTCTATCGCAATACGGTTATTCATTTAAGGAGAATAATGGTTACTCTATTTATTTGAATAATAACTTCAATGGTCTTGCACCTAAAGGAATGGTTTATTCAATCTCAATCGTAGTGATACACACTTTCATGCCAAAAGATATAAGATAGTAATGATAGTACTATTTACTTGTGGCACTGCCATGTAAGTCATAGTGGTATAAAAACGCATGAAGAAGCTCCATGTTGATGGATCTTTGGACTCACTCGTTTTTGAAAAGTTTGAGACATGCGAACCATGTCTATTGGTGTATACGCATGAAGAAACTCCATGCAAATGGACCGTTTTGGACTCACTTGATTTTGAATCACTTGAGACATGCAAATCATACCACATGGGCAAGATGACTGAAAGCCTCGTTTTTAGTAAAATGGAACAAGAAAGCAACTTGTTGGAAGTAATGCATTTTGATGTGTGCAGTCCAATGAGTGCTGAGGCACGCAGTGGATATCGTTATGTTCTTACCTCACGCATGATTTGAGTAGATACTGAGTATATTTAGTTGATGAAACACAAGTCTGAATGATTGAATGGTTCAAGTAATTTCAGAGTGAACTTGAAGATCATCATGACAAGAGGATAAAATGTCTATGATATGAACATAGAGATGAGTATCTGAGTTACGAGCTTTGGCACGCAATTAAGACATTGTGGAAATTGTTTCACAATTAATACCGCCTGGAACACCATAGTGTGATGGTGTGTCCGAACATCATAGTTGCACCCTATTGGATATGGTGCGTACCATGATGTCTCTTATCAAATTACCACTATCGTTCATGGGTTAGGCATTAGAGACAACCGCACTCACTTTAAAAGGGCACCACATAATTCCGTTGAGACGACACCGTTTGAACTATGGTTTGGAGAAACCTAAGTTGTCGTTGCTTAAAAAGTTTGGGGCTGCAACGCTTATGTGAAAAAGTTTCAGGTTGATAAGCTCGAACCCAAAGCGGATGAAATACATCTTCATAGCACACCCAAAACAGTTGGGTATACCTCCTAATTCAGATCCGAAAGCAATAGGGATTGTTTCTTGAATCGGGTCCTTTCTCGAGGAAAGGTTTGTCTCGAGAATTGAGTGGGAGGATGGTGGAGACTTGGTGAGGTTATTGAACGGTCACTTCAACCAGTGTGTAGCAGGGCACAGGAAGTTGTTCCTATGGCGCCTACACCAATTGAAGTAGAAGCTTATGATAGTGCTCATGAAGTTTCGAATCAAGTCACTACCGTACCTCGTAGGGTGACAAGGATGCTTACTACTTCAGAGTGGTACAGTAATCCTGTCTTGAAGGTCATGTTGCTAGACAACAATGAATCTATGAGCTATGGAGAAGCGATGGTGGGCGCATATTCCGACAAATTGTTAGAAACCATGAAATCCGAGATAGGATCCATGTATCAAAACAAAGCATGGACTTTGGTGGACTTGCCCGATGATAGGCAAGCCATTGAGATAAATGGATCTTTAAGAAGAAGACGGACGTGGACGGTAATGTCATCGTCTATGAAGATCGACTTGTGGCGAAGAGTTTTTCACAAGTTCAAGGAGTTGACTACGATGAGATTTTCTCATCCGTAGCGATTCTTAAGTCCGTCGGAATCATGTTAGCATTAGCTGCATTTATGAAATCTGGCAGATGGATGTCAAAACGAGTTTCCTTACCAGTTTTCGTAAGGAAAGGTTGTATGTGATACAATCAGAAAGGTTTTGTCGATCCTAAGGATGCTAACAAGTATGCAAAGCTCCAGCAATCCTTCTAAGGACTGGAGTAAGCATCTTGGAGTTGGAATGTACACTTTGATAAGATGATCAAATATTTTGGGTTTATACAAAGTTTATGAGAAACTTGTATTTCCAAAGAAGTGAGTGGAAGCACTATAGAATTTCGGATGAGTATATGTTGTTGACATATTGTTGATCAAAACTGATGTAGAAATTCTGGAAAGCATATAGGGTTATTTGAAAAGTGTTTTTCAATGGAAAACCTGGATTAAGCTACTAGAACATTGAGCATCAAGATCTATGAGGATAGATCAAAATCGCTAAATGGTACTTTCAAATGAGCACATACCTTGACATGATGTTGAACGTGTTCAAGATGGATGAGTCAAAGAACGAGTTCTTTCCTGAGTTGTAAGGTACGAAGTTAAGACTTAAATCTCGACCACGGCAGAAAAGAGAGAAAGGACGAGGGTCATCCTCTATGCTTTAGACGTAGGCTCTACAGTATGCTATGCTGTGTACCGCACCTAATGTGTGCCTTGCTACATATCTGGCAAGAGGGTACAAAGGTGATCAAGGAGTGGATCACCAGATAGCGGTCAAAGTTATCCTTAGAGGAATAAGGATATGTTTCTCGGTTATGGAGGTGATAAAGAGTTTGACGTAAAGAGTTGCGTCGATGCAAGCTTAACACCTATCCGAATAGCTTTGAGTAGAGAAGTCGGATACATATAGTGGAACAACCATTTGGAATAGCTCCAAGTGGAGCGTGGAAGCAACATTTACAATATGACCTAGAGATTTGCGAAGTACATACGGATCTGAATGTTGCAGACCCGTTGACTAAAACCTCTCTCACAAGCAAAACATGATCAAACCCCAGAACTCATTGAGTCTTAATCACATGATGATGTGAACTAGTTTAGTGACACTAGTAAACTCTTTGGATGTTGGTCACATGGTGATGTGACCTGTGAGTGTTAATCACATGGCGATGTGAACTAGATTATTGACTCTAGTGCAAATGGGAGACTGTTGGAAATATGCCCTAGAGGCAATAATAAATTAGTTATTATTATATTTCCTTGTTCATGATAATCGTTTATTATCCACGCTATAATTGTATTGATAGGAAACTCAGATACATGTGTGGGTACATAGACAACACCATGTCCCTAGTAAGCCTCTAGTTGACTAGCTCGTTGATCAATAGATGGTTACAGTTTCCTGACCATGGACATTGGATGTCGTTGATAACGGGATCACATCATTAGCAGAATGATGTGATGGACAAGACCCAATCATAAGCCTAGCACAAAGATCGTGTAGTTCGTATGCTAAAGCTTTTCTAATGTCAACTATCTTTTCCTTAGACCATGAGATTGTGCAAATCCCGGATACCGTAGGAATGCTTTGGGTGTACCAAACGTCACAACGTAACTGGGTGGCTATAAAGGTGCACTACAGGTATCTTCGAAAGTGTCTGTTGGGTTGGCACGAATCGAGACTGGGATTTGTCACTCTGTGTAAACGGAGAGGTATCTCTGGGCCCACTCTGTAGGACATCATCATAATGTGCACAATGTGACCAAGGGGTTGATCACGGGATGATGTGTTATGGAACGAGTAAAGAGACTTGGCGGTAACGAGATTGAACAAGGTATCGGTATACCGACGATCGAATCTCGGGCAAGTACAATACCGGTAGACAAAGGGAATTTGTATACAGCATTGGTTGAGTCCTTGACATCGTGGTTCATCCGATGAGATCATCGTGGAACATGTGGGAGCCAACATGGGTATCCAGATCCCGCTGTTGGTTATTGACCGGAGAACGTCTCGGTCATGTCTGCATGGTTCCCGAACCCGTAGGGTCTACACACTTAAGGTTCAATAACGACTATGGGAGGAGGAGGTGTAGCAGGGAGGGGAGGGAGGCGCCAGGGTGTTGGGTGCGGCTGCCGTCCCACCCCCCCTCTTTATATAGGGACCCCAGGGGGGAGCCGGCCCTAGAGATGGGATCTCTAGGGGGGCGGCGGCCAAGGGGGGTGGAGTGCCCCCAAGGCAAGTGGAGGCGCCCCCTCCCCTAGGGTTCCCAACCCTAGGCGCAGAGGGGGGCCCGTGGAGGGGGGGGTGCACCAGCCCACCAGGGGCTGGTTCCCCTCCCACTTGAGCCCATGGGGCCCTCCAGGATAGGTGGCCCCTCCCAGTGGACCCCCGAGACCCTTCCGGTGGTCCCGGTAAAATATCGGTGGACCCCGAAACTTTCCCGATGGCCGAAACTCGACTTTCCATATATAATTCTTTACCTCCGGACCATTCCGGAACTCCACCTGACGTCCGGTATCTCATACGGGACTCCGAACAACTTTCGGTTTGCTGCATACTCATATTCATACAACCCTAGTGTCACCGAACCTTAAGTGTGTAGACCCTACGGGTTCGGGAGACATATAGACATGACTGAGACGGCTCTCCTGTCAATAACCAACAGCGGGATCTAGATACCCATGTTGGCTCCCACATACTCCTCGATGATCTCATCGGATGAACCACAATGTCGAGGATTCAATCAACCCCGTATACAATTGTAACACCCCAAAAATTTAACCAAATTTTTGGAAATTAAAATTTTGCCAGGAGTTTTAAATTTTTTCCTTTTGGATTATTTCTGTGGAGTTCAGAGCATCTCTTTTAATATTGAGGATAATTATTTTTTTCCTAGTGGAGCTTTCCAAAATATTAAACTTCTATGCTCTCTGTATAACTATTTCTAAATCAGTAGATTTATTTATAAAATTATTTCACCCTGAGCTTCAATCATTAAAATGACTTGTTTGAGTTTTGGAGCTCTTTTTCTACTTCAACCAGTTGATAAACTTAGCTAAAAATCCAACCAAAATTTGGAGACATCATGTGAGGTCTCTAAATCATTTCCGTGCAATTATATATCTATTTCATTGCATATTATGAGTTTTGTGCCTGTTTTTCTTCTCTGGTCCAGTGGACAGCTTTGCACTGCAACCCATTTAAATAATTCCCTAGAGCCTCCACGAAAATTATGGGATGTCAGTAGCAGCATATGATTCCACTTTATGCAAAAACCCAGTGTTGTTGTTTGAAATTTTTGAGTGTATCAACATCATTTTCATTCTGGACCAGACCTGTGCTTTCTACTGCAAGCCCATTCTTTCATGCTCACGTGACCTTGTGTCTTCTCATGCTTGTAGCCAACCCTGCAAAACCCCTAAGTCCAAGAGCATGCACTCTTTGGAGCACTCTTAGCCCATGTAATGATGCCATCTGCTCCCTGTCCAGAAGTGTAGTTTTGCAAAACTTGCATTAGCAAGTTTCTCATTTTTGCAAACTAACTTCACCACTCTCTCTTACATCCATAGAGACACTAATCTGGAGAATTTGGCCACTCCAAGAACTACCTAGGTGCTTTTGGCATTTTGTCAAACACCCTGAGTGCACAGCCAGTTTTGGCATGAATTCAAGTTTACATGGTGAACTTGAGCCCCTGACCAATCCACCATGTCCCTCAGTCCCCTTGCTAAACCTAGACTAGCTCTGTTAATTGCCAGCCTCAACCGCAACCTCTAGGATGCCCTGGCATTTCGTCGAGCATGTCCAGGGCGTGCTCTGGGCGTGCCCAGAGCGTGCGTTTGGCACCCGTGCGCCCGAGACGCCACGTCGCACCCCGCACCCAAATCCGGCCCGTGACCGGCCCCAGCCAGCACACCGTCTCCCCTTGCATCGCCACACCACCCCGACCAACCTGGCACCCCACAGCGCCGCCGTCAGGACGGCCGTGGTGGCTAGCTGACGGCCGCTTGCAGGCCCGACCGTGCCAGCGCCGCCCAAGCCGCCAACGCTTGCCACCTGCCTCCTAGAACAGTGCGTGCCCATCCGCAATCGTGTCCACTAGCGCTCGTGGCCGCCACATCGCCCTAGCTACAGCAGGGCGGTTCACCGTCATCCTTATCACCGGCCGCCTCGGAACTGACCTCCAGCGCCTATATAAAGAGACCCCGAGCTCAAACATGCACACAGGCAGCCTCACACCGTCCCACCCGTGCCCCCCTAGCCGTCAATCGTTGGGAAAGGGTCGTCTCCTTCCTCTCCGGCAACTCCAGCCGCCGCCACTGACCCGACCAGTCCAGCGCCACCAAGGCCTCCCCCTCTCCACTCTCTCCACCAGGAACTTTCCCTTCCTCCCGTGAGCACGTTCCCCTACTCGATTTTGGTCGAAAGCCACTGCTGCCTCAGACTCACTTTCTCCGACGACCACCGTCCTCCGCGGAGCTCACCGCCGGCAGCCCTGACCACCCCAGAGAGCAAAGTGACCATCGGAAGGACCGCCCCGGTCTTGCGGTTCCATCCCGACCATCTGGAGCCCACGAGGAGCCGCCGTTCGCCGGCAACGGTCGCCGGAATCCCCGCCTCTACCCGGCCCGAGGAAGAAGAGGGAGGGAGACCAGTCAAACCTGACCAGTGGGCCAGGCGGGCCCACTGTCGGTGACTCAGGCACAGCCACGCTAGATAAGTGGAAGCGCATTTCCAAAATGCGCCTTCGACGTGTACGTATATTTCGAAGCGTTTTCTTTTCTGTATTTATTTTAAATATCACATTTTTTACCAAACTTTGACCGACTGTATCTTTTTAAATACAACTCCAAATGAATTAATTCTTTTTCCTACCTCTTTCGAATATTGTCTCGTTTATTTTAAGATTTATTTGAAAAAAATTCAAGACAACTTTTTGTGCTGTTTTGTTTTTGTTTGTTAATTAATATATATTCTTTTAAATAGGATTTTTGAAGATTTCAAGATGTTTTGGATACACCCTTCTTTCCCATGACCTGAAGGCAAGCATTCTGAACCCTGGTGAAATTTATGCGTGTGTTGTTTGAATCGGTGACAGCACCACCGCGACACGTGCATACGTCATTTTATGTGAGGAAGTGATCCTACTTATGAGTGCATTTTCGATGAGTTTATGCTAATGAAGTTGACATGATTTGTGATGGAAATCACCGTCATACGTCTTTCATGCATACCGGAAGGGAAGCCGGGGAGGCCTCTGTCTTGGGTAGACACGGTCTTGTCCCTAGTCCTCCGTCGAGACGGTCGTGTCCGGTATGGCATGAGGGGTATGTCGCGTGATGTTTCTTTCGGTTATTTGAAATATGTGCATTGTTATGCTAACCATGCAGGATATAATACAACCTCCTGAGTCGACCGTAGATCGAGTCTTGTGCCAGTAACCCCCATACTTGCTTCGTACTACCACTCGTCTCTACGATTAGTAGGGTACGGTTCAGTAAGTTGTCAACCCCTTTCCTAGAACACACCGTACAGAGAGGCCGTGGTGGAAGATACTGGAGGCATCCGGTAGTCATGCCACCTGGTCCGGGAGCATGGGTGTTTCGGTTGTAGCCGAAGGGGTTAGCTTCCCCAGTTTTGCGCGCGGTATAAATTTGTGATCCCATGTTACGTCGAGGTTGTAGCCTCCCCACTTAGAGTTTGCTTGACAGGTGGCATGGGTGATTCCAGGCACATGTGAGTTAAGCTGGTGTGTGCAAGTTTGGTGTGTTTTCAACAAAAAGACCGTAGACGGAATTAGTGCCGATGGACTAAAGGAATCCGTTACTCATGGGTAAAGAGTACACCCTCTGCAGAGATTAAACCTATTCGAATAGCCGTGTCCATGGTTAAGGACTACAATCTAGGATGGGTCAAGTGTCGGTCTTAGTGTCGGTCTTCGAAGGTGAAACTATTAAATCAGAACTGATATTGCAACTTGTGACATGTGATAATAAGGAGTATTATTTTGTTGTGGACTAACCCGTAATATTCTTGGTATTATCGAATATCTCTGGGATGGTTCTACCTCCGGGATATTCACTATGATTATTTCTTTTAAAGCCCTTTATGTGGTGTCGCTCAGACGCCCGACTGTGGCATTTCTTTTAAAGTCCTTTATGTGGTGTTGCTCAGACGCCCGACTGTGGCATTTCTTTTAAAGCCCTTTATGTGGTGTCGCTCAGAGGCCCGACTGTGGCATTTCTTTTAAAGCCCTTTATGTGGTGATGCTCAGAAGCCCGACTGTGGCATTTCTTTTAAAGCCCTTTATGTGGTGTCGCTCAGACGCCCGACTGTGGCATTTCTTTTAAAGCCCTTTATGTGGTATCGCTCAGACGCCCGACTGTGGCATGCTTGTTATTTATGTCATTATATTTTTACTACTTCTATCATATTACATATTCATATATAACATGCTTACACGCATCAGAGTTATATTTATATTTTGTGACTGACGTCATGAGTATAAAATATTTTCAGCACATCGTTATTATATTATACCCGTGTTCATAATGTTTGCGAGTACATTCAAAGTACTCACTGGCTTGTCCCTGGCTATTGTCTTGGCTAGATTTCTTGCACGGAGAGGAGCGACGTGATGATAGCCCCGGAACCTAAGCAACGGTGATAGCAGCCTCACGAAGATAGGAGCTAGCCTGGTCAGCTGTTCCCGTGGGAAATGGAGTCCCATAGACAATGATGATTCACAAACCGCTTCCGCCATCAACCATTAGAAACCATTTGTTGTACTCACAGACCAGAATGGTCTTGTACTACATATTTTGTATTTGCTTGGAATTTCTGTATCAAGTTTGTGCCTCATCAGCTAGCAGTTATCCTGGGGCTGATGAGTACAAGGGCCATTTTCTGGGAATTAATACCTGGAGAATCGGTCACCACAGACTTGGTATCAGAGCCAGGCTGACCATTGGCTAATCCTATCTTAGCCAGGACGGATAACTTAGGTAAACCAACCTAACAGACCCTAACCAAAACCCCAGCCAAGCTTCCCGTGCAAGATAGCCACACAGTGACCCCGACACTTTTGGCAGTCGGTGCCCAACCTATCAGTCTAGCCTGTCGATCACACGCCAATGACTGATGGCAAAAATGTCTCATTCGCAAGCGTGCGAAGGAAGACTCCGTTCCTTTTCTATAAAAAGGGCACGCTAACCTCCACCCGGCCCAGCACAGCCCCTTCCCCAACCTAGCCACAATTCCTGGTCCCATAGTGCACAATGAGACCACAACCACCAATCTTGGAGGTTTTGTGACCATACTCGCAAACCTCACCCGTCGTGCCTACGCGTTAGAAGAGCCCCCAGAATATGTTGTGTACCAAGGACCCATGAGCGGTGAAGACCGCCAATTCTGGGCCACTGTGCACATCTACGGTAGGGGATTGTCGCCAGAACGCCCCTACAGGTTCACCGGAAGAACAACCTCCTTCGAGCCACAAGCCATCCAGCTAGCCGCTCGAGAAGCTATAATTCAACTCCGGCAGTTATCGCCTAGAGTTAACTGTCGCTCGTTCTACTACTACCCCAGGCGTGAAGGGTATGGTAGACCACCCCAAGTTGCCAGCGGGGACCACGAGACGGATCCCACATTGTTGCACCTAGTACGCTATGTAAGTGCACTAGAGGCATTGTTTGATCAAATCACTATTGATCTGATCGCAGCTCGAGGAGAGCTGGTTCGCTGAGCCCCGGCAAGCAGGGAAGCCGAGTCCGACGCCGACAACCCAGTCGTGCTGTTTGGACACCCGATCGAGACCCTGAGGTCAGCTCCAACCAGCGGCCAAGGTGTCTTGATGACCCTAGAAGTGCTTCGTCACCTTTTGGGAGCACACTCCAACGCGATTGTGGCCAACAATCCCCGCGATGGTCATCATCGCTACCCCGACCCTGCAGTTCCTCCGCCATCTCGGACTAATCCCAACAGTGGGACACGTGGAGAAGCCTCGACATCCACCAGACATGCCCGTTTAGACGTAAACGAGGTAGACTAAGCTGTATGAGTAGTGTCGAGTCTCAGTGTATCCCCGCTTTGTAATCACGTAATCTTGTGTATTAACGCAACCTGTCATTGTGCCCCTGTTTTAATGGTAGCCTCGCGTATTTTTGTCAGCACATAGTGCACATTTTCCGGGCATAGCTACCAAAACCAACCCCGACGACACGCACAGTAACACGTCTCT
Organism: Triticum dicoccoides; assembly: GCF_002162155.2. NCBI lineage: Eukaryota > Viridiplantae > Streptophyta > Magnoliopsida > Poales > Poaceae > Triticum > Triticum dicoccoides. The sequence goes on along the minus strand of NC_041387.1, from coordinate 662,575,843 downwards.
TTATGAGATATGTATACCTCCTGACACTGACCCCGTCCTTTGGAGCTAATCTGGCATATTTATTGCCTTTCACCACGGTAAATAAATCAGCCCAGACGCTATATAAGAAGGCTCTCTTGTGATCTTACCAGCAACCCTCACCTCGTGCACCATTCTCACAGCCATTTGTCGCCATGCCGAGCCCTAGTATTTATCGGAGAACCCCAGATGCAACCCTAGGTAGCTTTGTCAAAATATTGTGGGACTTTACCTGCAGTACCATGGGTTCTACCCTGCCACCTCAGTACGAGCTGTTCAAATCGAGAATCACCCCTTCCACCTCGGAATATTGGGCAGCAGTACACATTCCTCCCGTAGACCCCAACCAAGATCCAACACAGGTTTCCTTCATGGGGAAATCTATGCCAACCCCACGTTTGGCCATAGAGGCTGCTCCGAACGAAGCAATTCCTCGTCTTCGATCCGCAGTGCCCTATGCCCGCGAGCGAGGATATTATTACTTTCCGAGCCGTGCAACGCTCGGGGGAGTAACATCTTTTCCCGGTGGGTGAATTGAGAGAGACCCAGTACTGTCCAACCTCATCTAGTACATCATCGCTCAAGAGCATTTGAACTAGCGAGTGATGGATTATCTCCAGAATCGCACTGATTTAAATCCTCAGATTGCCATTGGCAGACCACTGAGGCCCGATCCGGAGAGACGCATACATCGATTGATCAATCCACTTCCTCCGATAGAAGAGGAGTGCGTTCCACTACCAGAGACTTTTTCTCGAGACCCTGTCCAGTTACCATTCTCATTTTAGACGTCACTACTGCATTTGTTATTTCAGCATTTACTATTATTTTGTAACTTATGCATGGTACCTCGAATTTGTGCGACGAGTCGAGTATTTAGTTTTTTTACGTTTGTGAGTGGTTTTCTTCGTGAGCAACCTGTGTAACCACGAAAAATCCTGGAATGAGATTTTCTTCTTCCAGAATTGCTGCATCTTTTATCCTCTCGCTGCATGGATTATCTGTTTTATTTCGCGCAGCACCACGGCAGCAGACTCACAACCACTCAGACTCTTACACTACCTGAAATACACGCAACCATGTTGCATCTCACCAACCACCCTTCTAAGCACTCCACATGCCGCCAAGGGAGAGATTAGCAGATAATCATCCGGACACTATCCACCTCCAACACATCGATAATGGTAAACACTCGGGATTACACCTAATCCTCGTGATCACCGCCACCGCAGAGAGCCAACACCCGAGCGGCAGCATCACAACGATCATCATAGATCATCGCGCACAGGAGCACAGAGAGCCCCAGCACTACCGCCAGTCCTCCACACACCAGGATCACGTACCAGTCCGGCACCGTCTCCGCCATTGGAACCTCGTCTCGAGCTCCGGTGAGCAGAAATGGAGGAGAAGGAGGAGGAGAAGCGAGGCCAGGTGCGAAGATGAAGAAGGAGCACCGTGGTCGTTTTATAGCTCGGGATCGGTGTACGGTGGACGAAGTCCACCAGCGCCGCTCGTCGCCCGATCGCCGGTGTTCGGAGGCGAATCCGCGAGCAGTGCCGACAGCGCACTGGCCCACGACGTGAGTGCACACTACACCGGCAGAAAGCACACCGCGCACTACCGCAGTACTGCCTAGATGCCCTACGCGCTAGTCGTCGCCGGTGGAGAAAGCCGGGAAAACGCGCGGGAGAGAGGAAGAAGAGAGAGCCAGAGGAAGAAGGAGAGACTGACAGTGGGCCCTGGTCCCACCTGTCAGCCAGAGGGAGCACTGTGCTCTCGGGTACGACCAGCGTATTGTTGAATTTAGAATTTATTCTAAATTCACTACGTCCCGCGTAGAAATCACTCGTTGTCCGGAACGTGGAATTTTTCCACACAACGCCAGTGCCCACACTGTAGTTATTCACCACTTATTGCCCTCTCACTGTAGCCTCTTTTTTACCGCTTGTGTAAATGATCTTTTGATCTAGTAAAAGTAATTTTTTTGTTTTACAAACCTTAGCAAATCTCGAGGACGAGATTTTTTTTAAGGGGGTTAGTAACTGTAACACCCCAAAAATTTAACCAAATTTTTGGAAATTAAAATTTTGCCAGGAGTTTTAAAATTTTTCCTTTTGGATTATTTCTGTGGAGTTCAGAGCATCTCTTTTAATATTGAGGATAATTATTTTTTTCCTAGTGGAGCTTTCCAAAATATTAAACTTCTATGCTCTCTGTATAACTATTTCTAAATCAGTAGATTTATTTATAAAATTATTTCACCCTGAGCTTTAATCATTAAAATGACTTGTTTGAGTTTTGGAGGTCTTTTTCTACTTCAACCAGTTGATAAACTTAGCTAAAAATCCAACCAAAATTTGGAGACATCAAGTGAGGTCTCTAAATCATTTCTGTGCAATTATATATCTATTTCATTGCATATTATGAGTTTTGTGCCTGTTTTTCTTCTCTGGTCCAGTGGACAGCTTTGCACTGCAACCCATTTAAATAATTCCCTAGAGCCTCCACCAAAGTTATCGGATGTCAGTAGCAGCATATGATTCCACTTTATGCAAAAACCCAGTGTTGTTGTTTGCAATTTTTGAGTGTATCAACATCATTTTCATTCTGGACGGGACCTATGCTTTCTACTGCAACCCCATTCTTTCTTGCTCAAGTGACCTTGTGTCTTCTCATGCTTGTAGCCAACACTGCAAAACCCCTAAGTCTAGGAGCATGCACTCTTTGGAGCACTCTTAGCCCATGTAATGATGCCATCTGCACCCTGTCCAGAAGTATAGTTTTGCAAAACTTGCATTAGCAAGTTTCTCCTTTTTGCAAACTAACTTCACCACTCTCTCTTACATCCATAGAGACACTAATCTGGAGAATTTGGCCACTCCAAGAACTACCTAGGTGCTTTTGGCATTATGTCAAACACCCTGAGTGCACAGCCAGTTTTGGCATGAATTCAAGTTTACATGGTGAACTTGAGCCCCTGACCAATCCACCATGTCCCTCAGTCCCCTTGCTAAACCTAGACTAGTTCTGTTAATTGCCAGCCTCAACCGCAACCTCTAGGATGCCCTGGCATTTCGTCGAGCATGTCTCGGGCGTGCTCTAGGCGCGCCCAGAGCGTGCGTTTGGCACCCGTGCCCCCGAGACGCCACGTCGCACCCCGCACCCAAATCCAGCCCGTGCCTGGCCCCAGCCAGCACGCCGTGTCCCCTTGCATCGCCACACCACCCCGACCAACCTGGCACCCCACAGCGCCGCCGTCAGGACGGCCGTGGCGGCTAGCTGACGACCGCTTGCAGGCCCGGCCGTGGCAGTGCCGCCCAAGCCGCCAACGCTTGCCACCTGCCTCCTAGAACAGTGCGTGCCCATCCGCAATCGTGTCCACTAGCGCTCGTCGCCGCCACATCGCCCTAGCTACAGCAGGGCGGTTCGCCGTCATCCTTATCGCCGGCCGCCTCGGAACCGACCTCCAGCGCCTATATAAAGAGACCCCGAGCTCAAACACGCACACAGGCAGCCTCACACCGTCCCACCCGTGCCCCCCTAGCCGTCAATCGTTGGGAAAGGGTCGTCTCCTCCCTCTCCGGCAACTCCAGCCGCCGCCACTGACCCGACCAGTCCAGCGCCACCAAGGCCTCCCCCTCTCCACTTTCTCCACCAGGAACTTTCCCTTCCTCCCGTGAGCACGTTCCCCTACTCGATTTTGGTCGAAAGCCACTGCTGCCTCAGACTCACTTTCTCCGACGACCACCGTCCGCCGCGGAGCTCACCGCCGGCAGCCCCGACCACCCCAGAGAGCAAAGTGACCACCGGAAGGACCGCCCCAGTCTTGCGGTTCCATCCCGTCCATCTGGAGCCCACGAGGAGCCGCCGTTCACCGGCAACGGTCGCCGGAATCCCCGCCTCTACCCGGCCTAAGGAAGAAGAGGGAGGGAGACCAGTCAAACCTGACCAGTGGGCCAGGCGGGCCCACTGTTAGTGACTCAGGCGCAGCCACGCTGGATAAGTGGAAGCGTATTTCCAAAATGCGCCTTCGACGTGTACGTATATTTCGAAGCGTTTTCTTTTTTGTATTTATTTTAAATATCAGATTTTTGACCAAACTTTGACCGGCTGTATCTTTTTAAATACAGCTCCAAATGAATTAATTCTTTTTCCTACCTCTTTCAAATATTTTCTAGTTTATTTTAAGATTTATTTGAAAAAATTTCAAGACAACTTTTTGTGTTGTTTTGTTTTTGTGTGTTAATTCATATATATTCTTTTAAATAGGATTTTTGAAGATTTCAAGATGTTTTGGATGCACCCTTCTTTCCCATGACCTGAAGGCAAGCATTCTGAACCCTGGTGAAATTTATGTGTGTGTTGTTTGAATCGGTGACAGCACCACCGTGACACGTGCATACGTCATTTTATGTGAGGAAGTGATCCTACTTATGAGTGCATTTTCAATGAGTTTATGCTAATGAAGTTGACATGATTTGTGATGGAAATCACCGTCATACGTCTTTCATGCATACCGGAAGGGAAGCCGGGGAGGCCTCTGTCTTGGGTAGACACGGTCTTGTCCCTAGTCCTCCGTCGAGACGGTCGTGTCCGGTATGGCATGAGGGGTATGTCGCGTGATGTTTCTATCGATTATTTGAAATATGTGCATGGTTATGCTAATCATGCAGGATATAATACAACCTCCTGAGTCGACCGTAGATCGAGTCTTGTGCCAGTAACCCCCATACTTGCTTCGTACTACCACTCGTCTCCACGATTAGTAGGGTACGGTTCAGTAAGTTGTCAACCCCTTTCCTAGCACACACCGTACAGAGAGGCCGTGGTGGAAGATACTGGAGGCATCCGGTAGTCATGCCACCTGGTCCGGGAGCATGGGTGTTTCTGTTGTAGCCGAAGGGGGTAGCTTCCCCAGTTTTGCGCGCGGTATAAATTTTTGAACCCATGTTATGTCGAGGTTGTAGCCTCCCCACTTAGAGTTTGCTTGACAGGTGGCATGGGTGATTGCAGACACATGTGAAGCTGGTGTGTGCAAGTTAGGTGTGTTTTCAACAAAAAGACCGTAGACAGAATTAGTCCCGATGGACTAAAGGAATCCGTTACTCGTGGGTAAAGAGTACACCCTCTGCAGAGATTAAACCTATTCGAATAGCCATGTCCATGGTTAAGGACTACAGTCTGGGATGGGTCAAGTGTCGGTCTTAGTGTCGGTCTTCGGAGGTGAAACTATTAAATTAGAACTGATATTGCAACTTGTGACATGTGATAATAAGGAGTATTATTTTGTTGTGGACTAACCCGTGATATTCTTGGTATTATCGAATATCTCTGGGAAGGTTCTACCTCCGGGATATTCACTATGATTATTTCTTTTAAAGCCCTTTATGTGGTGTCGCTCAGACGCCCGACTGTGGCATTTCTTTTAAAGCCCTTTATGTGGTGTCGCTCAGACGCCCGACTGTGGCATTTCTTTTAAAGCCCTTTATGTGGTGTCGCTCAGATGCCCGACTGTGGCATTTCTTTTAAAGCCCTTTATGTGGTGTCGCTCAGACGCCCAACTATGGCATTTCTTTTAAAGCCCTTTATGTGGTGTCGCTCAGATGCCAGACTGTGGCATTTCTTTTAAAGCCCTTTATGTGGTGTCGCTCAAACGCCCGACTGTGGCATTTCTTTTAAAGCCCTTTATGTGGTGTCGCTCAAACGCCCGACTGTGGCATTTCTTTTAAAGCCCTTTATGTGGTGTCACTCAGACGCCTGACTATGGCATGCTTGTTATTTATGTCATTATATTTTTACTACTTCTATGATATTACATATCATATATAACATGCTTACACGCATCAGAGTTATATTTATATTTTGTGACTGACGCCATCAGTATAAAATATTTTCAGCACATCGTTATTATATTATACCCGTGTTCATAATGTTTGCGAGTACATTCAAAGTACTCACAGACTTGTCCCTGGCTATTGTCTTGGCCAGATTTCTTGCACGGAGAGGAGCAACGTGATGACAGCTCCGGAACCTAAGCAACGGTGATAGCAGCCTCGCGAAGATAGGAGCTAGCCTGGTCAGTTGTTCCCGTGGGAAATGGAGTCCCATAGACACTGATGGTTCACAAACCGCTTCCGCCATCAACCATTAGAAACCATTTGTTGTACTCACAGACCAGACTGGTCTTGTACTACATATTTTGTATTTTCTTGGAATTTCTGTATCAAGTTGGTGCCTCATCAGCTAACAGTTATCTTGGGGCTGATGAGTACAAGGGCCATTTTCTGGGAATTAATACCTCGTTCAGTCTCGATCGTCGGTATCCCAATACCTCGTTCAATCTCGTTACCAGCAAGTCACTTTACTCGTACCGTAATGCATGATCCCGTGACCAGACACTTGGTCACTTTGAGCTCATTCTGATCATGCGTTATCGAGTGGGCCCAGAGATACATCTCCGTCATACGGAGTGACAAATCCCAGTCTCGATCCGTGTCAACCCAACAGACACTTTCGGAGATACTTGTAGTGCACCTTTATAGTCACCCAGTTACGTTGTGATGTTTGGTACACCCAAAGCACTCCTATGGTATCCGGGAGTTACACGATCTCATGGTCTAAGGAAAAGATACTTGACATTGGAAAAGCTCTAGCAAAACAAACTACACGATCTTGTGCTATGCTTAGGATTGGGTCTTGTCAATCACATCATTCTTCTAATGATGTGATCCCGTTATCAACGACATCTAATGTCCACAGTCAGGAAACCATGACTATCTGTTGATCAACGAGCTAGTCAACTAGAGGCTTACTAGGGACATGTTATGGTCTATGTATTCACACGTGTATTACGATTTCCGGATAATACAATTATAGCATGAATAAAGACAATTATCATGAACAAGGAAATATAATAATAATCCTCTTATTATTGCCTCTAGGGCATATTTCCAATAGTCTCCCAGTTGCACTAGAGTCAATAATCTAGTTACATTGTGATGAATTGAACACCCATAGAGTTCTGGTGTTGATCATGTTTTGCTCGCGAAAGAGGTTTAGTCAACGGATCCGCGACATTCAGATCCGTATGTACTTTGCAAATATCTATGTCTCCATCTTGAACATTTTCTCGCATGGAGTTGAAACGACGCTTGATGTGCCTGGTCTTCTTGTGAAACCTGGGCTCCATGGCAAGGGCAATAGCTCCAGTGTTGTCACAGAAGAGTTTAATCGGCCCCGACGCATTGGGTATGACTCCTAGGTCGGTTATGAACTCCTTCACCCAAATTGCTTCATGCGCTGCCTCCGAGGCTGCCATGTACTCTGCTTCACATGTAGATCCCGCCACGACGCTCTGCTTGTAGCTGCACCAGCTTACTGCTCCACAATTCAACATATACACGTATCCGGTTTGTGACTTAGAGTCATCCAGATCTGTGTCGAAGCTAGCATCGACGTAGCCCTTTACGACGAGCTCTTCGTCACCTCCATAAACGAGAAACATGTCCTTTGTCCTTTTCAGGTACTTCAGGATATTCTTGACCGCTGTCCAGTGTTCCTTGCCGGGATTACTTTGGTACCTTCCTACCAAACTTACGGCAAGGTTTACGTCAGGTCTGGTACACAGCATGGCATACATAATAGATCCTATGGCCGAACCATACGGGATGACACACATCTCTTCTTTATCTTTTGACGTGGTCGGCATTGAGCCGAGCTCAATCTCACACCTTGCAATACAGGCAAGAACCCTTTCTTGGACTGATCCATTTTGAACTTCTTCAAAATCTTATCAAGGTATGTGCTTTGTGAAACACCAATGAGGCGTCTCGATCTATCCCTATAGATCTTGATGCCTAATATGTAAGCAGCTTCTCCAAGGTCCTTCATTGAAAAACACTTGTTCAAGTAGGCCTTAATGCTGTCCAAAAGTTCTATATCATTTCCCTTCAAAAGTATGTCATCTACATATAATATGAGAAATGCTACAGAGCTCCCACTCACTTTCTTGTAAACGCAGGCTTCTCCATAAGTCTGCATAAACCCAAATGCTTTGATCATCTCATCAAAGCGAATGTTCCAACTCCGAGATGCTTGCACCAGCCCATAAATGGATCGCTGGAGCTTGCATACTTTGTTAGCATTCTTAGGATCGACAAAACCTTCCGGCTGCATCATATACAGTTCTTCCTTAAGATGCCCGTTAAGGAATGCCGTTTTGACGTCCATCTGCCATATCTCATAATCATAGTATGCGGCAAGTGCTAACATGATTCAGACGGACATCAGCTTCGCTACGGGAGAGAAAGTCTCATCGTAGTCAACCCCTTGAACTTGCCGATAACCCTTAGCGACAAGTCGAGCTATATAGATGGTAATATGACCATCCGCGTCCGTCTTCTTCTTAAAGATCCATTTGTTTTCTATCGCTCGCCGATCATCGGGCAAGTCTGTCAAAGTCCATACTTTGTTTTCATACATGGATTCTATCTCGGATTGCATGGCCTCAAGCCATTTGTTGGAATCTGGGCCCGCGATTGCTTCTTCATAGTTCGGAGGTTCACTGTTGTCTAACAACATGATTTCCAGGACAGGGTTGCCATACCACTTTGGTGTGGAACGTGTCCTAGTGGACCTAAGAAGTTCAGTAGCAACTTGATCCGAAGTACCTTGAGCATCATCATTAATTTCCTCTCCAGTTTGCGTAGGCACCACAGGAACGTTTTCCTGAGCTACACTACTTTTCGGTTCAAAAGGTAGTACTTCATCGAGTTCTACTTTCCTCCCACTTACTTCTTTTGAGAGAAACTCTTTTTCCAGAAAGGATCCGTTCTTGGCAACAAAGATCTTGCCCTCGGAACTTAAGTAGAATGTATATCCAATGGTTTCCTTAGGGTATCCGATGAAGACGCATTTTCGACTTGGGTTTGAGCTTTTCAGGTTGAAGTTTCTTGACATAAGCATCGCATCCCCAAACTTTTAGAAACGACAGCTTAGGTTTCTTCCCAAACCATAATTCATACGGTGTCATCTCAACGGATTTAGACGGAGCCCTATTTAAAGTGAATGTAGTTGTCTCTAGAGCGTATCCCCAAAATGATAGCGGTAAATCGGTAAGAGACATCATAGATCGCACCATATCCAATAGAGTGCGATTATGATGTTCGGACACACCGTTACGCTGAGGTGTTCCAGGCGGCGTGAGTTGTGAAACGATTCCACATTTTCTTAAGTGTGTACCAAATTCGTGACTTAAATATTCTCCTCCACGATCTGATCATAGGAACTTTATCTTTCGGTCACGTTGATTCTCTACCTCATTCTGAAATTGCTTGAACTTTTCAAAGGTCTCAGACTTGTGTTTCATTAAGTAGACATACCCATATCTACTCAAGTCATCAGCGAGAGTGAGAACATAACGATATCCTCCACGAGCCTCAACGCTCATTGGACCGCACACATCGGTATGTATGATTTCCAATAAGTTGGTTGCTCGCTCCATTGTTCCAGAGAACGGAGTCTTGGTCATTTTGCCCATGAGGCATGGTTCGCATGTGTCAAATGATTCATAATCGAGAGACTCTAAAATTCCATCAGCATGGAGCATCTTCATGCGCTTGACACCAATGTGATCAAGGCGGCAGTGCCACAAGTGTGTGGGACTATCGTTGTCAACTTTACATCTTTTGGTTTTCACACTATGAATATGTGTAACATTACGTTCGAGATTCATTAAGAATAAACCATTGACCATCGGGGCATGACCATAAAACATATCTCTCATATAAATAGAACAACCATTATTCTCAGATTTAAATGAGTAGCCATCTCGTATCAAATGAGATCCAGATACAATGTTCATGCTCAAACTTGGCACTAAATCAATTATTGAGGTTTAAAACTAATCCCGTGGGTTAATGTAGAGGCAGCGTGCCGACGGTGATCACCTCGTCCTTCGCCTCGTCCTTGGAACCATTCCCGGCGCGCATCGTCACCTCGTCCTTCGCCAGTCTCCGCTTATTCCGCAGCTCCTGCTGTGAGTTACAAGTATGAGCAACGGCACCGGTATCAAATACCCAGGAGTTACTACGAGTACTGGTAAGGTACACATCAATTACATGTATATCACATATACCTTTGGTGTTGCCGGCCTTCTTGTCCGTGAAGTATTTGGGGCAGTTCCGCTTCCAGTGACCCTTCCCTTTGCAATAAAAGCACTCAGTCTCAGGCTTGCGTCCATTCTTTGACTTCTTCTTGGCAACTGGCTTACCGGGCGCGGCAACATCCTTGTCGTCCTTCTTGAAGTTCTTCTTACCCTTGCCCTTCTTGAACTTGGTGGTTTTATTGACCAACAACACTTGATGTTCTTTCTTGAATTCTACCTCTGCCGACTTCAGCATTGAAAATACTTCAGGAATAGTTTTCACCATCCCCTGCATATTGTAGTTCATCACAAAGCTCTTGTAGCTCGGTGGGAGCGACTGAAGGATTCTGTTAATGACCGCCTCATACGGGAGGTTAATGTCCAGCCGAGACAGGTGGTTGTGCAACCCAGACATTTTGAGTATGTGCTCACTGACAGAACTATTTTCCTCCATCTTACAACTGTAGAACTTGTCGGAGACTTCATATCTCTCGACCCGGGCATGAGCTTGGAAAACCATTTTCAGCTCCTGGTTCAGTCTCGTTACCGGCAAGTCACTTTACTCATACCGTAATGCATGATCCCGTGACCAGACACTTGGTCACTTTGAGCTCATTATGATGATGCATTACCGAGTGGGCCCAAAGATATCTCTCCCTCATACGGAGTGACAAATCCTAGTCTCGATCCGTGTCAACCCAATAGACACTTTCGGAGATACTTGTAGTGCACCTTTATAGTCACCCAGTTACGTTGTGACGTTTGGTACACCCAAAGCACTCCTACGGTATCCGGGAGTTACACGATCTCATGGTCTAAGGAAAAGATACTTGACATTGGAAAAGCTCTAGTAAAACGAACTACACGATCTTGTGCTATGCTTAGAATTGGGTCTTGTCCATCACATCATTCTCCTAATGATGTGATCCCATTATCGACGACATCCAATGTCCATAGTCAGGAAACCATGACTATATGTTGACCAACGAGCTAGTCAACTGGAGGCTTACTAGGGACATATAATGGTCTATGTATTCACACGTGTATTACGATTTCCGGATAATACAATTATAGCATGAATAAAGACAATTATCATGAATAAGGAAATATAATAATAACCCTTTTATTATTGCCTCTAGGGCATATTTCCAACAGTCTCCTACTTGCACTAGAGTCAATAATCTAGTTACATTGTGATGAATCGAACACCCATAGACTTCTGGTGTTGATCATGTTTTGCTCGCGAAAGAGGTTTAGTCAACGGATCTGCGACATTCAGATCCGTATGTACTTTGCAAATATCTATGTCTCCATCTTGAACATTTTCACGGATGGAGTTGAAACGACGCTTCATGTGCCTGGTCTTCTTGTGAAACCTGGGCTCCTTGGCAAGGGCAATAGCTCCAGTGTTGTCACAGAAGAGTTTGATCGGCCCCGACGCATTGGGTATGAGTCCTAGGTCGGTGATGAACTCCTTCACCCAAATTGCTTCATGCGCTGCCTCCGAGGCTGCCATGTACTCCGCTTCACATGAAGATCCCGCCGTGATGCTCTGCTTGCAGCTGCACCAGCTTACTGCTCCACCATTCAACATATATACTCCTAGGTCAGGTGTTGTTTTTAAATCACTTTTCTGCAAAAATAACATTTATTCATGAAATATTTTGAGCTCTACACCCAATTCTCTTCTCTGGTCCAGTGGGCATTTTTGCACTACAAATCATTTAAATATTTCTTTCTAGCTTCCACCAAAATTATGGGATGTTAGTAGCAGCATATGATTCCACTTTATGCAAAAACCTAGTGATGTTCTTTGAAAATTTTGAGTGAATCAACCTCATTTTCATTCTGGTCCAACATGACGGTTTGTACAACATCCATATTCTTGCTTGCTCTTTGGCCCTTGATTCTTTCCCCAGCTTGTAGACCACCCTACAAAACCCCTAAGTCCAGGAGCATGCAACCAGTGGAATACTTTTGGTCCATGAGATGAGGCCATTTACCTCCTGTCCAGATTTGAAGTTCTGCAAAACTTGCACTAGCAAGTTTGTGCTTTTCACAAACTAACCTCACCACCCTCTTGTGCATCTAAAGAGACTAAGATCTGGAGGATTTGGACACTCCAAGAAAAGCCTAGGTGCCTGTGGCATTTTGTCAAACACCTGGAGTGCATGGACAGATTTGGCATGAGTTTTTTTTTGCATTGTGGACCTGATCCTCTGACCCAACAGGCATGTCCACTAGCATCCCAGCTACCCCTAGACTAGACCTACTAATCCCCAGCTCCAACCAAGCCACCTAGCAGGCCATGGCAATTCGTCGAGGAGATGGTGGGCGTGCACTGGGCGTGCCCAGACCGCGCCAACTGCAGCCGCGCACCCGAGCCGCCGCGTCGCGCCCCTGGTTTGGCCCCACACTGCAAAGCCGCGCCACGCACTCCCCTTCTCACCAGAAACCTCCAAGCGGCCCTGGCACCCTACAGCGCCGCTGTCAGGGCGCTCTTGGCGGCACGCCGGCGTCCACAGTGCGCCACTACCATGGTCGGCGCCGCCCGAGCCACCCCGGCTCGCCACCTGCCCCTGGGAGCGACGCAAGCTTATTCCCTCGCTCGTCGGCTAGCTCTCGTCTCCTCCACGTCGCCCTGCCGCACAGAATGGCGGTTCGCCATCGTCCTTATCGCCGTCTGCCTCGAGACCAACCTCCACCGCCTATATAAGGGCCCTGGAGCTCAATCGAGTACTCAAGCAACCTCAAATGATCCCCCTAGAGCTACCATGGCCATCAGTCGAGGAGGGGAAGGCCATCTTCCCCGAGTCCGGCCGGTTCGGTCGCCGCCAAGTCCCGGCCGATTCCGTCGCAACCAAGGCACCTCCCGGCAATCTAGCGCCACGACCCAACTCCACGTGATCGTGCGGAGCCGCCCATCGCCTCAACCCCGACCGAGAGCCACCATAGCCCAGGACCCCAAATCCAACCGAATGCCTTCTCCGCCGCGAAGCTCATCGCCGACGACTCCCTCCATCCCCATCACTTCCTCGACCACCGGAAGGACCGCCCCAGTCTTGGGGATCCATCCCCACCCTCGGGGGCACGCGAGGAGCCGCCTAACGCCGGTGACGATCGCCGGAGCCTCCGCCTCTGTTCGGCCAGAGGAAGAGGAGGGAGGGCGACTGGTCAAAACTGACCAGTGGGCCAGGCGGGCCCACCATTAGTGACCCAGCGCCGATCCACGGAGGAGTAAGTGGAAGCGCATTTCCAGAATGCGCCTTCGACGTGTACATTTTTTTTAAACGTTTTCTTTTCTTTTTCTGTTTTAAAAAAACAGATTTTGACCAGGACTTTGACTGGCTATAACTTTTTAATTACAACTACAAAAGAGTTGATTCTTTTTCCTACCTCTCTAAAATATTGTCTAGTTTATTTTAAGATTTATTTCAAAAAAAATCAGACAACTTTTTGGTACTGTTTTTGAAACTATATGTTGATTCAAAAATATTTTTAAATAGGATTTTGGAGAGAGGAGAAACCTTTCAAATGTTTTGGAGTGCACCCTGCCTTTCCACACATTGAAGGCAAGCATTTTGAACCCTGGCATAATATTTTGCATGCATTGTTTGACACGATCATGACACCACCTCAGTACATAGGACTCGTTATTTTATGTGGTGATGTGATCATTTGCATGAATGCTTATTGAAAATTTCCTTGCTGTGGGAAATGGACATGCTTGTGATAGTGATCATCCTCGTATGCCTTTCGTGCCTACTGGAAGGAAAACGGGAAAGTCTCTGTCTTGGGTTGACCCGAGCTTGTCCCTAGTTCCTCGTCGAGACGAGTGTCTCCGGCATGGCATGAGGGGTATGATGAGTGGCGACTCTGTCTGTTGGATAAAATATATTCGTTATGCTAATCATGCAGGGAATACTTAAACCTCTTGAGTCGACCCTAGATCGAGTCTTGCTCCAGTAACCCCCATACTTGTTTCGTACTACCACTTGTCTCTACGACAAGTAGAGTATGGTTTAGTAAGTTGTCAACCTCTTTCTAGCAAACACCGTACAGAGAGGCCATGGTGGAAGGTATCGGTTGTAGCTGGTAGGTAGGCCACCTGGTCCGGGGGCATGGGTGTTTCCGGTTGAGACCGAGAGGGGAGGCCACCCCTTAGGGCACGCAATATAAATTTGATACCATGCTACGCGAGGTTGTAGCCTCCCCACTTAGAGTTTGCTTGACAAGTGTCGTGGGTGATTCCAGACACGTGTGAGTTAAGCTGGTGTGTGCAAGTTAGGTGTGTTTTCAACAAAAAGACCGTAGACGGAATTAGTCCCGATGGACTAAAGGAATCCGTTACTCGTGGGTAAAGAGTACACCCTCTACAGAGATTAAACCTATTCGAATAGCCATGTCCATGGTTAAGGACTACAGTCTGGGATGGGTCAAGTGTCGGTCTTAGTGTCGGTCTTCGGAGGAGAAAACTATTAATCCGGAACATGGATTGTGACTTGTGACTTATGATGATTATGAATTATTATTTTTATTACGGACTAACCCCTTTATATCATTTGAAATATTGACTATCCCTGGGATGGTTTTACCTCCTGGGTATTCACTGTGATTATTTATAAGCCCTTTATGTGGTGTTGCTGAGACGCCTTTATAAGCCCTTTATGTGGTGTCGCTAACACGCCCGACTGTGGCTTTTCTTTTATAAGCCCTTTATGTGGTGTCGCTAAGACGCTCGACTGTGGCATTTAATTTTTAAAGCCCTTTATGTGGTGTCGCTAAGACGCCCGACTGTGGCATTTCTTTTAAAGCCCTTTATGTGGTGTCGCTAAGATGCCCGACTGTGGCATTTCTTCTAAAGCCCTTTATGTGGTGTCGCTAAGACGCCTGACTATGGCATTTTTTTTAAATCCCTTTATGTGGTGTCGCTAAGACGCCCGACCGTGGCATGCTTATTATTTATTTCATAATTTTAATACTACTATGTTATTGCACATTCATAAATAACATGCTTGCGTGCATCAGTATTTTTATTATCCTTTGTGTCTGACGTCGTGAGCATAAGATATTTCAGAACCATCATTGTCATATTATACCTGTGTTCATAATGTTTGCGAGTACATTCAAAGTACTCACTGGCTTGTCCCTGGCTATTGTCTTGGCCAGATTTTCTTGCGCGGAGAGGAGCGACCGTGCCGACAGTCCCGGAACCTAAGCAACAGTGATAGTAGCCTCGCGAAGATAGGAGTTAACCTGGTTCGCTGTTCCCGTGGGAAATGGAGTCCCATAGACATTGACGATTCACAACCCGCTTCCGCCATCAAACACTAGAAACCATTTGCTGTACTCACAGGCCAGAATGGTCTTGTACTACATATGTTGTATTTTGCTTTGGATTTCTGTATCTAGTTGGTGCCTCATCAGCTAACAGTTATCCTGGGGCTGGTGAGCACAACGGCCATTTTTCTGGAATTTAATACCTGGAAAACCGGTCACGACAAACTTGGTATCAGAGCCAGGCTGACCACTGGCTAATCCTATCTTGGCCGGGTCGAAAACTTAGGCAAACCAACCCACCAGACCTTAACCAAACCCCAGCCAAGCTTCCCATGCTAGATAGCCACACAGTGACCCCGACAACCCCCACAGTGATACGTCACTTTAGTGAGGTATGTATCTGTGACTTTGACCTCGACCCTTGGAGCTAAGCTGGCAAATTTATTACCTTTCACCACGGTAAAATGACCCAGCTCCAGTGCTATAAAAAGTCCACCTCGTGACCTTACCAGGCACCCCACACCTTGTGCACCACCCTCGCAACCTTTTTCCTGCCATGCCGAGCCCTAGTATATATCTGAGAACCCCAGATGCAACCCCAGGTAGCTTTGTCAAAATATTGTGGGACTTTACCTGCAGTACCCTGGGTTCTACCCAGCCACCCCAGTACGAGCTGTTCAAATTGAGAATCACCACTTCCACCTCGGAATATTGGGCAGCAGTACACATCCCTCCCATAGACCCCAACCAAGATCCAACGGAGGTTTCCTTCATGGGGAAATCTATGCCAACCCCACGGCTGGCCATAGAAGCTGCTGCGAAGGAAGCGATTGCTCGTCTTCGATCCGCACTACCCTATGCCCGCGAACGAGGATATTATTACTTTCCGAGCCGTGCAACACCCGGAGGAGTAACATCTTTTCCCGGTGGGCGGATTGAGAGAGACCCAGTTCTGGCCAACCTTATCCAATATATCATCGCTCAAGAGCACTTGAACCAGTGAGTAATGGATTATCTCCAGAGTCTCGCTGATTTAAATCCTCAAATTGCCATCGGCAGACCACTGAGGCCCAACCCGGAGAGACACATACATCGACTGGTCAATCCACTCCCTCCGATAGAAGAGGAGTGTATCCCATTACCAGCGACTTTTTCTCGGGAACCCGTCCAGTTACCTTTCTCATTTTAGACGTCACTGCGGTATTTGTTATAGCAGCGTTTATTATTGCGTTGTAACTTATGCATGGTGCCTCGAATTTGTGCGATGAGTCAAGTATTTAGTTCCTACTAATATGAGTAGTTTTCATTGTGATAAACCTTTGTAATCGCGAGATATCCTGGAGGGAGATTTCTTTTCCCTGAGTTGCTGCATCGTTTATCCTCTCACTATATGGGTTATTTTATTCACACAGCACCACGGCAACAGACTCACAACCGCTCGAACACATACACTGCTTGCAAAAAACCCGTAACCGTGGAGTATTTGTTTTTCACAACGGCTCTTAGCAAATCTCGAGGACGAGATTTTTCTTAAGGGGGGTAGTGTTGTGACACCCCAAAATTTTTACCTTGTTTTGTTAATTAAAATTTTGCCAGGAAATTTAAAATTTATTTTCTGGGCTCCCTTTTTATTTTTGGACCATTTTTTTCTCTTGTTATTATGGAGTTTTCCCCAAAAAGAACACTTTTCAAATATGTTATTGGACTTGTTTAACCTCTCAAGAAAAAACTTTTCTTTTATTAGTAGAACTAATTACATAATTAATTTGCTTGATATTTATTTTCTTGAAAAATGGTTTTTCAAGGTTATATGACCATATTTGAACTACAACCATTTGATAAAGTCACTTAAAATTCCAACCAAAATTTGGGGATGTCAGGTGATGTTTTTAAATCACTTTTCTGCAAAAATAACATTTATTCATGAAATATTTTGAGCTCCACACCCAATTCTCTTCTCTGGTCCAGTGGGCATTTTTGCACTACAACTCATTTAAATATTTCTTTCTAGCTTCCACCAAAATTATGGGATGTTAGTAGCAGCATATGCAAAAACCTAGTGATGTTCTTTGAAAATTTCGAGTGAATCAACCTCATCTTCATTCTGGTCCAACATGATGGTTTGTACAGCATCCATATTCTTGCTTGCTCTTTGGCCCTTGATTCTTTCCCCAGCTTGTAGACCACCCTACAAAACCCCTAAGTCCAGGAGCATGCAACCAGTGGAATAATTTTGGTCCATGAGATGAGGCCATTTACCTCCTGTACAGATTTGAAGTTCCGCAAAACTTGCACTAGCAAGTTTGTGCTTTTCACAAACTAACCTCACCACCCTCTTGTGCATCTAAAGAGACTAGGATCTGGAGGATTTGGCCACTCCAAGAAAAGCCTAGGTGCCTGTGGCATTTTGTCAAACACCTAGAGTGCATGGACAGATTTGGCATGAGTTTTGTTTTGCATTGTGGACCTGATCCTCTGACCCAACAGGCATGTCCACTAGCATCCCAACTACCCCTAGACTACACCTACTAATCCCCAGCTCCAACCAAGCCACCTAGCAGGCCATGGCATTTCGTCGAGAAGATGGTGTCGTGCACTGGGTGTGCCCAGAGCGCGCCAACTGCAGCCGCGCACCCGAGCCGCCGCGTCGCGCCCCTGGTTTGGCCCCACACTGCAAAGCTGCGCCACGCACTCCCCTTCTCACCAGAAACCTCCAAGCAGCCCTGGCACCCTACAGCGCCGCCGTCAGGGCACTCTTGGCGGCACACTGGCATCCATAGTGTGCCTCTGCCACGGTCGACGCCGCCCGAGCCACCCCGGCTCGCCACCTGCCCCTGGGAGCCACGCAAGCATATCCCCTCGCTCGTCGGCTAGCTCTCGTCGCCTCCACGTCGCCCTGCCGCACAGAATGGCGGTTTGCCGTCGTCCTTATCGCCGGCTGCCTCGGGACCGACCTCCACCGCCTATATAAGGGCTCCGGAGCTCAATCGAGTACTCAAGCAACCTCAAATGATCCCCCTAGAGCTACCATGGCCAGCAGTCGAGGAGGGGAAGGCCATCTTCCCCGAGTCCGGCCGGTTCGGTCGCCGCCAAATCCCGGCCGATTCCGTCGCAACCAAGGCACCTCCCGGCAATCTAGCGCCACCACCCAACTCCACGTGATCGTGCGGAGCCGCCCATCGCCTCAACCCCGACCAAGAGCCACCATAGCCCAGGACCCCAAATCCAACCGAATGCCTTCTCCACCGTGAAGCTCGTTGCCGACGACTCCCTCCATCCCCATCACTCCCTCGACCACTGGAAGGACCGCCCTAGTCTTGCAGATTCATCCCCACCCTCGGGGGCCCGCGAGGAGCCGCCTAACGCCGGCGACGATCGCCGGAGCCTCCGCCTCTGTTCGGCCAGAGGAAGAGGAGGGAGGGCGACTGGTCAAACCTGACCAGTGGGCCAGGCGGGCCCATCGTCAGTGACCCAGCGCCGGTCCATGCAGGAGTAAGTGGAAGCGCATTTCTAGAATGCGCCTTCGACGTGTACATTTTTTTTAAAACGTTTTCTTTTCTTTTTCTGTTTTTTTTAAAACAGATTTTGACCAGGACTTTGACTGTCTATAACTTTTTAATTACAACTCCAAATGAGTTGATTCTTTTTCCTACCTCTCTCAAATATTGTCTTGTTTATTTTAAGATTTATTTCAAACTTGTTGGTACTGTTTTTGAAACTATATGTTGATTCAAAAATATTTTTAAATAGGATTTTGGAGAGAGGAGAAAGCTTTCAAATGTTTTGGAGTGCACGCTGCCTTTCCACACATTGAAGGCAAGCATTCTGAACCCTGACATAATATTTTGCATGCATTGTTTGACACGATCATGACACCACTTCAATACATAGGACTCGTTATTTTATGTGGTGATGTGATCATTTGCATGAATGCTTATTGAAAATTTCCTTGCTGTTGGAAATGGACATGCTGTTGATAGTGATCATCCTCGTATGCCTTTCGTGCCTACCGGAAGGAAAATGGGAAAGTCTCTGTCTTGGGTAGACCTGAGCTTGTACCTAGTTCCTCGTCGAGACGAGTGTGTCCGGCATGGCATGAGGGGTATGATGAGTGGTGACTCTGTCTGTTGGATAAAATATATTCGTTATGCTAATCATGCAGGGAAAACTTAAACCTCATGAGTCGACCCTAGATCGAGTCTTGTTCCAGTAAACCCCATACTTGTTTCGTACTACCACTCGTCTCTACGACAAGTAGAGTACGGTTCAGTAAGTTGTCAATCTCTTTCTAGCACACACCGTACAAAGAGGCCATGGTGGAAGATACCGGTTGTAGCTGGTAGGCAGGCCACCTGGTCCGGGGGCATGGGTGTTTCCGGTTGAGACCGAGAGGGGAGGCCACCCCTTAGGGCACGCAATATAAATTTGATCCCATGCTACGCGAGGTTGTAGCCTCCCCACTTAGAGTTTGCTTGACAGGTGTCGTCGGTGATTCCAGACACGTTTGAGTTAAGCTGGTGTGTGCAAGTTAGGTGTGTTTTCAACAAAAAGACCGTAGACAGAATTAGTCCCGATGGACTAAAGGAATACGTTACTCGTGGGTAAAGAGTACACCCTTTGCAGATATTAAACCTATTCGAATAGCCGTGTCCATGGTTAAGGACTACAGTCTGGGGTGGGTCAAGTGTCGGTCTTAGTGTCGGTCTTCGGAGGAGAAAACTATTAATCCGGAACATGGATTGTGACTTGTGACTTATGATGATTATGAATTATTATTTTTATTACGGACTAACCCCTTTATATCATTTGAAATATTGACTATCCCTGGGATGGTTTTACCTCCTGGGTATTCACTGTGATCATTTATAAGCCCTTTATGTGGTGTCTTTGAGACGCCCGACTGTGGCATTTCTTTTATAAGCCCTTTATGTGGTGTCGCTGAGACGCCCGACTGTGGCATTTCTTTTATAAGCCCTTTATGTGGTGCCGCAAAGACGCCCGACTGTGGCATTTAATTTTTAAAGCCCTTTATGTGGTGTCGCTAAGACGCCCGACTATGGCATTTCTTTTAAAGCCCTTTATGTGGTGTCGCTAAGACGCCCGACTGTGGCATTTCTTTTAAAGCCCTTTATGTGGTGTCACGAAGACGCCCGACTATGGCATTTATTTTAAAGCCCTTTATGTGGTGTCGCTAAGACGCCCGACCGTGGCATGCTTATTATTTATTTCATAATTTTAATACTACTATGTTATTGCACATTCATAAATAACATGCTTGCGCGCATCAGTATTTTTATTATCCTTTGTGTCTGACGTCGTGAGCATAAGATATTTCAGAACCATCATTGTCATATTATACCTGTGTTCATAATGTTTGCGAGTACATTCAAAGTACTCACTGGCTTGTCCCTGGCTATTGTCTTGGCCAGATTTTCTTGCGCGGAGAGGAGCGACCGTGCCGACAGTCCCAGAACCTAAGCAACGGTGATAGCAGCCTCGCGAAGATAGGAGTTAACCTGGTCCGCTGTTCCCGTGGGAAATGGAGTCCCATAGACATTGACGATTCACAACCCGCTTCCGCCATCAAACACTAGAAACCATTTGTTGTACTCACAGGCCAGAATGGTCTTGTACTACATATGTTGTATTTTGCTTTGGATTTCTGTATCAAGTTGGTGCCTCATCAGCTAACAGTTATCCTGGGGCTGGTGAGCACAACGGCCATTTTTCTGGAATTTAATAGCCAGAAAACCGGTCGCGACAATCTCCATCATCATGTCTCCATGAAGTTGCTCGCCAAGTATTACTTCTACTACTATAGCTAACGGTTTAGCAATAAAGTAAAGTAATTACATGGCGTTAAATCATTGACACGCAGGTCATACAATAAATAAGACAACTCCTATGGCTCCTGCCGGTTGTCATACTCATCGACATGCAACTCGTGATTCCTATTACAAGAACATGATCTCATACATCACAATATATCATTCATCATTCATCACAACTTTTGGCCATATCACATCACAAGGCAATTGCTGCAAAAACAAGTTAGACGTCCTCTAATTATTGTTGCATCTTTTACGTGGCTGCAATAAGGTTCTAGCAAGAACGTTTTCTTACCTACAAAAAATCCACAACGTGATTTGTCAACTTCTATTTACCCTTCATAAGGACCCTTTTCATCGAATCTGCTCCAACTAAAGTGGGAGAGACAGACACCCGCTAGCCACCTTATGCAACTAGTGCATGTCAGTCGGTGGAACCTGTCTCACGTAAGCGTACGTGTAAGGTTGGTCCGGGCCGCTTCATCCCACAATACCTCTGAAGCAAAATAAGACTAGTAGTGGCAAGAAAATTGACAACATCTACGCCCACAACAAATTTGTGTTCTACTCGTGCAATAGAGAACTACGCATAGACCTAGCTCATGATGCCACTCTTGGGGAATGTTCCAGAAAATAAAAAATTTCCTACGGTTTCACCAAGATCCATCTATGAGTTCATCTAGCAACGAGTGATAGGAGTGCATCTACATACCTTTGTAGATCGCGAGCGGAAGCGTTCAAGAGAACGGGGTTGAGGGAGTCGTACTCGTCGTGATCCAAATCACCGATGACCAAGTGCCGAACGGATAGCACCTCCGCGTTCAACACACGTACGGAGCGGATGACGTCTCCCGCACCTTGATCCAGCAAGGAGGAGGGAGAGGTTGATGAAGATCCAGCAGCACGACGGCGTGGTGGTGGATGCAGCAGGGTTCCGCTAGGGCTTCGCCAAGCGACTACGGGAGGAGGAGGTGTAGCAGGGAGGGGAGGGATGCGCCAGGGTGTAGGGTGCGGTGGCCCTCCCACCCCCCTCTTTATATAGGGACCCCAGGGGGGGCGCCGGCCCTAGAGATGGGATCTCTAGGGGGGGGCGGCCAAGGGGGGTGGAGTGCCCCCCAAGGCAAGTGGAGGCGCCCCCTCCCCTAGGGTTCCCAACCCTAGGCGCAGAGGGGGCCCGGGGGGGTGCACCAGCCCACCAGGGGATGGTTCCCCTCCCACTTCAGCCCATGGGGCCCTCCGGGATAGGTGGCCCCACCCGGTGGACCCCCGGAACCCTTCCGGTGGTCCCGGTACAATACCGGTGGACCCCTAAACTTTCCCGATGGCCGAAACTCGACTTCCCATATATAATTCTTAACCTCCGGACCATTCCGGAACTCCTCGTGACATCCAGGATCCCATCCAGGACTCCGAACAACTTTTGGTGTGCTGCATACTCATATTCATACAGCGTCACCGAACCTTAAGTGTGTTGACCCTATGGGTTCGGGAGACATGTAGACATGACCGAGACAGCTCTCCGGTCAATAACCAACAGCGAGATCTGGATACCCATGTTGGATCCCACATACTCGTCGATGATCTCATCGGATGAACCACGATGTCGAGGATTCAATCAACCCCGTATACAATTCCCTTTGTCAATCGGTACGTTACTTGCCCGAGACTCGATCGTCGGTATCCCAATACCTCGTTCAGTCTTGTTACCGGCAAGTCACTTTACTCATACCATAATGCATGATCCCGTGACCAGACACTTGGTCACTTTGAGCTCATTATGATGATGCATTACCAAGTGGGCCCAGAGATACCTCTCCATCATACGGAGTGACAAATCCCAGTCTCGATCCGTGTCAACCCAACAAACACTTTCGGAGATACCTATAGTGCACCTTTATAGTCACCCAGTTACGTTGTGACGTTTCGTACACCCAAAGCACTCCTACGTTATCCGGGAGTTACACGATCTCATGGTCTAAGGAAAAGATACTTGACATTGGAAAGCTCTAGCAAAACGAACTACACGATCATGTGCTATGCTTAGGATTGGGTCTTGTCCATCACATCATTCTCCTAATGATGTGATCCCGTTATCAACGACATCCAATGTCCATAGTCAGGAAACCATGACTATCTGTTGATCAACGAGGTAGTCAACTAGAGGCTTACTAGGGACATATTATGGTCTATGTATTCACACGTGTATATTGATTTCCGGATAATACAATTATAGCATGAATAAAGACAATTATCATGAACAAGGAAATATAATAATAACCCTTTTATTATTGCCTCTAGGGCAAATTTCTAACAGTCTCCCACTTGCACTAGAGTCAATAATCTAGTTACATTGTGATGAATCGAACACCCATAGAGTTCTGGTGTTGATCATGTTTTGCTCGCGAAAGAGGTTTAGTCAACGGATCCACGACATTCAGATCCGTATGTACTTTGCAAATATCTATGTCTCCATCTTGAGCATTTTCACGGATGGAGTTGAAACGACGCTTGATGTGCCTGGTCTTCTTGTGAAACCTGGGCTCCTTGGCAAAGGCAATAACTCCAGTGTGATCACAGAAGAGTTTGATCGGCCCCGACGCATTGGGTATGACTCCTAGGTCGGTGATGAACTCCTTCACCCAAATTGCTTCATGCGTTGCCTCCGAGGCTGCCATGTACTCCGCTTCACATGTAGATCCCGCCACGACGCTCTGCTTGCAGCTGCACCAGCTTACTGCTCCACCATTCAACATATACACGTATCTGGTTTGTGACTTAGAGTCATCTAGATCTGTGTTGAAGCTAGCACCGATGTAGCCCTTTACGACGAGCTCTTCATCACCTCCATAAACGAGAAACATGTCCTTTGTCCTTTTCAGGTACTTCAGGATATTCTTGACCGCTGTCCAGTTTTCCTTGCGAGGATTAGTTTGGTACCTTCCTACCAAACTTACGGCAAGGTTTACATCAGGTCTGGTACACAGCATGGCATACATAATAGATCCTATGGCTGAAGCATAGGGGATGACACTCATCTCTTCTTTATCTTTTGCCGTGGTTGGGCATTGAACCGAGCTCAATCTCGCACCTTGCAATACAGGCAAGAACCCTTTCTTGGATTGATCCATTTTGAACTTCTTCAAAATCTTATCAAGGTATGTGCTTTGTGAAAAACCTATGAGGCGTCTCGATCTATCCCTATAGATCTTGATGCCTAATATGTAAGCAGCTTCTCCAAGGTCCTTCATTGAAAAACACTTGTTCAAGTAGGCCTTAATGTTGTCCAAAAGTTCTATATCATTTCCCATCAAAAGTATGTCATCTACATATAATATGAGAAATGCTACAGAGCTCCCACTCACTTTCTTCTAAACGCAGGCTTCTCCATAAGTCTGCATAAACCCAAGAGCTTTGATCATCTCATCAAAGTGAATGTTCCAACTCCAAGATGCTTGCACCAGCCCATAAATGGATCGCTGGAGCTTGCATACTTTGCTAGCATTCTTAGGATCGACAAAACCTTCCGTCTGCATCATATACAGTTCTTCCTTAAGATGTCCGTTAAGGAATGCCGTTTTGACGTCCATCTGCCATATCTCATAATCATAGTATGCGGCAATTGCTAACATGATTCAGACGGACTTCAGCTTCGCTACGGGAGAGAAAGTCTCATCGTAGTCAACCCCTTGAACTTGCCGATAACCCTTAGCGACAAGTCGAGCTTTATAGATAGTAATATTATCATCCGCGTCTGTCTTCTTCTTAAAGATCCATTTGTTTTCTATCGCTCGCCGATCATCGGGCAAGTCTGTCAAAGTCCATACTATGTTTTCATACATGGATTCTATCTTGGATTGCATGGCCTCAAGCCATTTGTTGGAATCTGGGCCCGCCATTGCTTCTTCATAGTTCGAAGGTTCACCGTTGTCTAACAACATGATTTCCAGGACAGGGTTGCCATACCACTCTGGTGTGGAACGTGTCCTTGTGGACCTACGAAGTTTAGTAGCAACTTGATCCAAAGTACCTTGATCATCATCATTAATTTCCTCTCCAGTTGGCGTAGGCACCACAGGAACGTTTTCCTGAGCTGCACTACTTTCTGGTTCAAGAGGTAGTACTTCATCGAGTTCTACTTTCCTCCCACTTACTTCTTTTGAGAGAAACTCTTTTTCCAGAAAGGATCCGTTCTTGGCAACAAAGATCTTGCCCTCGGATCTTAAGTAGAAGGTATATCCAATGGTTTCCTTAGGGTATCCTATGAATACGCATTTTTTTGACTTGGGTTCGAGCTTTTCAGGTTGAAGTTTCTTGACATAAGCATCGCATCCCCAAACTTTTAGAAACGACAACTTAGGTTTCTTCCCAAACCATAATTCATGTGGTGTCGTCTCAATGGATTTAGACGGAGCCCTATTTAAAGTGAATATAGTTGTCTCTTGAGCGTATCCCCAAAATGATAGCGGTAAATCGGTAAGAAACATCATAGATCGCACCATATCCAATAGAGTGCGATTACGATGTTCGGACACACCGTTATGCTGAGGTGTTCCAGGTGGCATGAGTTCTGAAACGATTCCACATTTTCTTAAGTGTGTACCAAATTTCTGACATAAATATTCTCCTCCACGATCCGCTCGTAGGAACTTTATCTTTCGATCACGTTCATTCTCTACCTCATTCTGAAATTCCTTGAACTTTTCAAAGGTCTCAAACTTGTGTTTCATTAAGTAGACATACCCATATCTACTCAAGTCATCAGTGAGAGTGAGAACATAACGATATCCTCCGCGAGCCTCAACGCTCATTGGACCGCACACATCGGTATGTATGATTTCCAATATGTTGGTTGCTCGCTCCATTGTTCCGGAGAACGGAGTCTTGGTCATTTTGCCCATGAGGCATGGTTCGCATGTGTCAAATGATTCATAATCGAGAGACTCTAAAAGTCCATCAACATGGAGCTTCTTCACATGCTTGACACCAATTGGACCACGGCGGAAGTGCCACAAGTATGTGGGACTATCGTTATCAACTTTACATCTTTTGGTATTCACACTATGAATATGTGTAACATTACGTTCGAGATTCATTAAGAATAAACCATTGACCATCAGGGCATGACCATAAAACATATCTCTCATATAAATAGAACAACCATTATTCTCGGATTTAAATGAGTAGCCATCTCGTATCAAACAAGATCCAGATACAATGTTCATGCTCAAACTTGGCACTAAATAACAATTATTGAGGTTTAAAACTAATCCCATGGGTAAATGTAGAGGCAGCGTGCCGACGGCGATCAAATCGACCTTGGAACCATTCCCAACGCGCATCCTCACCTCGTCCTTCGCCAGTCTCCGCTTATTCCGCAGCTCCTGCTGTGAGTTACAAATATGAGCAACGGCACCGGTATCAAATACCCAGGAGTTACTACGAGTACTGGTAAGGTAAAGATAAATTACATGTATATCACATATCCCTTTGGTGTTGCCGGCCTTCTTGTCTGCTAAGTATTTGGGGCAGTTCCGCTTCCAGTAACCATTCCCTTTGCAATAAAAGCACTTAGTCTCAGGCTTGGGTCCATTCTTTGACTTCTTCCCGGCAACTGGCTTACCGGGCGCGGCAACATCCTTGCCGTCCTTCTTGAAGTTCTTCTTACCCTTACCCTTCCTCCATCTTACAACTATAGAACTATATTCCTGTCCCAGCTGGAAAATAGTTTTGTCAGTGAGCATATACTCAAAATGTCTAGGTTACACAACCGCCTGTCCCAGCTGGACATTAACCTCCCGGATGAGGCGGTCATTGACCGAATCCTTCAGTCGCTCCCACCGAGCTACAAGAGCTTTGTGATGAACTATAATATGCAGGGGATGGTGAAAACTATTCCTGAAGTATTTTCAATGCTGAAGTCGGCAGAGGTAGAAATCAAGAAGGAACATCAAGTGCTGATGATCAATAAAACCACCAAGTTCAAGAAGGGCAAGGGCAAGAAGAACTTCAAGAAGGACGGCAAGGATGTTGCCGCGCCCGGTAAGCCAGCTGCCGGGAAGAAGTCAAAGAATGGACCCAAGCCTGAGACTGAGTGCTTTTATTGCAAAGGGAAGGGTCACTGGAAGCGGAACTACCCCAAATACTTAGCGGACAAGAAGGCCGGCAACACTAAAGGTATATGTGATATACATGTAATTGATGTGTACCTTACCAGCACTCGTAGTAACTCCTGGGAATTTGATACCGGTGCCGTTGCTCATATTTGTAACTCACAGAAGGAGCTGCGGAACAAGCGGAGACTGGCGAAGGACGAGGTGACGATGCGCGTCGGGAATGTTTCCAAGGTCAATGTGATCGCCGTCGGCACGCTGCCTCTACATTTACCCAAGGGATTAGTTTTAAACCTCAATAATTGTTATTTAGTGCCAAGTTTGAGCATGAACATTGTATCTGGATCTCGTTTAATACGAGATGGCTACTCATTTAAATTCGAGAATAACGGTTGTTCTATTTATATGAGAGATATGTTTTATGGTCATGCCCCGATGGTCAATGGTTTATTCTTAATGAATCTCGAACGTAATGTTACACATATTCATAGTGTGAATACCAAAAGATGTAAAGTTGATAACGATAGTCCCACATACTTGTGGCACTACCGCCTTGGTCACATTGGTGTCAAGCGCATCAAGAAGCTCCATGCTAATGGACTTTTAGAGTCTCTCGATTATGAATCATTTGACACATGCGAACCATGCCTCATGCCCAAAATGACCAAGACTCCGTTCTCTGAAACAATGGAGCGAGCAACAAACTTATTGGAAATCATACATACCGATGTGTGCGGTCCAATGAGCGTTGAGGCTCGCGGAGGATATCGTTATTTTCTCACTCTCACTGATGACTTGAGTAGATATGGGTATGTCTACTTGATGAAACACAAGTCTGAGACCTTTGAAAAGTTCAAGGAATTTCAGAATGAGGTAGAGAATCAACGTGACCGAAAGATAAAGTTCCTATGATCAGATCCTGGGGGAGAATACTTATGTCACGAATTTGGTAGACACTTAAGGAAATGTGGAATTGTTTCACAACTCACGCCGCCTGGAACACCTCAGCGTAACGGTGTGTCCTAACATCGTAATCGCACTCTATTGTATATGGTGCGGTCTATGATGTCTCTTACCGATTTACCGCTATCATTTTGGGGATACGCTCTAGAGATAGCTACATTCACTTTAAATAGGGCTCCGTCTAAATCTGTTGAGACGACACCGTATGAATTATGGTTTGGGAAGAAACCTAAGTTGTCATTTCTAAAAGTTTGGGGATGTGATGCTTATGTCACGAAACTTCAACCTGAAAAGCTCGAACCCAAGTCAGAAAAATGGGTCTTTATATGATACACCAAGGAAACCATTTGGTATATGTCGGTGTCAAAACCGGCAGATCTCGGTAGGGGGTCCCGAACTGTGCGTCTAGGCGGATGGTAACAGGAGACAAGGGACGCGATGTTTTACCCAGGTTCCGCCCTCTTGATGGAGGTAAAACCCTACGTCCTGCTTGATTAATATTGATGATGTGTGTTACAAGAGTGGATCTACCACGAGATCAAGGAGGCTAAACCCTAGAAGCTAGCCTATGGTATGATTGTTGTTCGTCCTATGGACTACAGCCATCCGGTTTATATAGACACCGGAGAGGGCTAGGGTTACAATGGTAGGAGATCTACATATCCGTATCGCCAAGCTTGCCTTCCACGGCAAGGAAAGTCCCATCCGGACACGGGACAAAGTCTTCAATCTTGTATCTTCATATTCTTGGAGTCCGGCCGATCACGATAGTTCGGCTATCCGGACACCCCCTAGTCCGGAACTCCCTCAGTAGCCCCTGAACCAGGCATCAATGACGACGAGTCCAGCGCGCATATTGTCTTCGGCATTGCAAGGCGGGTTCCTCTCCGAATAATTTATAGAAGATTGTGAACACCAGGATAGTGTCCGGCTCTTCAAAAATAAATTCCACGTACCACCGTAGAGAGAATAATATTACACAAGATCAATCTGCTGACGTATTCTATGGCATGACGTCACGCCACTCCCAAGCCTTTACTCGAATTGTTTTTATTGTTCCACCTCAGCGCGTTTAGAGAAGCGTTTTCCTTGGCACGTCTTGTCAAAGCAGAGACCGTGTTCCCCTTATTCCGGGATTCCCATCAATACGGACGTGGGTAACCCAACCGCGCCATTGATTGTGATGCTTGGGAGATAAGCGAGTTTTACCAGGCTGGTGGGGAGACATGTTTTTGTCCGCCCATATAAGGGGATAAAGATCCAACCCTTTTAGCTGCGCCTTCTTCCTCCTTGGCTTATCCTTCTCCGTGAACTCGAGCTCCAACGCCCAAGTCCGCACTTTCTCACCTCAACCTTCTCCAACTATGTCCGGAGCGGGAGGCAAGTGGATGGCCTCCTCCGTCACGGAGGAGCAGATCCAGAAGCTGCGCAACGCCGGATATTTGTCCAGCAACATCGTGCACCGGCTCCCCGATGAGGGAGAGCTCATCCCCACCCCTAGGCCCCATGAGAGGGTAGTTTTTCTTCCCCATTTCCTCCGCGGACTGGGCTTCCCACTTCATCCCTTTGTCCGGGGGCTCATGTTCTACTACGGCCTGGATTTCCATGATCTGGCCCCAAATTTCATCCTCAACATCTCGGCGTTTATCGTCGTGTGCGAGGCCTTCCTCTGCATCCAACCCCACTTCGGCTTGTGGCTCAAGACCTTCAGTGTCAAGCCGAAGGTTGTGAAGGGCAGCCAAGCGGAGTGCGGAGGCGCCATGGTGGGCAGGATGTCCCACGTTACTTGGCTAGAGGGCACTTTCATGGAAACCATAAAGGGGTGGCAATCGGGGTGGTTCTATATCACCAAGCCACGTGACCCTGATTGGGTAGCGGCCCCCGAATTTAGATCCGGCATCCCTACACGGCTCACCTCCTGGAAAGAGAGTGGCCGGATCTGGGGGGATTCGGAGGAGCTGACTGGACTCCAAGCCTGTATCCAGAAGCTGGTAGACAGGAAGCTCAAGCTTGTCAATGTAGTCCAGGTCATGCTCATCCGCCGGAATCTCCCGTGCCAACGACGGGGCTTCAACATGTGGGAGTTCGATCCGGCGCAGCACCAGACTCTGAGAGGGCTCTTCGACACTATGTACGAAGATGTCTGGAAGGTGCTGTTCAAGGGCGCCGAGGCTCCCGCATCCGCTACCGAAGATCACGGATTCCGCTCGCAGCATCCAGCTGACAAGGTAAGTGATTTTGCCACTTGTTTTCCATAGTTTGACTCTATGCGGGATCTAAACTCCCTTTACCTTTGACAGGACTGGCTGGCGAAGGCCGAACAGACTATCTGTCCGGCCCCATTGCCAGAGGACCCAGCGGACGCCCGCCTAACGGGGCTGCTGGCTCCGGCACCCCATGTGGTGCCGGAGAAGAAGGACAAGAAGAAGGCCACGGGGACTCTGAAGAGTTCCCATTTTCAGGTGCTATCGGATGATGAATCCGAGGCCGACTCCTCCCACCAAGGTGAGGAGGATAAGAAGAAAGCCTCTCCCCCAGCGGGGGGAGGGAAGAAAAGGAAGGCCTCCCCAACAAGGGAGGCCGAAGGGTCCAAGAAGGGGAAAACTCTTCCCCCGGAATACTCTGCCAACGCCGGTGACGACGACGAGGACTGGCCTCCAAGGGCCAAGCCCCTGGCGAGATCGTAAGTATCCGGACTCCCGAATAACTTCAAGGTTTTTCCTTTTCGCCACATAATGTCTTTCTAATGCCGCATACAACCCTGCAGTCCGCCCAAGGATGATCTTCCCGCTTCGTCGAGCGGGTCCTTAGGTGCGTCGCATATGGATTCTCTTCTGACTGCCTCCACCCCCCGTGATGCGGACGATGCCGAGGTGGGATCCCAGGAAAGGACCCACCAGGGGGGAGGCCCCGGAGGTGTCGCAGGACAACCTCCCGAACTTTGCACCGGACTCGGCCCCGGAACCAACAGTGGCTCCAGAGTCCGGCGGGCGACCCCTTCGTAAGAAGGGCAAGACCATGACACCGGCTGCCTCCGTCCAACCGGAGGCGCCGGATAATTTGCTGGAGGCGCTGAATGGCGCCTCCATTGAAGAGGAACACCGCACTGTTATGAGTGCGGTGATTCAGAAGGTGCAGCTCGCCAAGAGCGGGCTGACCGAAGCCTGCAGCAGCCTTCTAATAGGCTTTGAGGTAAGAATTTCGATATGTATAAAATGGTACCGCATAGACAGTAGCCCCTGATGCTTGGTCCGGTGTTCGGAAAGAAAAGCCGGACTGAGGATCTAAAAAGATATATGCAGGAGTCATAAAAAATATGCCAATATGGGATTCCAGGCTATGCTGCTAACCTCTGCCGCACTGACTGCGGAGGTCAATACTTTGAAGGAAAACCTCGAGCGGTCCGAGAACAAGCTCGGCCGTGCCAAGAAGCAGCTCGAGGACAAGGAAGGTGAGTGACACCTGATTAAAATTGTACCTTATAGAAAAGGATTTTGCTTGCAAAAAGAATGACAAGGATAACATGGGTATTGCAGGGGCCACTAACGAGGTGGCGAGCCTGAAAGAGGTGGTGGCCACGGCCGAACGCAATGCGGCCGCGGAGCACACCGAGCGAGAGAAGCAGGAGGCACGGGTGGCGGAGGTACAACAAGAGCTCCAGGATCTCGTGAAAAAACATGAGAGCCTGGAGCGTGACTCGAAGACTCAAGAGTCTGAGCTTGCAACGGCCCTTGAGAGTGCCAAAGCCGCTAAGGCCGAAGCCTACAAGGCCCTCCAGGAGATCGAGGCGGTGAAGAAAATAGCAGCGGGTAAGGCATTTTTCATGCAAAATAAGCATGTGAGTGTTAATTACCTGTTGCTTACCCGAATTCGGAGCTCTCTAGGAGCGTTCGCAGATCTTCCTTGCAGCGTGTCCGATGCTGCCGCATTTTACCGGGCCGAGGAGGGGAGCTCGACGGAGAAGGTCTTTTGGTCTCAGTATGCTGAGGCCGGACATCCGGTGCCCCTTAGCGACCAGCTAAAGCAGCTGGTCGAGCTCCACAAGGCGGCCGAACAGGCCATGAAGGGCCTCATAGTTCGGCTGTGGCCTAAGGAGGCCATGCCTGGGAGCTACTTCGGCCTGGTGCGGCGGCTGGTGGATGCGTGCCCGTGGGTTGAAGTCATCAAGCACTCCTCTTGTATTGAGGGTGCCCGTCGGGCCCTTGCCCGCGCAAAGGTGCACTGGGGCAAGATGGATGCCCAGAAGCTCGTGACGGACCCGCCACCAGAGGGCAAAGAGCATAGCATGCCCGAGATGTATTATAAGAGTGTGCTGAAGGGCGCCCGCACTATTGCGGGTGAGTGCTCCAAAGATGTAATATTTGAGTAGACTCGCATTTTGTTATCCTGTGCGCTGAAAACTTAGTTCATATGCGCTAAGAACGCTTGTTAATTTAAAATATTACCTTCTGTGCGGCTGTTTATCAAATCTAAGAGATGGCAAGTCGTCGGCTTCAGCCCCCATGCCACGAGTGATGGGGTGTTCGGGATAAACTTGAGCACTCTTGTTCCCATTTTTGGGTCCATCTAGGGAGGCGCTCAACACAATGAACAAGGCAATCGGACTTATAATGCTTGAACACTCTCACTTAGCCATAGAATTCTATAATTTTAAATTTCGGCGAAGCCCCTAGTCTTCGGAAGGCCGAATTTGGGGCGCTATCCACGCCTGGGCCGGACAGGATTTGGCTCCCCGCTCTAAGCGGCATAAGTCTTTAAGGACTCGCCAAAAACCTCTCGAACAGCGACCGGCTCTCGCCTCATCATGACGGTCAGTTTTAGCTTTCTCCACTGAGGCGTTAACCCAGGTCAACTGGGGCGCAATCACAGTGGTTCTCCCAGTGCTACCTTAGCCGATATAACGGAACGTAAGGTACCAAAACATGGGAGCCGGGCAAACCCAACTATTGACCCAAGACATGATTCGGAGCCGATGCATATAGTGCTATAAGTTCAGGGTGCCGCACTTGTGAAAGTGTTCGGACATATCACACCATAAAGCGGGGAACATAAGCCCCTGGTGTATATTAGCCGTACCAAAGTGTACGGATGCAACATGCCGTAAATGAACATATGTAGAAAAAAGAAATGCAATTATAAGCAAGAAGGTGCTGCATTGTTTATTCAAGAAGGACTGCTGTAAGTGCAGAACAATACAAATGGTGCGATAAGCAAGGAATGGGACTGTTAAACATGTCCCCCTCCAGGGGTAGGCTGCCGAATGGTGCGTAAAACAAATTTAATGCTCGTAATGGAGACCACCTGGATATTCGTTGTAGCCTTTATCCTTCCCTGGCTGTTGCATCGTGAGTTTGGCAGGTCTGCTGCCGGACAGGGCCTCTGACGAACGGAGTCCTGTGGGGAAAAAAGAAGAAAGAAAAGAAAAAAGAACGACACACTTGAGAGCCCCTGGTGTGGTTGAGCCGCAGTCTGGGCTTATCGTGGTCGTGCCCCTCTCCCCATGCCCATGGTATCTTCAGAGTGTAATGGTGTACGTGAGGGACCTGTCTTGACATTTTACAGGGGCTGGGGTTGGGGCCGCACTGCTACGCGTGCTCAGAACGTGCCAGGTGGTCTTGTTGAATGTTACTCCGGGCGCGCTTAGCTGTGTCCGGCCGCTTAATGGCCGGACTCGAGAATTGCCTTAAGAGGCTACATTGGACTTCTGCCGCGTGAGCCGCTGTCTGTTCCTCCGTGCGGAGAGAACGTTCAGTGTTTCTGTTGACCATGATGACTCCTCGAGGGCCTGGCATCTTGAGCTTGAGGTATGCATAGTGCGGCACCGCGTTGAACTTTGCAAATGCGGTACGTCCGAGCAGGGCATGATAGCCGCTGCGAAACGGGACTATGTCGAAGATTAACTCCTTGCTTCGGAAGTTATCCGGGGATCCGAAGACCATTTCCAGTGTAATTGAGCCTGTACAATTGGCTTCTACACCTGGTATGATGCCTTTAAAGGTCGTCTTGGTAGGTTTAATCCTTGAGGGGTCTATGCCCATTTTGCGCATTGTATCCTGATAAAGCAGGTTCAGGCTGCTGCCGCCGTCCATTAGGACTCTGGTGAGGTGAAACCCGTCGATGATTGGGTCTAAAACCAATGCGGCGAATCCTCCATGGCGGATGCTGGTGGGGTGGTCCCTTCGGTCAAAAGTGATCGGGCAGGAGGACCATGGATTGAACTTTGGGGCAACTAGCTCCATCGCGTATACATCCCTTGGCGCACGCTTTCGCTCCCTTTTGGGTATGTGCCTTGCGTATATCATGTTCACTGTCCGCACCTGTGGGGGGAAACCCTTCTATCCTCTATTGTTCAGCGGTCGGGTCTCTTCCTCGTCATCGCTATGCAACCCCTTGTCATTGTTTTCGGCAATTAACTTTCCTGCCTGCTTGAATACCCAACAGTCCCTATTGGTGTGGTTAGCTGGCTTTTCGGGGGTGTCGTGTATCTGGCACAAGCGGTCGAGTATTCGGTCCAAATTGGATGGACCCGGAGTAGTTCTTTTGAATGGCTTTTTCCGCTGACCGGGTTTAGAGCCTTTGAATCCGGCATTGACTGCCGTATCCTTGCTATTGTCGCCATTAATGCGGCGTTTGTTTTTGTTACGACGCGAACTGCCACTACGGTCCTTGATATCCGGACTGCCAGAATTTTTACTAAGGTTGTTGCTGCGTGCTAGCCAGCTGTCCTCACCCGCGCAGAAGCGGGTCATGAGTGATGTGAGGGATGCCATGGATTTTGGCTTTTCCGGTCCCAGGTGCCGGGCGAGCCACTCGTCGCGGATATTATGCTTGAAGGCCGCGAGGGCCTCCGCATCCGGACAGTCGACGATTTGGTTTTTCTTGGTTAAGAACTGTGTCCAGAATTGTCTGGCCGATTCATCTGGCTGCTGAATTATGTGGCTTAGGTCATTGGCGTCTGGTGGTCGCACATATGTGCCTTGGAAGTTATCGAGGAATGCGGCTTCCAAGTCTTCCCAACTCCCAATTGACTCGGCTGGCAAGCTGTTAAGCCAATGCTGGGCTGGTCCTTTAAGCTTGAGGGGGAGGTATTTGATGGCGTGAAGATCGTCACCGCGGGCCATGTGGATGTGAAGGAGATAGTCTTTGATCCAAACCGCAGGGTCTGTTGTGCCATCATAGGATTCAATATTGACGGGTTTAAACCCTTCGGGGATTTGATGATCCATTACTTCATCTGTGAAGCATAGTGGGTGTGCGGCGCCTCTATACTGGGCGATATCACGACGAAGCTCAAGGGAGCTTGGTCTATTTTGTTCGGCCCGGCCGGACTTACTATGTCCGACGTGACAGTTGTCGTCACGTATCGTGGGGCACGCACGCGATCCATAGATCGATCTTGATTGTCTTGCCTTATCCTCCAATATATCTCGCAAGTCCGGAGCGTTCCCCTGTGGCCGTGTGCTTTTCGAGCGATGCCGGGGTACGGGTCTAGTGAAGGGCCTAGAGGCCTCTCTGTCACGACCACGGGGTGGTCGGTCAGCCGTATTGTCTCCTGGTGATGCAGGTTCATACGCCTCCTCCTCTAATCGGGGGAGCAGCTTGCATTTAGGGTAGCTTTTGGAGGGGCGTTCGAGCTCATGCTCTTCGGCCGCGAGGACTTCAGTCCATCTGTCGGCTAGCAGATCTTGATCAGCTCTAAGCTGTTGCTGCTTTTTCTTGAGGCTGTTCGCCGTGGCCATAAGCCTACGTTTAAAACGCTCTTGTTCGACGGGATCCTCATGCACGACGAATTCGTCGTCGTCGAGGCTTGCCTCGTCTCCGGAGGGAGGCATATAATCCTCTACCTCTTCTTCTGCCGCTCTCTCATAAGGGCTGGCATCTCCTTCCTCCTGCGCTGCATCTTGCTGGAGTGGGTTGTCTTCGGCACTGTCTGGTGTATTATTATCTCCGGTGCCGGAGTCTTCATTCTTGCTGTGGCGGGATTTAGAGCGGCGCCGCTGAAGCCGGCGCTTGGGCTGCTTCTTGGAGGGGTCATCCTCCGCTGTTCCTTCGCCATTCCCATCTTTTGGGATATCCACCATGTATATGACATATGATGAGGTGGCTTTCCAGTGCCCAACAGGCGCTGGTTCTTGGTCGTCTCCGGCATCGTCGTCCATACCGTCGATGTCTTCAGAGTCGTAGTCTAGCATGTCGGTTAAATCGTCGACAGCAGCTACCAAGTGGGTGGTGGGTGGGCTTTGAATTTCCTCGTCGTCCGCATCCCAACCGTCCTGACCGCAATCCGGCCAGGGCTTTCCTGATAACAAGAGATACTTTAGCGAACTCAAGATGTTGCCGAAAGGTGAGTGTTGAAAGATGTCCGCTGCGGTGAACTCCATGATCGGCGCCCAATTGGATTCGATCGGAGGGGGCGCGGGAGGTGCGGAGTCCGGCGAGGAGTCCGGCACCTCGGAGTCACGAGTTTATGAGGGACAAGGTCAGTGTTCGGCTCTATCGCCGTAGAGGTTGTAGCCCCGAGGCGGTGTCTAGCCATCCGTCCTCGATCTGCGCAGCCGGCTCCGAATTGGAGATCGAAGCGGGTTCGAGTGTGGCCTCCAGGGTACTGTCCGGCTGCAGAGCTAAATCGTGCTCGCCGTGACAGTGCGGCACGCTCGGCTGTGGCTCGAATCCATCGAGGATCAAGTCCCCGCGGATGTCAACTGTGAAGTTCAAACTTCCAAATCTGACCTGACGGCCAGGGGCGTAGCTTTCGATCTGCTCCAGATGGCCAAGCGAATTGGCCCGCAGTGCAATGCCGCCGAATACGAAGATCTATCCGGGGAGAAAGGTCTCACCCTGGACCGCATCGTTGATGATGGTCGAAGAATCCATCGAGCCTATCGGTGATGACACAGAGGAACTCTCAATGAAAGCACCAATGTCGGTGTCAAAACCGGTGGATCTCGGTAGGGGGTCCCGAACTGTGCGTCTAGGCAGATGGTAACAGGAGACAACGGACACGATGTTTTACCCAGGTTCGGGCCCTCTTGATGGAGGTAAAACCCTACGTCCTGCTTGATTAATATTGATGATGTGTGTTACAAGAGTGGATCTACCACGAGATCAAGGAGGCTAAACCCTAGAAGCTAGCCTATGGTATGATTGTTGTTCGTCCTATGGACTACAGCTATCCGGTTTATATAGACACCGGAGAGGGCTAGGGTTACACAGAGTCGGTTACAATGATAGGAGATCTACATATCCGTATCGCCAAGCTTGCCTTCCATGCCAAGGAAAGTCCCATCCGGACACGGGACGAAGTCTTCAATCTAGTATCTTCATAGTCTTGGAGTCTGGCCGATCACGATAGTTCGGCTATCCGGACACCCCCTAGTCCAGAACTCCCTCAGTATACCTTCTACTTAAGATCCGAGGGCAAGATCTTTGTTGCCAAGAACGGATCCTTTCTGGAAAAAGAGTTTCTCTCGAAAGAAGTAAGTGGGAGGAAAGTAGAACTCGATGAAGTACTACCTCTTGAACCGGAAAGTAGTGCAGCTCAGGAAAATTTTCCTGTGGTGCCTACGCCAACTGGAGAGGAAATTAATGATAATGATCAAGGTACTTTAGATCAAGTTGCTACTGAACTTCGTAGGTCCACAAGGACACGTTCCACACCAGAGTGGTATGGCAACCCTGTCCTGGAAATTATGTTGTTAGACAACGGTGACTCTTCAAACTATGAAGAAGCAATGGCGGGCCTAGATTCCAACAAATGGCTTGAGGCCATGCAATCCGAGATAGAATCCATGTATGAAAACAAAGTATGGACTTTGACATACTTGCCCGATGATCGGTGAGCGATAGAAAACAAATGGATCTTTAAGAAGAAGACGGACGCGGATGGTAATATTACCATCTATAAAGCTCGACTTGTCGCTAAGGGTTATCGGCAAGTTCAAGGGGTTGACTACGATGAGACTTTCTCTCCCGTAGCAAAGCTGAAGTCCGTCCGAATCATGTTAGCAATTGCCGCATACTATGATTATGAGATATGGCAGATGGACATCAAAACGGCATTCCTTAACGGGCATCTTAAGGAAGAACTGTATATGATGCAGCCGGAGGGTTTTGTCGATCCTAAGAATTCTAACAAAGTATGCAAGCTCCAGCAATCTATTTATGGGATGGTGCAAGCATCTCGGAGTTGGAACATTCGCTTTGACGAGATGATCAAAGCGTTTGGGTTTATGCAGACTTATGGAGAAGCCTGCGTTTACAAGAAAGTGAGTGGGAGCTCTGTAGCATTTCTCATATTATATGTAGATGACATACTCTTGATGGGAAATGATATAGAACTTTTGGACAGAATTAAGGCCTACTTGAATAAGTTTTTTCAATGAAGGACCTTGGAGAAGTTGCTTACATATTAGGCATCAAGATCTATAGGGACAGATCGAGACGCCTCATAGGTCTTGCACAAAGCAAATACCTTGATAAGATTTTGAAGAAGTTCAAAATGGATCAGTCCAAGAAAGGATTCTTGCCTGTATTGCAAGGTGTGAGATTGAGCTCGGCTCAATGCCCGACCATGGCAAAAGATAAAGAAGAGATGAGTGTCATCCCCTATGCTTCAGCCATAGGATCTATTATGTGTGCCATGTTGTGTACCAGACCTGATGTAAACCTTGCCGTAAGTTTGGTAGGAAGGTACCAAAGTAATCCCGGCAAGGAACACTAGACATCGGTCAAGAATATCCTGAAGTACCTGAAAAGGACAAAGGACATGTTTCTCGTTTATGGAGCTGACGAAGAGCTCGTCGTAAAGGGTTACGTCGATGCTAGCTTCGAGACAGATCTAGATGACTCTAAGTCACAAACCGGATACATGTATATGTTGAATGGTGGAGCAGTAAGCTGGTGCAGCTACAAGCAGAGCGTCATGGCGGGATCTACATGTTAAGAGGAGTACATGGCAGCCTCGGAGGCAGCGCATGAAGCAATTTGGGTGAAGGAGTTCATCACCGACCTAGGAGTCATACCCAATGCGTCGGGGCCGATCAACCTCTTCTGTGACAACACTGGAGCTATTGCCCTTGCCAAGGAGCCAAGGTTTCACAAGAAGACTAGGCAGATCAAGCGTCGTTTCAACTCCATCCATGAAAATGTTCAAGATGGAGACATAGATATTTGCAAAGTACATACGGATCTGATTGTCGCAGATCCGTTGACTAAACCTCTTCCGCGAGCAAAACATGATCAAATCCAGAACTCTATGGGTGTTCAATTCATCACAATGTAACTAGATTATTGACTCTAGTGCAAGTGGGAGACTGTTGGAAATATGCCCTAGAGGCAATAATAAAAGGATTATTATTATATTTCCTTGTTCATGATAATTGTCTTTATTCATGCTATAATTGTATTTTCCGGAAATTGTAATACACGTGTAAATACATAGACCATAATATGTCCCTAGTGAGCCTCTAGTTGACTAGCTCGTTGATCAACAGATAGTCATGGTTTCCTAACTATGGACATTAGATGTCATTGATAACGGGATCACATCATTGGGAGAATGATGTGATGGACAAGACCCAATCCTAAGCATATCACAAGATCGTGTAGTTCGTTTGCTAGAGCTTTTCCAATGTCAAGTATCTTTTCCTTAGACCATGAGATGTTGTAACTCCCGGATACCGTAGGAGTGCTTTGGGTCTACCAAACGTCACAACGTAACTGGGTGACTGTAAAGGTGCATTACAGGTATCTCCGAAAGTGTCTGTTGGGTTGACACGGATCGAGACTGGGATTTGTCACTCCGTATGACGGAGAGGTATCTCTGGGCCCACTCAGTAATGCATCACCATAATGAGCTCAATTTGACCAAGTGTCTGGTCACGGGATCATGCATTACGGTACGAGTAAACTAACTTGTCGATAACTAGACTGAACGAGGTATTGGGATACGGACGATCGAGTCTCAGGCAAGTAACGTAGCGATTGACAAAGGGAATTGTATACGGGGTTGCTTGAATTCTCGACATTGTGGTTCATCAAATGAGATCATCGAGGAGCATGTGGGAGCCAACATGGGCATCCAGATCCCGCCGTTGGTTATTGACCGGAGAGCCGTCTCGGTCATGTCTGCGTGTCTCCCGAACCCGTAGGGTCTACACACTTAAGGTTCGGTGACGCTAGGGTTGTATGAATATGAGTATGCAGCAAACTGAAAGTTGTTCGGAGTCCCAGATAAGATCCCGGACGTCACGAGGAGTTCCAGAATAGTCCGGAGGTAAATAATTATATATAGGAAGTGCAGTTACGGCCACCGGGAAAGTTTTGGGGGTCCCGGGGGTCCACCGGGTGGGGCCACCTATCCCGGAGGGCCCCGTGGGCTGAAGTGGGAGGGGAACCAGCCCCTGGTGGGCTGGTGTGCCCCCCCGGGCCCCCCTCTGCGCCTAGGGTTGGGAACCCTAGGGGAGGGGGCGCCTCCACTTGCCTTGGGGGCACACCACCCCCCTTGGCCGCCCCCCTAGAGATCCCATCTCTAGGGCCGGCGCCCCCCTGGGGCCTATATAAAGGAGGGGGGAGGGAGGGCAGCCGCACCCTGAAGTCTTGGCGCCTCCCTCTCCCCTGCTACACCTCTCCCTCTCGCAGAAGCTCAGCGAAGCTCTGCCGGAACTCTGCTGCATCCACCACCACGCCGTCGTGCTGCTGGATCTTCATCAACCTCTCCTTCCCCCTTGCTGGATCAAGAAGGAGGAGATGTCATCCACTCCGTACGTGTGTTGAACGCGGAGGTGCTGTCCGTTCGGCACTTGGTCATCGGTGATTTGGATCACGACGAGTACGACTCCCTCAACCCCGTTCTCTTGAACGCTTCTGCTCGTGATCTACAAAGGTATGTAGATGCACTCATATCACTCGTTGCTAGATGAACTCATAGATGGATCTTGGTGAAACCGTAGGAAAAAAATTTATTTTCTGCAACGTTCCCCAACAGTGGCATCATGAGCTAGGTCTATGCGTAGTTCTCTATTGCACGAGTAGAAATTTTGTTGTGGGCGTAGATGTTGTCAACTTTCTTGCCACTACTAGTCTTATTTTTCTTCAGCGGTATTGTGGGATGAAGCGG
This sequence comes from Triticum dicoccoides, assembly GCF_002162155.2. Classification (NCBI taxonomy): domain Eukaryota; kingdom Viridiplantae; phylum Streptophyta; class Magnoliopsida; order Poales; family Poaceae; genus Triticum; species Triticum dicoccoides. The sequence continues at coordinate 662,534,383 of NC_041387.1, read as the reverse complement.
CCCCGACCGACCTTACACGTACGCTTACGTGAGACAGGTTCCACCGACTGACATGCACTAGTTGCATAAGGTAGCTAGCGGGTGTCTGTCTCTCCCACTTTAGTTGGAGCGGATTCGATGAAAAGAGTCCTTATGAAGGGTAAATAGAAGTTGACAAATCACGTTGTGGCTTTTTCTTAGGTAAGAAAACGTTCTTGCTAGAACCCTATGGCAGCCACGTAAAAGATGCGACAACAATTAGAGGATGTCTAACTTGTTTTTGCAGCAATTGCCTTGTGATGTGATATGGCCAAAAGTTGTGATGAATGATGAATGATATATTGTGATGTATGAGATCAATTTCTTGTAATAGGAATCATGACTTGCATGTCGATGAGTATGACAACCGGCAGGAGCCATAGGAGTTGTCTTAATTATTGTATGACCTGCGTGTCAATGATTTATCGCAATGTAATTACTTTACTTTATTGCTAAACCGTTAGCCATAGTAGTAGAAGTAATAGTTGGCGAGCAACTTCATGGAGACACGATGATGGAGATCATGATGATGGAGATCATGGTGTCATGCCGGTGACGAAGATGATCATGGAGCCCCGAAGATGGATATCAAAGGAGCTATATGATATTGGCCATATCATGTCACTTTTATATAATTGCATGTGATGTTTATTATGTTTATGCATTTTGTATACTTAGAACGACGGTAGTAAATAAGATAATCGCTTATAATAATTTCAAGAAAGTGTTCCCCCTAACTGTGCGCCGTTGCTAAAGTTCGTCGTTTCGAAGCACCACGTGATGATCGGGTGTGATAGATTCTTACGTTCACATACAACGGGTGTAAGACAGTTTTACACATGCAAAAACACTTAGGTTTAACTTGACGAGCCTAGCATGTACAAACATGGCCTCGGAACACAGAGACCGAAAGGTCGAACATGAGTCGTTGGAAGATACAATCAACATGGAGATGTTCACCGATGATGACTAGTCCGTCTCACGTGATGATCAGACACGGCCTAGTCGACTCGGACCGTGTAACACTTAGATGACTAGAGGGATGTCTATTCTGAGTGGGAGTTCATTAAATAATTTGATTAGATGAACTTTATTATCATGAACTTAGTCTAAAACCTTTGAAAATATGTCTTGTAGATCAAATGGCCAACGCTCATGTCAACATGAACTTCAACGCGTTCCTAGAGAAAACCAAGCTGAAAGATGATGGCAGCAACTATACGGGCTGGGTCCGGAACCTAAGGATCATTCTCATAGCTGCCAAGAAATCATATGTCCTAGAAGGACCGCTAGGTGATGCACCCATCCCAGAGAACCAAGACTTTATGAACACTTGGCAGTCACGTGCTGATGATTACTCCCTCGTTCAGTGCGGCATGCTTCATAGCTTAGAACCGGGCTCCAAAAGCGGTTTGAGCAACACGGAGCATATGAGATGTTCGAGGAGCTGAAAATGGTTTTCCAAGCTCATGCCCGGGTCGAGAGATATGAAGTCTCTGACAAGTTCTATAGTTGTAATATGGAGGAAAATAGTTCTGTCAGTGAGCATATACTCAAAATGTCTAGGTTGCACAACCTCCTGTCCCAGCTGGACATTAACCTCCCGGACGAGGCGGTCATTGACAGAATCCTTCAGTCGCTCCCACCGAGCTACAAGAGCTTTGTGATGAACTACAATATGCAGGGGATGGTGAAAACTATTCCTGAAGTATTTTCAATGCTGAAGTCAACAGAGGTAGAAATCAAGAAGGAACATCAAGTGTTGATGATCAATAAAACCACTAAGTTCAAGAAGGGCAAGGGCAAGAAGAACTTCAAGAAGGATGGCAAGGATGTTGCCGCGCCCGGTAAGCAAGTTGCCGGGAAGAAGTCAAAGAATGGACCCAGCCTGAGACTGAGTGCTTTTATTGCAAAGGGAAGGGTCACTGGAAGCGGAACTTCCCCAAATACTTAGCGGACAAGAAGGACGGCAAAACTAAAGGTATATGTGATATACATGTAATTGATGTGTACCTTACCAGTACTCGTAGTAACTCCTGGGTATTTGATACCGGTGTCGTTGCTCATATTTGTAACTCACAGCAGGAGCTGCGGAATAAGCGGAGACTGCCGAAGGACGAGGTGACGATGTGCGTCGGGAATGGTTCCAAGGTCGATGTGGTCGCCGTCGGCACGCTCCCTCTACATTTACCCACGGGATTAGTTTTAAACCTCAATAATTGTTATAGTGCCAAGTTTGAGCATGAACATTGTATCTGGATCTCGTTTAATACAAGATGGCTACTCATTTAAATCCGAGAATAATGGTTGTTCTATTTATATGAGAGATATGTTTTATGGTCATGCCCCGATGGTAAATGGTTTATTCTTAACGAATCTCGAACGTAATGTTACACATATTCATAGTGTGAATACCAAAAGATGTAAAGTTGATAACGATAGTCCCACATACTTGTGGCACTGCCGCCTTGGTCACATTGGTGTCAAGCGCATGAAGAAGCTGCATGCTAATGGACTTTTAGAGTCTCTCGATTATGAATCATTCGACACATGCGAACCATGCCTCATGGGCCAAATGACCAAGACTCCGTTCTCCGGAACAATGGAGCGAGCAACCAACTTATTGGAAATCATACATACCGATGTGTGCGGTCCAATGAGCGTTGAGGCTCGCGGAGGATATCATTATGTTCTCACTCTCACTAATGACTTGAGTAGATATGGGTATGTCTACTTGATGAAACACAAGTCTGAGACCTTTGAAAAGTTCAAGGAATTTCAGAATGAGGTAGAGAATCAACGTGACCGAAAGATAAAGTTCCTACGATCAGATCGTGGGGGAGAATAATTAAGTCACGAATTTGGTACACACTTAAGGAAGTGTGGAATCGTTTCACAACTCACGCCGCCTGGAACACCTCAGCGTAATTGTGTGTCCGAACATCGTAATCGCACTCTATTGGATATGGTGCGGTCTATGATGTCTCTTACCGATTTACCTCTATCATTTTGGGGATACGCTCTAGAGACAGCTACATTCACTTTAAATGGGGCTCCGTCTAAATCCGTTGAGACGACACCGTATGAAATATGGTTTGGGAAGTAACCTAGGCTGTCGTTTCTAAAAGTTTGGGGATGCGATGCTTCTGTCGAGAAACTTCATCCTGAAAAGCTCAAACCCAAGTCGGAAAAATGCGTCTTCATAGGATACCCCAAGGAAACCATTGGGTATACCTTCTACTTAAGATCCGAGGGAAAGATCTTTGTTGCCAAGAACGGATCCTTTCTGGAAAAAGAGTTTCTCTCGAAAGAAGTAAGTGGGAGGAAAGAAGAACTCGATGAAGTACTACCTCTTGAACCGGAAAGTAGTGCAGCTCAGGAAAATTTTCCTGTGGTGCCTACGCCAACTGGAGAGGAAATTAATGATGATGATCAAGGTACTTTAGATCAAGTTGCTACTGAACTTCGTAGGTCCACAAGGACATGTTCCACACCAAAGTGGTATGGCAACCCTGTCCTGGAAATCATGTTGTTAGACAACGGTGAACATTCGAACTATGAAGAAGCAATGGCGGGCCCAGACTCCAACAAATGGTTTGAGGCCATGCAATCCGAGATAGAATCCATGTATGAAATCAAAGTATGGACTTTGACAGACTAGCCCGATGATCGGCGAGCGATAGAAAACAAATGGATCTTTAAGAAGAAGACGGACGCGGATGGTAACAATTACCATCTATAAAGCTCGACTTGTCCCTAAGGGTTATCGGCAAGTTCAAGGAGTTGACTACGATGAGACTTTCTCTCCCGTAGCGAAGCTGAATTCTGTCCAAATCATGTTAGCAATTGCCACATACTATGATTATGAGATATGGCAGATGGACGTCAAAACGGCATTCCTTAACGGGCATCTTCAGGAAGAACTGTATATGATGCAGCCGGAGGGTTTTGTCAATCCTAAGAATGCTAACAAAATATGCAAGCTCCAGCGATCCATTTATGGGCTGGTGCAAGCATCTCGGAGTTGGAACATTTGCTTTGATGAGATGATCAAAGCGTTTGGGTTTATGCAGACTTATGGAGAAGCCTGCGTTTACAAGAAAGTGAGTGGGAGCTCTGTAGCATTTCTCATATTATATGTAGATGACATACTCTTGATGGGAAATGATATAGAACTTTTGGACAGCATTAAGGCCTACTTGAATAAGTTTTTTTCAATGAAGGACCTTGGAGAAGCTGCTTACATATTAGGCATCAAGATCTATAGGGATAGATCGAGACACCTCATAGGTCTTTCACAAAGCACATACCTTGATAAGATTTTGAAGAAGTTCAAAATGGATCAGTCCAAGAAAGGATTCTTCCCTGTATTGCAAGGTGTGAGATTGAGCTCGGCTCAATTCCCGACCACGGCAAAAGATAAAGAAGAGATGAGTGTCATCCCCTATGCTTCAGCCATAAGATCTATTATGTATGCCATGCTATGTACCAGACCTGATGTAAACCTTGTCGTAAGTTTGGTAGGAAGGTACCAAAGTAATCCCGCAAGGAACACTGGACAACGGTCAAGAATATCCTGAAGTACCTGAAAAGGACAAAGGACATGTTTCTCGTTTATGGAGGTGACGAAGAGCTCGTCGTAAAGGGTTACGTCGACGCTAGCTTCGACCCAGATCTGGATGACTCTAAGTCACAAACCGGATACGTGTATATGTTGAATGGTGGAGCAGTAAGCTAGTGCAGCTGCAAGCAGAGCGTCGTGGCGGGATCGACATGCGAAGCGGAGTACATGGCAGCCTTGGAGGCAGCGCATGAAGCAATTTGGGGGAAGGAGTTCATCACCAACCTAGGAGTCATACCCAATGCGTCGGGGCAGATCAAACTCTTCTGTGACAACACTGGAGCTATTGCCCTTGCCAAGGAGGCCAGGATTCACAAGAAGACCAGGCACTTCAAGCGTCGTTTCAACTCCATCCGTGAAAATGTTCAAGATGGAGACATAGATATTTGCAAAGTACATACAGATCTGAATGTCGCAGATCCCTTGACTAAACCTCTTCCGCGAGCAAAACATGATCAACACCAGAACTCTATGGGTGTTCGATTCATCACAATGTAACTAGATTAGTGACTCTAGTGCAAGTGGGAAACTGTTGGAAATATGCCCTAGAGGCAATAATAAAAGGATTATTATTATATTTCCTTGTTCATGATAATTGTCTTTATTCATGCTATAATTGTATTTTCCGGAAATCGTAATACACGTGTGAATACATAGACCATAATATGTCCCTAGTGAGCCTCTAGTTGACTAGCTCGTTGATCAACAGATAGTCATGGTTTCCTAACTATGGACATTAGATGTCATTGATAACGGGATCACATCATTGGGAGAATGATGTGATGGACAAGACCCAATCCTAAGCATAGCCCAAGATCGTGTAGTTCGTTTGCTAGAGCTTTTCCAATGTCAAGTATCTTTTCCTTAGACCATGAGATCGTGTAACTCCCGGATACTGTAGGAGTGCTTTGGGTGTACCAAACGTCACAACGTAATTGGGAAACTATAAAGGTACACTACAGGTATCTCCGAAAGTGTCTCTTGGGTTAACACGGATCGAGACTGGGATTTGTCACTCCGTATGACGGAGAGGTATCTTTGGGCCCACTCAGTAATGCATCATCATAATGAGCTCAAAGTGACCAAGTGTCTGGTCACGGTATCATGCATTACGGTATGAGTAAAGTGACTTGCCAGTAACGAGACTGAACAAGGTATTGGGATACCGACGATCGAGTCTTGGGCAAGTAACGTATCGATTGACAAAGGGAATTGTATATGGGGTTGATTGAATCCTCGACATCATGGTTCATCCGATGAGATCATCGAGGAGTATGTGGGAGCCAACATGGGTATCCAGATCCCGCTGTTGGTTATTGACCAGAGAGCCATCTCGGTCATGTCTACATGTCTCCCGAAATCGTAGGGTCTACACACTTAAGGTTCGGTGACGCTAGGGTTGTATGAATATGAGTATTCAGCAAACCGCAAGTTGTTTGGAGTCCCGGATGAGATCCGGGACGTCACGAGGAGTTCCGTAATGGTCCGGAGGTAAAGAATTATATATGGGAAGTTGAGTTTCGGCCATCGGGAAAGTTTCGGGGTCCACCGGTATTGTACCGGGACCACCGGAAGGGTCCGGGGGTCCACCGGGTGGGGCGACCTATCCCGGAGGGCCCCATGGGCTGAAGTGGGAGGGGAACCAGCCCCTGGTGGGCTGGTGCGCCCCCCCTTCGCCCCCCTGACCATATTCGTTAATAAACAGTGCACTAGTAGAAAAAGGACCTAATATGTGAAACATTAGTACCGGTTGGCATATGAGCCGGCACTAATGCTCCCATTAGTGCCGGTTCAAATGACTTGGTGGGAGGTGACCTTTAGTACCAGTTCTTTAGGAATCTTTAGTACCGGTTCGTGGCACGAACCGGTACTAAAGATGCTGGTGCCCGGCCAGCACCTTTAGTACCGGTTCGTGGCACGAACCGGTACTAAATAGGTTGTGGCAGGCGCTATTTTTAGTCCCACCTCGCACCCCTAACAAGAATTTGACCACCTTAAGTATCTTACTTCTCAAACCATCCCAAGCATTTGGTCTTCATTGAACTCTATGTGTAAGATCTGTGGCTGCAATAGGAGTCTTTGCCGGTTCTTAAATCGGTGGTAGATTCCTATTGAAGATTTAGATTCTATACAAAGAGATCGTTGATGATAAATGTATTTTTTATATGTACTTCTGTGTAGCAGCGTTTTGGCTGAAAGGCGGTACTGATCAATGTATTTTTTCTGCGTTCAGATGCACAATTTAAATATGTTATTTTTCGAACTATCACAAGCATTTGGTCTTCATTGAACTCTATATATAAAAAAGAGGAAGAAGAAGCAGAAGAAGAGGAAGAAGAGGAGGAAGAAGAAGAAGAAGAGGAGGAGAGGAAGAAGAAGAAGAGGAGGAGG